>NC_139250.1:38847552-39341051 GCF_977018435.1 Lepisma saccharinum | reverse complement strand
AGCCCTTTAAAATTTTCCGGACAGGTTTTTCAACGTTTCAAATTTACCTATCTTATGCCTCTCAAAACACTGCTTCGATAAAAGTTGGAAACAACAGCCTACGCACCTAAAACATTCGCTTCCTCTTATCGCCTCGAACGCGTTTCGAGATTGGGACTGGGCTAATTGGGACTGGACTTAAAGTTTAAAGCGGGATCCGAACCACTATGTGCTTCCACCGGATATCGAAACCGGGACCCTTTTATTACAAGACGACGAAGCTGTTGCCACTACGCAATCGGGGAGGCCAATAGTGGTAAGAACATAAGTATAGGTAATGTTACTTTCGTCTTGTTATGATCAAGGTGGTCCCTTCTTCGATACCCGATGGTGACACACAACAGCGCTAATAAATTGTATCTTATGCCTCTCGAAACGCGTTCGAGGCGATAAGAGGAAGCGAATGTTTTAGGTGCGTAGGCTGTTGTTTCCAACTTTTATCGAAGCAGTGTTTTGAGAGGCATAAGATAGGTAAATTTGAAACGTTGAAAAACCTGTCCGGAAAATTTTAAAGGACTCTCCAGCCGGTCCTAATTGAACTAGAGTGAAAGGAAATTGTAGATTCGGAATCTGTACGTCAAGACCTTTCCATAGAGTATATGGACGGTGGTCTACGGTAAAAATAACAAAAACCAAGATGGCGGCCCCCATTGCCATAACGAGCTGAGATGACAATTAATTGTATAATATTACATAGTAATCGTGGGTGATGTTTATTGTCAGCTGGTTGTTGTAGGTAAATTTGAAAAGTTGAAAAACCTGTCCGGAAAACTTTAAAGGGCTGTCCAGCCGGCCCTAATTGAACTAGAGTGAAAGGCAATTGTAGATTCGGAATCTGTACGTCAAGACCTTTCCATAGAGTATATGGACGGTGGTCTTCGGTAAAAATAACAAAAACCAAGATGGCGGCCCCCATTGTCATAACGAGCTGAGATGACAATTAATTGTATAATATTACATAGTAATAGTGGGTGATGTTTATTGTCAGCTCGTTGTTGTAGGTAAATTTGAAAAGTTCAAGAACCTGTCCGGAAAATATTAAAGGGCTGTCCAGCCGGCCCTAATTGAACTAGAGTGAAAGGCAATTGTAAATTCGGACCATAGAGTATATGGAAGGGGTCTACGGTCAAAATAACTCTAGAAGGTACCACATTTTCTACCATGTCCTCATATATTTCTGTTACATTTAGCCTCAGTGTGTAAAACGGATTTGAAACAACGGTTCAATCCGTTATTCGGTCGGCCCCTCAAAAAGTATCACATTTTTACAATGCTCTCCTATATTTCTGTTCCGATTAGTCTCTGTGCATAAAACAAATTTGAAACATCGGTTCAATCTGTCATTCGATGGGACCTTCAAGAAAATACCACATTTTCTACCACGCCCTCATATATTTATGTTTCGATTAGCCGTAGTGCATAAAACGAATTTGCAATATCGGTTCAATCCGTCACTTGTATAGCTACAATTCTCGGAATTAGTGACTGATATGTGTGGCGTGTTTGTTGGGATGGGGTGCGTGGAACTTTAATGTGTCTGGTGATTAAGAAGAGGTTCTGACCTCATCATACTGTTAAAGAAAAGGAAAATAAAAGTCTGCTAGCATATAATGGAGGAAGAACAGCAAAAAGAGAAAAAAGAGTCGGAGAGTATAGATGTAAAGGAAATAAAGATAGCAAAACGAGTAGGTTTCGCGGAAGAAGTGACTGTGTATAATTTACCAGGACCAGGAAGAAGATAGGAGAGGCACGTGGGCGTTGGACGTTTTGCGGGAACGGATGCGAGCAATGTGTATCGATGACGTAGATCGGAAGGGTGGTATGTAAAGGATTAGCGGATTGTGAAGTTACCAGAATCATCATCGTTTACAATTCATACTACCGATAGTTATTTTCATTTTAAAAACACCATGTACAGTGGGGTCCATCAGTATTATGCTACATTTTGTTCGACGAAATCAGAACCCCAAAATTAAAAGCGGCTTCTAAATCAGCATTATTTCTTACAAAATTCATAGTATAGTGCAACGCAATAATAATAACATTACTTTTGTATGTAAACACCGCTCCATTTATTACTTGGACAATACTTACACATTTGACTCTATTTACAATACATACCACCAATATTTGTTTTAATTTTAAGAACACCATGTACAGTGGGCTCCATAAGTATTTTCCTGTATTTTCTTCGACGAAATAAGAGCTTCAAAATTCAGAAAAACTTACACATTTTACTCTATTTACAATACATACTACCAATATTTGTTTTCATTTTAAGAACACCATGTACAGCGGGCTCCATAAGTATTTTGCTGTATTTTCTTCGACGAAGTAAGAGCTTCAAAATTCAGAAAAACTTACACATTTTACTCAATTTACAATACATAATACCAATATTTGTTCTCATTTTAAGAACACCATGTACAGCGGGCTCCATAAGTATTTTGCTGTATTTTCTTCGACGAAATAAAAGCTTCAAAATTCAGAAAAACTTACACATTTTACTCCATTTACAATACATACTACCAATATTTGTTTTCATTTTAAGAACACAATTAGTAGCGGAGATACAGCGATTTTAAATTTTCAAAAAATATACCATACCCTCGTATATTTCTGTATCGATCAGCTTCGGTGCATAAAACGGTTCATCCTCACTGCATAAAAGAGGTTTCAAACAGTTCAATCCGTCACTCAATCGCTACATAGGACAACTTATACCAAGCCCTCGTATATTTCTGTATCGATCACCCTCGGTGCATAAACGGATTACAAACATCAGTTCAATCAATCGATCAGCCTCTAAGAGGATTCCACATTTTCTACCATGCCGTCGTATATTTCTGTACCGATTACCCTCGGTGCATAAACGGATTTCAAACAATTGAAAATAAAGAAAGTAGGAAACCACCGGTCCTAGAACAATTAAACCTCGTTCACCGGAACGAGGAGTTCACTCCGAGTCCAACAAGCTATCAACAATTCTCCTAGCTCAATTAGTAGCGGAGATACAGCGATTTTATATACCCTACCCTCATATATTTCTGTATCGATCAGCTTCGGTGCATAAAACAGTTCATCCTCGCTGCATAAAACAGGTTTCAAACATCAGTTCAATCCGTCACTCAATCACTATATAGGACAACTTATACCAAGCCCCGTATATTTCTGTTTCGATCACCCTTGGTGCATAAAACGGATTACAAACATCAGTTCAATCAATCGATCAGCCCTTAAGAGGATTCCACATTTTCTACCACGCCGTCGTATATTTCTGTACCGATTACCCCCGGTGCATAAACGGATTTCAAACACTAGTTCAATCCGTAGGACATTTCACATTTTACGTTATATTCATTTAAGAGGCATCACTCGTTCCTCGTTGAAGAAGTTGAGTCGACACGGAACAAGGAACTCCTGCGACAATCATCAAGGAACTCCTGCAAACACCATCAAGGAACTGTTGTGCCTCACACAAAAACGCCGTGATCTCATATCCAGACTCTTAACGAACGACGGGTTCAACTGGTATTCGAAATCCGTTTTATGCACCGAGGCTGATCTGTACAGAAATATACGAGGGCATGGTATAAAGTGTCCGATCTATCGGGTGCCGGATTGAATTGATGTTGAAAATCCGTTTTATGCACTGAGCTCTCCACTAATAAGGGTGCATATTATAATATCGGTTATATAATTTGCGGAAAAAGTATTCTATAAATATATATACGTATGTAATATATACTTCTTGACCCTTGACCTTGGAATGGAGCCAAGGGTTGCAGACTGTTAATGGACAAAAACAAATGGTGTTTGTTACGAACGGCTTTGGTGTGATGTCTTTGTCCGTGTGGTGATAGGTTTTCCCGGGTTGAGAGCAGATGGTGTGTGAGTGTATAGCTACAATTCTTGGAATTAGTGACTGATATGTGTGGCGTGTTTGTTGGGATGGGTGGGTGAAATGGTAATGTGTCTGGTGATTAAGAAGAGTTTATGACATCATCATACTGTCAAAGAAAAGGAAAATAAAAGTCTGCTAGCATATAATGGAGGAAGAACAGCAAAAAGAGAAAAAAGAGTCGGAGAGTATAGATGTAAAGGAAATAAAGATAGCAAAACGAGTAGGTTTCGCGGAAGAAGTGACTGTGTATAGTGTACCAGGACAGGAAGAAGATAGGAGAGGCACGTGGGCGTTGGACGTTATGCGGGAACGGATGCGAGCAATGTGTATCGATGACGTAGATCGGAAGGGTGGTATGTAAAGGATTAGCGGATTGTGAAGTTACCAGAATCATCATCGTTTACAATTCATACTACCGATAGTTATTTTCATTTTAAAAACACCATGTACAGTGGGGTCCATCAGTATTATGCTACATTTTGTTCGACGAAATCAGAACCCCAAAATTAAAAGCGGCTTCTAAATCAGCATTATTTCTTACAAAATTCATAGTATAGTGCAACGCAATAATAATAACATTACTTTTGTATGTAAACACCGCTCTATTTATTACTTGGACAATACTTACACATTTGACTCTATTTACAATACATACCACCAATATTTGTTTTCATTTTAAGAACACCATGTACAGTGGGCTCCATAAGTATTTTCCTGTATTTTCTTCGACGAAATAAGAGCTTCAAAATTCAGAAAAACTTACACATTTTACTCTATTTACAATACATACTACCAATATTTGTTTTCATTTTAAGAACACCATGTACAGCGGGCTCCATAAGTATTTTGCTGTATTTTCTTCGACGAAGTAAGAGCTTCAAAATTCAGAAAAACTTACACATTTTACTCCATTTACAATACATACTACCAATATTTGTTTTCATTTTAAGAACACAATTAGTAGCGGAGATACAGCGATTTTAAATTTTCAAAAAATATACCATACCCTCGTATATTTCTGTATCGATCAGCTTCGGTGCATAAAACGGTTCATCCTCACTGCATAAAAGAGGTTTCAAACAGTTCAATCCGTCACTCAATCGCTACATAGGACAACTTATACCAAGCCCTCGTATATTTCTGTATCGATCACCCTCGGTGCATAAACGGATTACAAACATCAGTTCAATCAATCGATCAGCCTCTAAGAGGATTCCACATTTTCTACCATGCCGTCGTATATTTCTGTACCGATTACCCTCGGTGCATAAACGGATTTCAAACAATTGAAAATAAAGAAAGTAGGAAACCACCGGTCCTAGAACAATTAAACCTCGTTCACCGGAACGAGGAGTTCACTCCGAGTCCAACAAGCTATCAACAATTCTCCTAGCTCAATTAGTAGCGGAGATACAGCGATTTTATATACCCTACCCTCATATATTTCTGTATCGATCAGCTTCGGTGCATAAAACAGTTCATCCTCGCTGCATAAAACAGGTTTCAAACATCAGTTCAATCCGTCACTCAATCACTATATAGGACAACTTATACCAAGCCCCGTATATTTCTGTTTCGATCACCCTTGGTGCATAAAACGGATTACAAACATCAGTTCAATCAATCGATCAGCCCTTAAGAGGATTCCACATTTTCTACCACGCCGTCGTATATTTCTGTACCGATTACCCCCGGTGCATAAACGGATTTCAAACACTAGTTCAATCCGTAGGACATTTCACATTTTACGTTATATTCATTTAAGAGGCATCACTCGTTCCTCGTTGAAGAAGTTGAGTCGACACGGAACAAGGAACTCCTGCGACAATCATCAAGGAACTCCTGCAAACACCATCAAGGAACTGTTGTGCCTCACACAAAAACGCCGTGATCTCATATCCAGACTCTTAACGAACGACGGGTTCAACTGGTATTCGAAATCCGTTTTATGCACCGAGGCTGATCTGTACAGAAATATACGAGGGCATGGTATAAAGTGTCCGATCTATCGGGTGCCGGATTGAATTGATGTTGAAAATCCGTTTTATGCACTGAGCTCTCCACTAATAAGGGTGCATATTATAATATCGGTTATATAATTTGCGGAAAAAGTATTCTATAAATATATATACGTATGTAATATATACTTCTTGACCCTTGACCTTGGAATGGAGCCAAGGGTTGCAGACTGTTAATGGACAAAAACAAACGGTGTTTGTTACGAACGGCTTTGGTGTGATGTCTTTGTCCGTGTGGTGATAGGTTTTCCCGGGTTGAGAGCAGATGGTGTGTGAGTGTATAGCTACAATTCTTGGAATTAGTGACTGATATGTGTGGCGTGTTTGTTGGGATGGGTGGGTGAAATGGTAATGTGTCTGGTGATTAAGAAGAGGTTATGACATCATCATACTGTCAAAGAAAAGGAAAATAAAAGTCTGCTAGCATATAATGGAGGAAAAACAGCAAAAAGAGAAAAAGGAGTCGGAGAGTATAGATGTAAAGAAAATAAAGAGAGCAAAACGAGTAGGTTTCGCGGAAGAAGTGACTGTGTATAGTGTACCAGGACAGGAAGAAGATAGGAGAGGCACGTGGGCGTTGGACGCTTTGCGGGAACGGATGCGAGCAATGTGTATCGATGACGTAGATCGGAAGGGTGGTATGTAAAGGATTAGCGGATTGTGAAGTTACCAGAATCATCATCGTTTACAATTCATACTACCAATAGTTATTTTCATTTTAAAGACCCCATGTACAGTGGGGTCCATCAGTATTATGCTACATTTTACGGCTTCTAAATCAGCATTATTTCTTACAATATTCATAGTATAGTGCAACGCTCTATTTATTACTTGGACACGACTTACACATTTTACTTTACATGCTAATAATATTTGTACTACATACTAGATACATACATTCTACCAATATTTGTTTTCATTTTAAGAACACCATGTACAGTGGGCTCCATAAGTATTTTGCTGTATTTTATTCGAAGAAATAAGAGCTTCAAAATTAAAAGCTGCTTCTAAATCAGCATTATTTCTTACAATATTCATAGTATAGTGCAACGCAATAATAATAACATTACTTTTGTATGTAAACACCGCTCTATTTATTACTTGGACAATACTTACACATTTTACTCTATTTACAATACATACCACCAATATTTGTTTTCATTTTAAGAACACCATGTACAGTGGGCTCCATAAGTATTTTGCTGTATTTTCTTCGACGAAATAAGAGCTTCAAAATTCAGAACATTTTACACATTTTAATCAATTTACAATACATACTACCCATATTTGTTCTCATTTTAAGAACACCATGTACAGGGGGTCCATCAGTATTATGCTACATTTTATTCGACGAAATAAAAACTCCAAAAGAGGCTTCGCGTTTTAATTCTTACATTTCGACTATAGGACGAAAACAGTTTTTCGAAAAATTCACGTTCAATGCTAATACTGTTTTGAAACTCATTTTCTCCCCAAAGCAAACCAGAGATGATCTTCAGGAAAATGTTGAATTATTGTGCTTTTCAGAGCCTGAGAAACATTTTAATTCTTACATTTTGACTACAGGACGAAAACTGGGGAATTTCCCAGAATGACTCATCAACGCCTTCTGTTTTCAAACACCGGAAACACGTACTCCAATTTATATATGACGTCACACGCCAAAATAGCGTAACAAAAACAAAATGGCGTCACAGAAATTAAAACATTTCATAATAATAATAATCATAATAATAATCCGAGAATTTCAGACTCATCAACGCCATCTGTTTTCAAACACCTGAAACACGTACTCCAATTTATATATGACGTCACAAACCAAAATAACATAACAAAAACAAAATGTCGTCACAGAAATAAAAACAATTTATAATAATAATAATAATAATAATAATAATAATCCGAAAATTTCAGACTCATCAACGCCATCTGTTTTCAAACACCGGACACACGTACTCCAATTTATATATGACGTCACACACCAAAATAACATACCAAAAACAAAATGGCGTCACAGAAATTAAAACAATTCATAATAATAATAATAATAATCCTAATATTTCAATTAATAATAATTTAATAATATAATCTGGTCACGTGACTTCCATTTTGTGACGTCACAAAGTCACGTGACTCCCACGGTTATGTACCCCCGTTGAGTCCGATAAATCAATTGATTGGAAAAGATCGATCAAAGATAAATGACTCATGAACGCCATCTCTCTTCAAACAACGGAAACAACCAAATTCCCAGAATTTCTGACTCATCAACGCCATCTGTTTTCAGACACCGGAAACACGTACTCCAATTACAAGAAAACCAACCGTCACCGCGTCGCCTACTTTTCCTCCTCCCAACCCAGACTTTCTGACTCATCAACGCCATCTGTTTTCAGACGCCGGAAACTCCCGACGTCACGGGAAAAAACCGAATTCCATCAACCAATCAAAACACTCCTTACAAAATAAGCCACGCCCATTTATGACGTCACAACCAATCAAATTAATCCTTACAAAATAAGCCACGCCCCTTTTATGACGTAAAAACAATAGCGCTACGTCATCAATTGATCTTTGATCGATCCTTTCCAATCAATTGATTTATCGACTTCAAAAGGGGTGCATTACTACTACTGAATTCGTCTGTAAAACCTGAAGGTGCATCACTTATTTCCCTTCTAATTAATTTTTGTGGCCGTTCGTTCAATTCGTCGAGAGGTTTTCTTTTAACATTATTCGAGATGGCTTGTCATTTCAAGTTCTTATCGGGGTCATGATTATGGTTCACATCACATTTTACAATAACTGTGGCATTTCCGTCCGTATATATCTTTGCTAAGCAATTTCTTTTTATGCGTCTCCATTTAAGTCCTTCTTGCGTTTCATGCTGCCTGTAAGATTTATGACTACCGTAAACCATAAGCCTACGTCCTTTTCCGCTCATCATGAATTCCATTATTACTAAGAAACTTCAAACAAACGATAAGACATTCGATACTAACGAAGTTAGGTACGTACCTTCAGACAACACACGTTACCACTAGAAGAGAGGCGGACACTGGCTATGACGTCATGTATCCGGAACCGGTGCAACTCGCTTGTTTGGTCACGAGGAATTCCGGTGCAACTAGCTTGTTTGTACACGAAGAAGTCGGGTGCAATTCGCCCAGTCGTTTGATTGACATGTTATGCTAGCGGTGCAATCGACCCTCGTCCGAATTCTTCCAACGCTACGGGGTCCACGTCCAAGGACGTATACCCGACTATAAAAAAGGCCAGTGGGCTTTTGCAAAAAACAGTGTTTCCACATTGATCGACGAAGAGGAACGTCTCCTCAAGTTTAGTCCACTTTTGGTGGCTATACTGAATATAATAATGTAGCATTTGGTGTAAGCCAACCCCTGTTGCTGTCCCAAGTCCCCTTTAGAAAAAGCTTTGAATATTTGGATACTTCCGTATTGAATAATTGATGCCTAAAAGAAAGAGTTAAGGCGTAAGGAAACGCATTCGTAATGAACGGAATATCATTTAAGCTGAGGGTAGGCCTGCAGAGATAGTCATGCTAACTCTGAGGTAAAGGAAGTGCGGATGGTGTAAGCCATAGGTGCGCAATTATGTTGAATTATGGAAATTGGTTGATTATGTAAATGCACACATGGGAACGCTATGTAAATATGTATATATATAAAAACGTATAATAAACCAATATAATCCTACTAGAAATATTATGATTTACTGAATTAACTCCAGGAACTACTGTACTGTCCATTTTAACCAAGTATTTATTCACTCGCTGTACATGTGTAACGAACCAGGGACTAAAACATATAAATTGTAATTCCGGCGCAAATATAATCTGCTCGCTTGGCACCCAGGGTGGGGTGGAAGGAGAGATTGAAAGGACAATATAAGGGTAGAAATCCAGAGGGCCGGAATAAAACGAGGGACTGGGGGGCCGAACTTACACAAACTTCACACCTGATAGTTTCATGAGCAGAATGTGGAAACTGAAAATGTAGAGCAGACTTAATATTTGGTTGATGAAGATGTCAAAGGAAAATTATATGTGCCGAGCAATAGCAAGAAGCTGAGAAGACAATAATTATTTTTGAAACCGTGTCTTATATTGGATTGGTTGATTGTCTGTTTACTTAATTTTTCTTCGCTTTTCAGAAACTTTTGAAGGATGAATGGATAAGATGAGATCTATCATGGACAACACAACACACGCCCTACAGAGGATTATCCTGGCTGCAAGTCCAGGCGCCAGAGCCTCGTTAGTGTCAAAATGTAGTCCAAGGTGTACTACGTGGAAGCGAGGTTAACCTTTGGCTAGGTCTAGAAACGGTTGCCCTTACCAACTCAAGGCACTGTTCAAGAAAAGAGAAGTAAAGAAAATTTTGAAGAACATGATGATTCAAATGCAGATTCTGTTGACGACACCACACAAGAAGCACCGTAAGACTCTCTACAACAGTGGTTCTCAAACTGTGGTACGCGTACCCCAGGGGTACAATTACGACTTGAAAGGGGTACGCGATTTGCTCGGAAGAGAAATGTCGAGGATGCCCACACGACAACATTTTTTGCTGCAGGTGTGTAGAGCAGACTTCGTTGTTTCAGACTTCATAGCTTAACAATCAACAGGAAAATAAAGCTGTTTTGTCACTGACACTCTTCGTTTCATATGTTTTGAAATAAAATACTCGTTCGAAATCTCTATCCATTCAACTCAAAAATTCACAAACATATGATAAAGTGTAAAACGTCACGAGTATGACTGGTAACAGTACCGAAATAAATTAAATATGGAGCCGAATCTCCGCTTGAAAGTTTCAAGTGCACAACCAGATATCAAGAAGCTGTCAGGCTATGCATGCACATCCTCTTCACTAGACACTTTGAAGATTTACAACAAAACTCCAAAATTGTGCTTGACAGCTTGTTTACAAACTAATTTTTGTTCTTCATTTTTTTCAATAGCACTGGCAAAAGTACACGAAAATTAAAGTTTCTTCTAAAAATATATTTCTTAGCATACATGTTTCACATTTTAATTTTTTTAACTTATCATAAAACACCCAATAAAATAATAAACTTAGAATTCTAATGTTTATTTGTTTACAATCTTTCCACACACAACATGCCATTTTGTTCTGTTGCAGATACATGTCTCTAACTTATCAAAAACTCTCCACCAATCAGGCAGCCAAAAAACTCTCCACCAATCAGGCAGCCAAGAAAGTCTCCACCAATCAGGCAGCCAAGAAACTCTCCACCAATCAGGCAGCCAAAAAACTCTCCACCAATCAGGCAGCCAAGAAACTCTCCACCTATCAGGCAGCCAAAAAACTCTCCACCAATCAGGCAGTCAAAAAACTCTCCACCAATCAGGCAGCCAAAGAAATTCCACAAAACCCACTATTCGGAGAAAACAAAAGAGGGGAATACATTAGACGTTTATGTACGATCGAAAGGGTACAGAGATAAAAATAACGTTTGAGGACCACTGCTCTAAAGAATGAATATAACATGTGGTGAATAGTATACATTCAGAACAGAATACAAACAGAAGTTCAGATATTACAGGGAGGAAAAGACGGGAGCCTTGACAGACAAAACAGGCAGAAATCTACAAGGGATACCTGAAAGAACCAAACTCTGATATCATTATGGAGATAGTCTTGGAGAAATGAAAGAAAGTTACCTTGGGTGTTAAATCTGGATCGTAATTTATGAAGAGCATTTAGGTTATCTTTATCGAATGCTCTTTAAATGTCTTGGTAGTTTCGGCCCACAATCATCTATTTCATTTTCATACATCACATTTTTTGTAAGATAGACGAAACTTCATTCCGATATGGAAATGACGAGTATGTTCAATTTCACTGCGTTTTTTACTTCACGATTTACATTTGAGAGCCCACCACCGCAGACAAATTACGGTTATACGTGTATTACTGTGTATACAGCTCGTTTTGCCTTTTCCGAGTGTTAATCTCTCGAGCGAAGGAGCTCTCGATTCCGTACGCTATCTAGCGTCGTCCGTTCGAACTATTTCGCGCTGGTGCAAAATCCTCTCTGCAGCATTCTAGAACAGATATTATGTAACCCCAAGTTGAAAATTATTAGGAATAGAACTAGTAACATGTGAGAGATTAGTTAAACACACGCAGAACACCCCCAAAAATTGACACAAACGTTGAACAATGTTGAACCGAGTAACATGTTATGATGCATAAACGGCTAATGATGAACTTGTGATGCATCAAAATGTCAATATAAAAGCATCAATGTGTAATTTCTTAGCACTATGATGCACTATAATGCATTAATTGATAAGATTAGATACCATTTCAAAGAAAACGAATATACAGGTAAACTGTGCTAAATGATGCACGAAAAGTACATCAAGTTTGGGAAGATGGTTTTTGTCTATGTGCTTGAAAGAATACCTTAAAAATACATCTTTACATGTAAATTCTTTCGAGCTTCTTGCGTATCGTCTCACTACAGTTACTGGTGGATATCCCCGCAGAGAGATATCCAGCTTGGAGAACTGAACTGAGAGGGAGAATCAGTGGTTGGCGGTATTTTCTTGCAAAAAAATTTACGAGAATTCGTCTTGTCGCTCGAGGCTTTATATATGACCCCCGCGTCTTATGGAATGCCTCTTAAGAGATCTGCGGGATGGAGCTTCGTGAACTGGCCGCGAGAGGACTCTATACAATAGAATGAGAAAAAGTTCTACTCTTCCACATTCTAACTTTCAGGAGCTTTGATATTAATTTGGGATATTTACCAATGTCGGATCCACCATCGTTTTTCCTGTATACGTTTCTTAAAGTTAAAGTTCGAACAGACTTTTCAGCGTCTAAAGTTGCTTATATTATTTGCCTAAAAAGTCCCTATGCTAACAGAAATCTTATAAATAGGCTTACCATACGTCCGGGATTAGCCCGGACAGTCCTGGATTTTTAGTGCTGTCCGGGATTGCAAAATGTTCAGGGTTTTGGGAATCTGAACATGAAAATAGCTACCGGTATAGAATATTCACGACCAGAGTTTATGACCGGCAAGGATCGATAGATTATAAGGATCGATAATACATTTGCTTTCTTCGAGATATCGACTTCCGAGCGCTTCCTTTTCCATACTTCCGTGAGCGTTTTGGTGGTCTTGCAAGCGTGGGAAGTAACTTGTCTACACGTTTTTGATAATTATAACTATTTACAGGGGCTTTGCATTTGGCAATGGGCAAAATAAAGTGTTATTTAACGTTAACCTGAAGCAGCAATACAAATTCTTGGAACTGTGTGACGACAGTGTCAGTGAACGTGTGCAATGTACACTCTGTAATGGAGTATTTTCTCTTGCACATAAGGGAAGAGGTGATATTGAAGACCACGTGAAAACCGTTAAAAATAGGAGAGCTATTTATGCTATTGCTTTGGCAAACAGAAGAGATTTTTTTAAAGCCAGAGATGGAAATAACAGTGATCTGGAGTGTACTGGTAAAGAAGCTACATTTTCATACCACACTGCTATACACGAACTCAGTTTCAACACAACAGACTACAATTCTAAACTGGTTAAAAAGTTATATGACCCAAAGAACCATAACAGAGGCAATAATTGTTAATATTATTTCTCCATTTATTTTCGATAATGTGTTGCGTTCTTTAGAAAACATTAATTATGATACGGTAGTTCAAACAGAAATGAAGTTAAACTTGTTCCAATTGTTGTAAGATATTTCAGCTTATAGGAGGGAATTCAAATTAAACTTTTACATTTCGATGAAATGTTTGAAAATGTATTATTCAATTAAACATTTGACAATAGTTTAATGTTCCAACTGTTAAGACTTTTAAGTAATTCCAATTTATTTTTTATTTATTTTTGTTAAAAGAAACCTGACATTCAGCAGTAACGAGTTGATCGCGAAAATGTCCTGGGTTGGACCCAAAAAAATATGGTAAGCCTACTTATAAACAGCATAATCAAATTTAGAAAAAATGTGTTATAAATGATGATTGTTAAAAATTACATCAAAGTCGAACTGTATCATTTCCTTCCGAAATTTTGACCCCCCCTTTTTTCCCACAAATATAGGGTGATTCAAAAGTCATGTCTCACAGGACAACTTCGCGCAGGAAGAAATGGAAATATTGATTTACTTTACTTAAGTATGCATGGTTGGAACTAGATTATTATCTAGATATCCTCCGTTTAACCAACGGAGTGCATGTGGAGACCATGTTATATAAATCTTCCACAGTAGGTGTAGTGGCCCGGTTCACCAACATTAAATGAGGATCGAAAAAACCTCAAAAACTCACTTTCTCACGACGTTCTACGCCTCATTTATTGCGATTATGATGTTTGCAGCGAAGAAAACAGCACCAAAACATCAAAAAACTCACTTCAATTCACTGAAGTGAGCCGCAGTGTTGCAAAACCTACGAAAATTTCATCAAAAAAAAAATCTTATTTTCTCTCCACGTTCCGCGCTTTTATTTGTTGCGCTGACACAGCGTGATGAGTAAATGCACTCTCTTATTCTTGAAGGATGAATGCACCTTATCGTAATTTTCCAAGTCCGGGACCAAATGTTTGTATATCGTGACCTTTGCAAACCTCATTTGGGGAACGATGTGCCACACACACACACGCGCTTGTATTGTGACCACTTTCTCTCCACGTTCCGCGCTTTTATTCGTTGCGCTGACACAGCGTGATGAGCAAATAATGCATTTTTTTCATTCTTGAAGGATGAATGCACCTTATCGTAATTTTCCAAGTCTGGGACCAAATGTTTGTATATCGTGACCTTTGTAAACCTCATTTGGGGTTCAAAAATACCTCAAAAACTCATTTTTTCTCCACGTTCCGCGCTTTTATTTGTTGCGCTGACACGGCGTGATGAGTAAATAATGTACACTCTCTCATCCTCGAAGGATGAATGCACCTTATCGTAATTTTCCAAGTCTGGGACGAAATGTTTGTATATCGTGACCTTTGCAAACCTCATTTGGGGAACGATGTGCCACACACACACGCGCTTGTATTGTGACCACTTTCTCTCCACGTTCCGCGCTTTTATTCGTTGCGCTGACACAGCGTGATGAGCAAATAATGTACTCTCTCTCATCCTCGAAGGATGAATGCACCTTATCGTAATTTTCCAAGTCCCGGACCAAATGTTTCTATATCGTGACCTTTGTAAACCTCATTTGGGGGGGGTCAAAAATACCTCAAAAACTCATTTTTTCTCCACGTTCCGCGCTTTTATTTGTTGCGCTGACACGGCGTGATGAGTAAATAATGTACTCTCCCTCATCCTCGAAGGATGAATGCACCTTATCGTAATTTTCCAAGTCCGGGGCCAAATGTTTGTATATCGTGACCTTTGCAAACCTCTTTCGGGGACGATGTGCCGCACAAACACACGCGCGCGTGCTTGTAACGACAATTTTGTTCCCTCTCTCTCTGCGTGTGCTATCAACGTTAACACAATGAAACAAATTCAACAAATAGGTAGGCCTTGGGACGACGGAAGTTATACTTCCTTGTTTGTTTTTTTTTTTTTTCAATAGTGACGTCAGTTAACAGCATTGGTAGCAGTGATGCGATGCGATGCATTAACTTGTGAATTTTCGAACTCGCAAAATGACGTGGCTGAAATGTGGGGGGAGAATGTTCTAGAGAAGATTGTCTCGGATTTCTATTGGTCCACGTTGCGTTGGCTAACATTTCACTTTTGACGTCATTAGAAAACCGTAAAAAAACTTAAAGCGCTAGTGTAGAAAGTTCTATTTCATTTTGAACGTCAGTGAATGAGCATTTCCGCAGGATTTTCCAAAAGTAAGTAACTTTGTTTCTTAGCTTGCATGAGTTGGCTTTGATTTATAAGTATGGCATTGCTTTTGTGGAAGAAAATATACTCACAAAACATGCAAAAAGAGAGAGAATATAGAAGGTGTTTCATGTCTCTCTGCTTTTATATATTTGAAGCATGCATTTTGGTAGCTGGAATATTTTTTTTTCTTCTGTGTGCCGTTGTTGGTAGGTAGGAAATATGTGTGCGGGGCATATTTCAAAAAAAATAAATGTGTTAAATAGTTAGAGGAGGGCAAGAAAAAATGGAGGAGAGTTGCGTGTTTTTGATATCTAGTGGAAGTACTGATTGATTTGATGTTTTAAGTCTATTTTATGCACAGTAAGGCTAATCGGGACTGGACCTACAATTTTAAGAACCACTTGTGCGGGTATCGAACCCTTGATTACAAGGCTATCGCTGCACCATCGCAGAGGCTAGTGGAAGTACTGATTGATTTGATGTTTTAAGTCCATTTTATGCACAGTAAGGCTAATCGGGACTGGACCTACAATTTTAAGAACCACTTGTACGGGTATCAAACCCTTGATTACAAGGCTATCGCTGCGCCATCGCAGTGATTGATTAAGAAGCAAGAAGTAGCATATACATAAATAGCACACACCAAACCCAGCACCATCGCGAATTAGTCTTCCAAGGTTTTTTTATTGCACAACATTTTTTGTGGCACTCTACTATATATATATAAAATAACATACCCCCACAAATATTTTCATTATAGCGAATTAGCCATCGAAGATTTTTTTTATTGCACAGCATTTATTTTGTGGCATTGTACTATATATATAAAATAACATACCCCACAAATATTATTTTTTTCAACAAGATGCAATCGGTAAAAATTTGTCCCACTTGTGAAACTGGCGTTTCAACTAAAAATTTCCAAAGGCACTGTCGTACCTGCGTACCTGGTAAGCGTGTGACCGCTAAAAAATCATGTCCCAAGTGCGGTAAACATATTACTATTAATAATTTGAAAAAGCATATAACATCATGCAAAGCCGTCGACGGAGCACCTGTTCCACAACCGTCGACCAGCTCGACCAAGAGGAAAGCGGAAGCCGACTCGCCACCATCCGCCAAACGTGTCAAGCTTGTGGCGAAAGCGAACCAATCTGCTTTCGAGCGTTTGTTAGAGGATTTTGTCCTCACTTCGGAGGGCTTATGCGACGTTCGTAGCTTTTTAGAGGAGAAGCGAGCAGATATAGTTTCCATTCTTTGTAATGCACTGGCTACTCACCCCTCCACCAAATTCTACGCATCGCTACGTTGCCAGTACAAGAAGCCGTCTGATGAAATTTACAGCTTCTGCCACAACACCAAGGCGAAGACGCTGCATCTGGCGGATGTCGACAACCTAGAGGTCATCTACAACAAGTTTGCCGAGGAGCTGGTGGCGAAACAAGAAGAACATCAAGCTGAGGGCTCGGGGGGTTCGCTGTGTGGCGATCCTCACGAACTGTGCATCAAACTTTGCAAGTTCGTGCCTCTCTCCGCCTCCAGCTACGCCCCCTTACCACGTTCCATCGCGGCAAAGAAGGCCGTCCTGAACATTCAGAACGGTGACGCCAAGTGCTTCGTATGGTCGGTGCTTGCAGCTTTGCACCCAGTTGAGCCAAAAAACCAACCACACCGAGTTAACCACTACCTACCCTACGAGTCGGAACTGGAAGATACGATGGCTGGGATCGACTACCCGGTGGCGCTTTCGGACATTCGAAAGTTCGAGGCTCGTACACACAACCCTCGGTTGGCCATCAACGTTTATGGCCTCACTGACAAAAATGTGGTGTACCCTATCCGGGTGAGCGATGTAGACGACGATGATGCTCGAGAAATTCACCTTCTGCTCATCAAGGACGAGACCCATCACCATTACACCCTCATTCGTTCCCTTTCTCGGCTTGTTTCGAGCCAACGGGGCAGTGATAGTCACCACATAGAAGTTTGTCGCAGGTGCTTGTCCACATTTGATAATCGAGAACAGCAGGATTACCAACGCATCAGAGATCCCAACATCGCTGTCGAGAAGCTCGCTCGCCACAAACTTTATTGCAATGCCAACGAGCCTGGGGTGGCAGTCTTGCCCAAACCTGGCACTGTGGAGCGTTTCCACATGCACGGTGCCATGGTGGAGCACCCCGCTATCATCATCGCGGATTTCGAGACCTTCCTCAAACCCCTGTCCACTTGCGATCCCGATCCCGAAGTTTCCTCCACCACCCCTTACCAACTCCACGAGGCATCCAACTTCACATATGTTGTGGTGCGACGAGACCAGCACATCGCCCCCGAGCCCTACGTGTACCGCGGTCCCGACACAGCCAAACACTTCCTCGAGAGGATGGTTGTCGAGACCATCGAGATAACAAAAGTACTGTTGGCCCCCAAGCCTATGCTCCCACTGTCCCCCGACGATCAACGTAGACACGACGAGGCCATCGCTTGCCCTGTCTGCGTCGAGGAGTACACCGCCAACAACCGTAAAGTCCAACACCACGATCACTTTAACGGTAGGTACGTTGGTCCTTGGTGCAACGATCACAACCTAATGGCCCGGGACCCGCGCTTCATCCCTGTGTTTTTTCACAATGGCTCGGGATACGACTTCCACCATCTGGTACCTCACTTGGGGTACGACGACATGCGAATCAACATCCTGGCGCAGAACGAGGAGCGTTACATTAGCTTGAACAAGTGGGTTCGAATCCCGGGATCACACTCTACCGTCGAGCTTCGCTTCCTCGACTCCCTGAGGTTCCTCCCGGCCAGCCTCGATGCTCTCGCGGGGAAGCTTAGCTTCGAGCAAATACTCATCACCTCTGCGAATTTTCCAAACTTGGACGCCGGTCTCTTCAGGCGTAAGGGGGTCTACCCCTACGAATACGTCACAGACCCTACCAAGTTCGCGGAGACGTCACTACCTCCTCGAGCAAACTTCTATAGCAAGCTGCGAGGCTCGGACATATCTGAGGATAACTATAACCATGCTCAGTCCATGTGGCGCGAGCTGGATTGCCAAAATCTCGGGGACTACCACGATGCCTACCTCAAACTTGATGTGACGCTCCTCGCCGACGTGTTCCAGACGTTCCGTGCAACTGCG
Organism: Lepisma saccharinum; assembly: GCF_977018435.1. NCBI lineage: Eukaryota > Metazoa > Arthropoda > Insecta > Zygentoma > Lepismatidae > Lepisma > Lepisma saccharinum. The sequence continues at coordinate 39,322,083 of NC_139250.1, read as the reverse complement.
AAGACCATCTACAAGCTGGACCCTGCATACTTCTACAGTCTTCCCGGACTGGCCTGGTCGGCCATGCTTCTTCTTACTAAATCAGGCTTGAGCTTCTTTCGGACGTGGACATGATGCTGTTTGTAGAACGTGCCGTGCGGGGTGGAATGGTCCAGGTGTCGCAGCGATACGCACGCGCCAACAATCACCACATGGCCACCGGTTACGACCCTTCGCAACCGTCCAGCTACATCATGCACACGGACGTCAACAACCTCTACGGACACTCCATGATGCAGCCACTCCCCTTTGGAGGCTTCGAGTGGGCCGATCCCTCCAACTTCGACGTTGAAGGTTTCGACGATTTGGAACGCGGATTTTTTGCCGAGGTGGACCTCGAGTTCTCCGAGAAGGTGCAGGATTTGTTCTGCGATCTTCCGCCAGTCCCGGAATTCAAATGCCCGCCCGGCTCGAACCAAGCAAAGCTCATCATGGACTTTGTGCCCAAAGAGCGTTATGTCCTGCACTACCAAAACCTCCGGTGGTTGATGAAGCGAGGGGTTACCGTCCGCACGGTACATCGAGTTTTGATGTTCGAGCATTCTCCATGGTTGAGGCCATACATCGAGCTCAACACCGAACATCGCACAGTCGCCACTTCTGATTTCGATCGCGATTTCTTCAAGTTAATGAACAATGCGGTGTTCGGGAAAACTATGGAGAATGTGCGAAATCGTGTAGATGTGAGGCTAATATCAAACAAAGCACAATGTCGCAGGCTCGTAGCAAACCCGTTATTCAAATCAAGGACCATTTACAATGAGCAGCTGGCTCTGATTCACATGAAGCGAGGTGAGGTGAGGCTCACCAAGCCCATCTACGTTGGAGCCACGGTTCTGGATCTGAGCAAGCTACACATGTTCGAGACGTACTACGACATATTACGTGCACACTACGACCACAACATCTCGCTTCTCTACATAGACACGGACAGTTTAATATACCAGGTTCACACAGCCGACGCGTACGAGGATATGGCCACGGTTCCATCTTTGGTTGACCTCTTCGACACCTCGGGCTATCCCCAGCCGAACCGATACGGCATCCTGGCTCGCAACAAGAAGGTGCCCGGCAAACTCAAAGACGTGAAGGACGGTGATGTGGCTCTCAAGAAAGCCGGTCTTTGCGCCAAAACCTATGCAGAAGGATCCATCACGAAAAAGGCTAAGGGTGTGGACAGGAAGGTCGTCCAAGAGTACCTCAAGTTCGTGGATTACGTCAAAACCCTTCAAACTAGGACGTCAATTGCAGGAGTGGAGCAGCGCATCCAGAACGTCGACCATGTGTTGACAACCAACCAGGTGAGAAAGGTTGTCCTGGACGCACGCGACGACAAGAGGTGCGTTCTGAAATGTGGGATTCACACGCTCCCATGGGGCCATTTTCGTTTAGAAATTAGCTTCGAATGTGGTAAATGGCATGTATGTATGTATGTATGAAAAAAAAAAAACAATTTATGTAACAGAAGTTCTAATTTAATATAGCCAAAATATTAGAACAATAGTGTTTATCTTCAAATGCAAAAAAAAAAAAAAAAAAACAGGTGGAGGTTTGGGATTTTTAGCGGGACTAACTCCCTGCCGCGCCCTACGGGGTGAATATGGGGCACACGCAGGGCCAAAGGGGAAGTTCCTTTGTGCGTTCAAGTGTGATTTATTTCTAAAATGCATTAAAATTAATTTTTTTTATTATTATTTTGTTATTCCAGATTATTCTCACAAATGTAAGAAGGTGTTCCTCGCAGTACATCCTAAACATTGCGTTGCAGGTTAATCTAATATTTGAACCTGCGGTCAGTATAATTTTTTGAGAATTATGTGATTTTTTTTCTTGTACTTAAAACTGTTCGGTCACTCTTTCATTTTTGACATCATACACAAAAGACTTCTCTTCAATCAGGATGACGCTGCAGAGAGTATCGGCAGGCAGCGCGTCGTGGAACTCGCACACGACCTTGATGTTGGTTCGATCGTTGACCACCACCTGCTTTCTCTTAGATGTGTTAATGACGAACATCGGCCTGCGTGTTTTGAATTCGCTGGGCGCGTAGTACACGTCCACGTTTCCCTCGGTCACGCGTTTGTAAGCCGTGTAAGCTTCGTAAAGTTTGAGGTAATCGTTTTTGGTCATGTCGAGGTTGTAATTCTCGCGCGGGAACACTTCGTTCCTACCGTTCTTCAGATAAACGTTCTTGATCTTGCAGTCGTCGAATTTGCTGGAATCTTTTTCCTGATCGTTATTGCGTCCGGTCTGAAAGAGCACAACGACGAAATCTGGCATGTCGAACTGTATGTTGTTAAACTGCGTCGTCACGTCGAATTCCATGTGACTTCCCGACGCCATCTTCTGCACGCACTGGTAACCGTGAAAGTGAATCGGCACCTGCGGACTTCTCAAGATCTCCGCTTTGTACTTGAGGGCGTAGTTCGTTTCGTATTCCACCACCGGCATTCTCAATTCCATGCTCCGGATGACGCACTTGGCCGCTTCGGGTAATGTGTTGGCTATCGGCGTGGTGCCGTCCGGACCCAAAGTAGCGTATCGCATCAGTGCGTCGTTGTCGTTGGCCGCTCTTCGAAACGTGACGCGCAGTCCTCCCTTCCACATGATCTCCTTGTAGTCCGAGAAGAAACCAGGCAGCAGACGCATGGGAAAGAGCACCGTGTGACTTGTCGTCGATATTTTGGTCCCGGCTTCGAATCCCCCGGCCTGATAGTATGCTGCGTCCGTTTTGGATAATTTCAACGTTCCCACTGCCGTCGACGTGATGCCTGGATAATCTATTCTGTCGATGACGGTGTTGTGTTTTCTCAACTCCACCTGCGAGAACAGGTGAGGCACGAAGTTGTCCATGAGTATCAAATTTGCTGCTGCGGGAAACGCGTCTCCGCTTTCTTTCTTCACCACGTCGAATTGAAGGTAGAGGTCCGCTCTGTGAGGATGAATGAACCCATCGCCTACGTCAACGTCGTATTCGATCTCCCTGTTTGCCTCGTTAAGATTGGCGAACGTGCGACGGTTGGGAGGGAAAGATTGCAATTCGTAACTTTCGATTTGCTCCATTTTACATGTATGGTTATTTATTATACGTTGATCTCCACGATGGCCGTCGTAGTGGCACCTGCGAAATCCACCACGTCTCCTTTCTCGTTCGTCACCACCATCTCTATGTCGTCTATGCGGTTGCGACATACTGGAAAATAGATCGGCGAAGAGGGCGTGTAGATGATCGGTTCCATGAACTCGGAACTTGGTTTGAAAGTGGCTATGATTCCCGTCTGCTTGTGACTTCCTAATAATCCGTCCGAAGATTTCGTGATCATGCCTTCCGCCACGTTGCAGTGTACGTTCAGAGTCTCTATGGCCAAGAATTTAGGAATGTTGGTTGCTACGTGCTTGATGCCAGCTTCGAGTTTTGGGTGGTTGTTCTCGAAACCTAAAAGTTCTCCCATGGTGCCCAGGTCCACGGTCTCCGTCGCGGATAGGATTTCCACTCTGTGCGTGACCGAATTTTGAGAAAAGTACGTGCCTTTGGGTAATTGAGCTTGCAAAGTGGAAAGATTGTATTGGCCTGGCGTGACGACGATGTGTTCGCTTCCGACGCTAATTTTGTTGTTGTGCTGCGTGACGTTAGGTATGAGGTACATGCTGTAGAATGCACGCAGAGCCACGGATTTAGGATAGACGATGTCGTCGTGCAGCGTGAGTTTCAAGATTGAAGATTCGCTCGTGAGATGGAACACACCCATCCTAGTGATGCTGTTTGAGGTTCCACAATGCTTTCTGGAAATCCTCGATCGTAGGGTTATTTATTTTAGAGAGAAACGCGAGCACGGAGAGGCAGAGATGACCGCAGTTCACGTCTCCGAAATTTTGAATGCGTTCGTCGTTGTAGTATATAGAGGTTTTGTTCGTTTTCAGATAATGAATTAAATTTGTAGGTGGAACACCTCCGAAAGAATCGAAAACGAATGCTTTATTATTATTTTTGTGGTAACATATCCAATGCGTGCCTGGATTTTCTTGACCGTCCAAGTTGACTACTCCGCATTTTCTTCTTTTAACGCTTGAAGGTAAAGAGTCGGACATGAAAACTCCTCTGAAGTGGATGATTTGTAACGGTTCGATCAGAGATTCAATGTCTCGGTTGGTGAGTGCTGTTGTTTCTTTTTTTTAAACTTTTTCATCACGCCCTTGCCCCTTTTCTTCTCCATGGCCAGGTTGTGACGTTTCTGATCTTCCAATTCCGCTTTGTTCTTCTTCGAGTCGATGACGGTTTTCGCGATGGCGGCACTTCCGCCAGCCAAACTTCCAACAGCCCCCAATGCTGCCAGGATGGCCGGGATGCTGAATATGAAACCTCCGACCATTTGCTGTTTCCGCGAACGCTGCAAGCGTCTCAATTGAGGTGTGCTGAGAAGTAATTTCATTCCGTGTCCTTTGCTCAAGCAAGAACGTTTCTTCTCGCGTTGTTTCTTGGTGAGTAACCCATCGAGGGCACCTAGATTTTTAAGATTGGAGTATGGTATCTGGTACACGACACCCTTGGGCTTCATGTTGATGCTCTATGTGTTATTTTTACGGTATGTTATTTATATATATATTCTGAGATTTTTCTCGTGTAGTTTTTTACGGTATGTTATTTATATATAAATGTTCTGAGATTTTTTTTCACGGCCTCGCAGTCGTTACACAAATTCTATTACGTGCTTCGTTTTCTTGCCAAGAAGTTCCTTTGTCCCCTTGTACACGATTCGAGTTTTGTTCTCGATTAAAATAGATAGCTTCTCGTCGGATAACATGTTAGCGTATCGATCTGGTAAAAATAGACTGTATTGTGCGTTGAGCAACAGGCGTACCTTGAGACCATACTGGGTAGAAACGATTGAACCGGAATTTATCGTGTAAGGTTTGTCGACTTCCAATTCCTGAATTTTTACATACTCGACTGACAAATTTAGCATTTGTTTTAATGCTTGGAGATCACTCATTTTTTCAGTCGTCATATCAAAAAAAAATTTCAGAGTGTTAGAGAGAAATTTAATTGTTTTTTCACGATGTGTGTTATTTATATATACCGAAGATTATTTTTTACGATGTGTGTTATTTATATATCAAGTTTTTTTTGACACGTATATATATTATTATTTTTTAACAGAGGAAGAAAATCCGTGCTTCGGAAAACGCGATGATGTGTTGTTATTATTATTATTTTTTACTCTATGTTATTTATATTCCCCACCCCAATTTTTGTTTTGTGTTCATATCGATGGTGGTACCCAGTGCGGCGACCCGTTCACCCAACGATGCGTCTCTGCTCACGAACCTTTCGAAAGCTTCATGTTCCAATTTTTTGTCTGCTTCGTGACGTGCGTCCAGATCCGTCTGCGTGGTGTTGTAGGCGATGTCTTGATCTTTGCATGCCGCGTCCAACGGATTCACACCCTTGTCTCCTCTCTCCAATCTTTTCTCGAGTTTGGTACCCGGTCCGCAGTACTGGTAGCCAGGTAAATGCATCTCGAAAGGTAACTTGTTGATGATGTCGTTCACGAGCCCCTTTCCTTCGGCCACGTTCCAAAATTTCGGAGGCAGCGTGTTGATGATTTTGATCAGGTAACCTATGCCCTTGTCGTCGTTCACGATGAAGTTGGAAAGTTTCGTGCTGATCATGTCCACGATGCCAACCTTCTCGTTGTAGAAATTACGGTTGCCTGCATTCTCTTCGCCGGCTATCACCAACAATCGGTCCACGAGTTTCCTTACGTCGTCCACCCAAACGAATTCTTTGGGTAGCGTGTTGTAGCGTTTGACGCCGCTGCCTGTTTTGACCTGGTTCCAAATCGGTTTGATGAGATTCCTGTACTTCTCGCCGCTGCTCGATTTCACCCTATTCTGCGAGGCGTCGTTGTTCTGGTACAAGGCATCCGTCATGATCAGAATTTCCTTGTAACTCTGGTAATCTTCGTCGGTGTAATCTTTCGGCTGCTTTTTGGCAACGAGTTCCCACAGTCCCACCGTACCCGGATACCTGGTCCAACTATCCTTCTCGCCTAAATTAACTTTAATGTCGTTGCCTTCGAAGGTCACCTTCGATTTCCCAATCTTCCACACCACACAACCGCCTTCGTTGGTTTCCATGCTGGGATACAATCCGAACACTTCATTCTTGTCGAATTTCCCCGTACTCAGGTAGTCTCGTGCCAAAGGTCCCAACTCGATTTTATCCGAAGACGACGACGTGCTACCTATGGCTCGACGTCGTGGCGGTGCATCCTTCAGTTCGAACGGCGTCGAAGGGATGCTCGAAATGGGCGTGGGTACGGCGTAACTTTTAGCTGCGAGCGGTACGAGTTCGTTGATCAATTTTTTATTTTGTTCCGTGACACTTTTAATTTCTTTACCTAGACCGCTGATGGCATCGATCACAGGTTGATCCTGACGTTTCTTCTCTTCGTAGAATCCGCGATTCTCGGATTTCCAACCTTTGAAGCGTTTCGCGAGGTAATCGCGAAGCTTGAGATTTTCGTCTTCGATTTTTCGTTTCGTCATGACGTTATTTATACACGTCGTTTCTCACAACGTTGCAACGTTTAGAAAGTCGTTGATTTTGTTTCTGTATTTTCCGTCGTTGGGTTTCCTCGTCATGTCGATCGTCGCGAATCCGAAATCGTCACCGTTCCAGCAAGTAGAGCAGCAGCGTTCCGAAAATTGATTGTAGTTCATGTCTCCGCCTACGTAGTCATCGTACGCGTGCTTGAGGTTGGTGTGATCTTGACGAAACAAACATATGAAATTAGCGTTGTCGCGTACTAACTGTTTTGGAATTTTGGAAAACGTTTGAGCTAGGTAGAAGCAATCCATTCCTTTGTGACGACCTTGCGTGAAAAAGTTACGAATTTCATTTTGATTTTCCAGGATGGCGTCGTCGAACACAACGACTGAATTTTCACGACAATCGTCGAGTGGTTTTATTTCCGAGGCGAACGTTGCAATGTCCAGACCATCGTACAGTTTCATCAGTTGCTGGTATTTGGATTGCTCCAAACTTTTCGAGAACACGTACAGGTGCCTGTTCTTCCAATCTAACCAATTCGGTGCGAGGAGAAAATTGTCCACGAGCAGTGTCGTTTTCCCACACCCCGAAGGACCTACGATCAGACAGCGGATGCTGTCGGGAAGCAACTCACCGTTCTTTTTCTTCGTTTGACTTTCCGGATCCGGTAGACGCTTCACCACGTTCCACGTACTCACAAGATCACTTCGTTCGCGTCGATCCAACTCTTTTCCGGAAGTCCCAGCCATTTGACAAACAGTTTGTCACCTTTCCTACGCAATACTTTCTCGATGAGGTACGTGTCGGGGTGTTTCGTTTTAGAGAGTTCCTCTTCGTAAAATCTTCCTTTCAAAATCTCGCCGCTACTATCTTTTATTATATACGTGTGTCGGTTTCCGGGTAAAACTCGAACCACCGTAAAGAGTTCCGTGCTCCAATTTTTTGTGAATCCCTTCTCGAAGGTGCGTTTGAATTTGCTGATCCTCACCCGGTCTCCAATTTTGTATTTAGCTTTTTTTGTCGTGGGTGTGTACTTTGGACAGTAAACTGTAGAAATTAAACGCTGCTCGTCAGATTTCGTAACGTCAGCTGGCTTCATGCCTATCGTTCTGTGTACCGTATCATTATAGGTGTCGACGAGTTCCGGCAGGATGTCGACCCATTTGTAATTTCCCCGAAGCGTGAATCGTTTCCACATGTGAGTTTTCAAGGTTCGATTGAATCTTTCCACGATGCTGGCTTTGATGTGACTGAAGGTCGAATAATGTCGAATGCCATGTTTTTGAATAAACTTTTGGAATACGGCGTTGTAAAATTCTTTACCGTTGTCCGTGTGCAGAAACCGAGGTCGTCTGCCGCCGCTTTCGCGAAAAATTAATTTGAATGCTTCCGTGACGCACGATCCTGTTTTCGCCTTCAAAGGTAGAGCCCATGCGAATTTCGAAAATGTGTCTATGACGGTGAGGAGGTACTTGTTGCCCTTGTTCCATTTATGTACGTTTTTCAAATTGCCGCTACTCATCTCCACGAGGTCGCTTTGCCAGAGGTCGTCGATGCCCTTGGTTACTACAGCCAAACGTTCGTAGTTGAGGCGTGAAGGTTTATGCAATTCTTCGACGATGGCTTGCCTAGACATTTTTTAGAGATTACGTTTGAAGAGAAGCACCAGCGTGATGGGATTCAAAGAAGGTGGCACCTCGCTCGTGTCTTGAATGATCAGCTTATCGCCGGCACTCACGTCGAAAACGGTGAGATCTTCGTCTTCGTGTATTTCATATATGTTGCGCGTTTCGTTCCAACGTGCCAGAGGAATGTTTCCTGCTTTCTGGACACCACGATTCAATATTAAGGTCATGGTAGGAACGCTAGCTTTTCTGCCGTGAGACCAGTACGAAAATTCGTTTATCTGAATTGTCCCATCGAGGAGAAACTTGTAGTACGGATGATAAGGATGCAAAATGTACAGTTTGTTACCTTCGACGAACGTGCAGATTCTCTGTTGATTGGGAACGCTGTTGATTTCGATGGCTTGCAAGGTGAACAATTTGGCGAATTTAGTGTCGAAGGTGACGAGATTACTGTGAACTTGTCCGAGTTTATTTTCGATGGGCAGCAAATGCTCGATTATGGTATCCGTTACGGTAGAAAACGACGGTTTGATTTTCACTTCCACGTTCAACTGCTTGTAGTTTTCGTTGAGTTCTTGCAACTTGGCACCGAAAGAGGCCAGCGTCGATTCCTGCGTGGATTCCAGCACTCCAACTTGATCTCTGATGTTGACGACAATGTTCTGAAGGTTCTCGACTTGATTCAATTTCGAGCTCTTCTCGGTAAGATCGTTCACGATGCTTCGCATCTCTGTAAACTGCGTGTGAAGGTCGGCGACGCTCTGCGAAGTGGGCAGCGTCGACACCAGCGAACTAATTTCGTCTCGAATCTGTTCCACGTTCGCCGTTTCCGTTTCTAGTCGTTTCAGCATTCGAGATATGTTTCTTTTCAAAGCGTGCAATTCTTTGGAGGTGGGGAGATTGGCCACCCTACTCTCGAGATCGCTCAATGAACTTTTGATGTCGCTCGAATCGGATAGTGCCGTCACCGCCGTTTTCAATTTTTCCAAATCTTCGCTCGAAGGCACGCTCGTCCGTAACGATTCCAAGTCACCCTGTATGTTGTCGAGTACGTGATGAAAATGAGCGAGATTCGTTTCGACGTTCAAATTTTCTAAATATTCGATCTTCTGCTGAACCGTGCTCAACGTGTCTTGAATGCTCGTCAACGCTCTCGCTTCAGCGTGAATATTTTTAATTTCTTCGTTGATCAATTCCAAGGACGCCTGAAGCGTAGCGATGGTGGTTTGAATGTGTTCGAAATCTCGATACGCCTCCAATTGAATTTTTATGTTCGCGACGCTTTTACCGATGACCTGCAGTTCGTCTGACGATGGTAGGTTCGTCATGGTATCTTCCAAAGTCTGCAACTTGGATTTAATTTCTTCCAACGTGCCGGTGAATTCTTCTTGTAATTTGGAAACGACGACATGCAAGCGTTCTACATCAATATCTTTCACGACGGTTTGAAGTTCAGAGAAATTCTTTTCTATTGCGGAAGTTCGTTCTTCGATTTCGAGTTTCAATTTTTCCAAATCATCATTTTTCGATTGAAATTGTTGTAATTTGGCCAAATCATTTTGAACCGAATCCACGCTCAACTGTATATTTTGAACGATGTCGTAAGAAGGTACGTCGACATAATTTTTTATCAGCGTCTTCAGTTCGGAATCGATTTTCAGAATGGGGTCGAGACATTGCGTTTGGAGCGTAGCGATTTCCGACTCTAAACTTTTGTTTAAGGTCTCCTGCAAAGCAATCAAATCACTCCTCAACTTCTTAACTCGAATGTCCAACATGAGAATCTCTTCCGCATGGTCTACACGCTTGGTGTTGCCGAAAATGTCGTTAGGCATTTTTGGTTAACGGTTATTTATAATAGGATAGACGATTCGTAATTCTACGAAGAGAGGAATAAGTTTGTCATAATCTCCGAGGAGTTCCATGTAAAGATAATCTCCTGCAGAAACATCGTACGTAATGTTAGAAAGCATCTTGTCGTGCTTAATTCGAAAAATATTCTTGCCGGTAGAAATTTTGATTTCGCCTGCGTTTTCCGGATTCACGGTGATTTGAAGTTTCCCGTCGATCGGAATTTCGTAGAAATGTAAATTGTTATTAAAAACATAAAACATCTTGCCCACATCATCATCCAATTTCGTCCATATGCTGTTAAGGTGAACGATCAGTAAACCATTAAGTTTAGATAACACGGAAGGTAAGAGGTTATTGAAATTTGGCGGTGCAGTCTCCATGTTGATCTGTTTGCGGAAGCCAAAAAGATTCATTGTCCTTGTTAGTTATTTAAGAATACGGTCAAAGTTTTTTTTTTGTAATGACAGGCAAAGTTTTTTTTTTCCACATGTATGTAATGCGATTTAGGAGGAAGATCGTGGCCTACCTATTTGTTGAATTTGTGTCATTGTGTTAACGTTGATAGCACACGCAGAGAGAGAGGGAACAAAATTGTCGTTACAAGCACGCGCGCGTGTGTGTGTGCGGCACATCGTCCCCGAAAGAGGTTTCCAAAGGTCACGATATACAAACATTTGGCCCCGGACTTGGAAAATTACGATAAGGTGCATTCATCCTTCGAGGATGAGGGAGAGTACATTATTTACTCATCACGCCGTGTCAGCGCAACAAATAAAAGCGCGGAACGTGGAGAAAAAATAAGTTTTTGAGGTATTTTTGACCCCTCAAATGAGGTTTACAAAGGTCACGATATAGAAACATTTGGTCCGGGACTTGGAAAATTACGATAAGGTGCATTCATCCTTCGAGGATGAGAGAGAGTACATTATTTGCTCATCACGCTGTGTCAGCGCAACGAATAAAAGCGCGGAACGTGGAGAGAAAGTGGTCACAATACAAGCGCGTGTGTGTGTGTGGCACATCGTTCCCCAAATGAGGTTTGCAAAGGTCACGATATACAAACATTTCGTCCCAGACTTGGAAAATTACGATAAGGTGCATTCATCCTTCGAGGATGAGAGAGTGTACATTATTTACTCATCACGCCGTGTCAGCGCAACAAATAAAAGCGCGGAACGTGGAGAAAAAATGAGTTTTTGAGGTATTTTTGAACCCCAAATGAGGTTTACAAAGGTCACGATATACAAACATTTGGTCCCAGACTTGGAAAATTACGATAAGGTGCATTCATCCTTCAAGAATGAAAAAAATGCATTATTTGCTCATCACGCTGTGTCAGCGCAACGAATAAAAGCGCGGAACGTGGAGAGAAAGTGGTCACAATACAAGCGCGTGTGTGTGTGTGGCACATCGTTCCCCAAATGAGGTTTGCAAAGGTCACGATATACAAACATTTGGTCCCGGACTTGGAAAATTACGATAAGGTGCATTCATCCTTCAAGAATAAGAGAGTGCATTTACTCATCACGCTGTGTCAGCGCAACAAATAAAAGCGCGGAACGTGGAGAGAAAATAAGATTTTTTTTTATGAAATTTTCGTAGGTTTTGCAACACTGCGGCTCACTTCAGTGAATTGAAGTGAGTTTTTTGATGTTTTGGTGCTGTTTTCTTCGCTGAAAAACATCATAATCGCAATAAATGAGGCGTAGAACGTCGTGAGAAAATGAGTTTTTGAGATTTTTTCGATCCTCATTTAATGTTGGTGAACCGAGCCACTACACCTACTTTCCACTGTTGGTATGTATTTTATAAATATAATTTCTTTATTCAATATTGTAGTTTTATTTCTATTTAAATCCGAAAGTGTATGCCTCATTTGCGTACACCCTGTACATCAATTGTTTGTCTATTTTTTCCCCAAATGAATCGATATATCGTCATGAAATCTTATTTGGATGTTATTCATTGCGTTAGGGTATTGGCTATCACAAAGGTTCAAGAGCAGCCATGGCAAAATCGGTAGGGTGTCTGACTGCTACGTGGGAATGCCTGGTTCGTCATTTAAGGTGGAATTTTCCCAGTATTTTCCTGCATGTTTAGTAACTCTAATATTCACCCAGACTCTAGTAAATGGGTACCTGGCGGTGAAACGATCGGAGCGTGGTGCTGGTCACACCACCAGGTTGCGAATATGTCGAGGTCTGAATTTACATCACTCATGATTCTTCACGGCATGTTGGAATGAGTGAGGTTCAGTACTACAAAATAACGTCAGCAGCTCTGGGGAGAATGTTGATGAACTGTAGTGGTGGAGTGAGCCCTCAGACAATACTTTTGCATGAAACTTGTGAGGCCTTCTCGAAATTTTAGTAACAATATAGACAACCCCCGTGGCGGAGAGGCTAGCACATCACGCTACGACGCCAGGGATTACCGGGTTCGAACCCTGGCCCGGACATGGATGTTTGTGAGTGTCCATTCAGCAAATTTCATCATACCATCACTCATCCCCATCTTCTCAAATTAGCCAAAAAGTGGCACAAAAAAGCTAGGTAAAATAAACCAAGTCAAATCAAATCAAATTTAATAACAATATAGCCTTGCAAACAACTAGTTTGACTTTACCATTCAGACATTCAGGATATGAATACCTAAAATCTTACTTTGGAGCAGTGGAAACGTATCTGTGTTGTATAAGTCGTCGAAATCGAAAATTGACTATTGAGGCAATATTTTTGCATTTGCTAGATTTCGAGAACATTTGTCATTTACTGTACAGCTGAAGAAACTTTTACTCACGGTTGTAGTTGGAGGAGATGATTCCGATTTTTCCCGCCACTCGCCCACCAACTGGCATTTTGACGGCTGATCGTGGAGACGGGAGAGGACTTCGAGTATGACCACATCAACCTACAAAGAAACAAGTAAACACTGAATACACTATAATAATAATAATAATAATAATAATAATAATAATAATACCTGTGGTACATAGGCATGGAAAATATGAAGGGTAACAAGTGGAGTATTAAGAGATTTGTGCACAAAGTTACATAAAATATATATCATACACCAAAAGAGAGATTACTACTTAACATTTCATACATGTGGGCATATATGTTATAAAGAGTATAAAATAATTATAAAGTTAATAGAAAAAAGCTTTTCGAAGCATGGCAGGGGTCTTTGATCAGTCTGTTTCCTGTAAAAATCTCTTTAATGAACTCAAAATAATAACTGTAGCAAGCGTATATATATTTACCTGTCTAGTGTATACAAAATAAAATGTACATAATTATAACGAAAGACACATTGTGCACAGATACAATACAAGGTTCTGTTACAAGCTCGACACACCATCAATCAGATTAAGTAAAACACACAATAGTGTTGTAATCCCGTTTTACCTGGGATCTGAGGTCACAGGGAAGTTTCATTTAAACATTTAGGTAGAGCTTAATAATATCTGTTGGCTGAACCTGCTCCGTTAGGAGGGTAGAGATATGGAAAGTTGGTGTAAAGGTTATTCACGCTTGTTCATACCTGGTAGGTGTGTGTGATGTCTTGTCCTGATGCTTCTCGCAGACCGAATCGTGAAAGTTGCCAAGGTTCTATCCAGCGAACCTCAGCTCACCACACCGAGCGATCCCTCGCGACTGGTAGCATGCTAGGCAGCGGTAACTCCGTGTTCCATCGTCGTAGTCCAGCAGTGTAATGTGTTGTAAAGTAATCAGACTAATTATCCATGTTGCGTCGATGAGTGTCAGAATCCAAAAGAGCGTAGCGTCGATGATAAGCGTAGTTCGAATGAGAGCGAGCTCCGGGTAGGAGCTTGCTTTTATAATCTCAGGCGTCGAAAGGTTGTTAAACCTTTCGAACACGATGGATCTTGTTTAGATCCACGCGTTTGCCTTCAGTTCCTTGTTTAACGGAAGTTACAAGTTAGCGCATTCTTGGGATCACTCGCTGGTCGGACAAGTTCAGGAAATAAACAAGTGTGAATATTAACATGACGATGTTTTCTTGGTTTAATAATCTCCATATCTCTACATTCCCCTTGTTGAAATAATCGATGGTCGACTACCTCGTCCGGAGTAGGTTATATTTAAAAATTATGATTTATTAACATATCAAACTCGTAGAAAACCAATACAGCAAGTCAATCACCAGAAGATTCACATCACCATAAAAAAAATCACCAGAATAGTTATATCATCAAAAATAACGTAGTAGCACCAAACACCGTTGAGAAAAATATAAAAACACGTAGAGAAAAAAAATGAAAACTGTAGGTTATAGCCTCCTTTAAACTCAAAAAGTACGAGCACAATAACTAAGTTCTGAGGCATGGGTATAAATAATTACATAAGTGTGACACTGAACTAGTTTTGAATGAATGATGACAACACGAGAATAAAAAAAACACATGTCAGCACAGTGTGAAGAAACGCCGGGAACCGCACGCGGTTGTATTTACTCTTTGCTGAGTTCAAAGTACACTCGGCAGAACACACGATGCGGAGCGGAGCCTTGAGGTAAGTTAACATGGCAACGCTGTAAACTTCATGTCACCATAGGCTGGACGTTCTTTGCAGCGGACGATAATAAAAAAAACACAAAAGAAAGAGACGTATCTCTAATCCAGTATGGGTAGCATTCATGGGCACAAACTTTGGCACTGTAAAGGACATGCGTGTGTACTAATAGCGTGTGCCTTACGGTAGTTGAAGTAGCTGAGCACCGGAACACTTTGAGCCGATGAAAAATAACATATGCATCATATGACGTCAGGAAACAAGAGCAGGATGCACTCAGTGGGAGGGGCCTTGGCGATGTAGGTCGCCGTGACGTCATGGGAGGGCAGTCTGGAAGTCAAATTTGCGATGGCGCTTCGGGGCAAGAAACGTCCTGAGTAAGGCGCTCCACATCTGGGTCGCGGCGTGGGAGATGGAAAAATCAGCCATGGGGTCCAGACGGGAACGGGTCCTTTGGTGCTGGAATTCCACAAAATCGTTGTCGGTCTCTGCGATGAGCCTAGGTCTCTCGCTCGATGGTACAAGCCGGTGGTCGTCATGGGTCCGGTAACATCCGTGGCGATGAGAATGAAACAAGCGCAAAAAAAGGAAAAATTAGGAAAAAGCAAAAGGTAGTGGAGCAGAGTTACAATAAATGATGACGGGTTATAAAATCAATTGAAAAAGGACTTTCAGATAAAACTGGTGAATTATTTTGGGGGGGAGGGGAGGTAATATCTAATTTGAATGACGGCGAAGGGGCGTTATTACTTATATGACGTAGAGTTTTGAAGGCGACCTGTTTATGATTAACAGGTTTACCTGAAGAAAAGTTCGCCGGGGGCAACGGGGGGGGGAGTGGGTGGAATAATTCCATGTTGTAAGAAAAGTTCGCCGGGGGGGAATGGGGGGGGAATAGGTGGAATAATCGGCCTAGCCGGAATAGGGGCCGGGGGCGACGGTGGCTTGACCTGAGGTGCCGGAAGTCGGCGTCCTTTCGAAAGAATGGTGGTACATTGAGTGGAAGTATTTATTTGTTTCGTAACAGAGGTGAAAGGGGTCGGTGGAAGAGGGGGTGGTGTGGGAATGACTGTCGTCTCCGGGGCATATGAAAGTGATTGTAAGGCAATTGGGGCACTGATGGAAGATTTCTCTAACCGTTGTTGGGGTGTGGTGACAGGTGATTTGGGGGAACGACAGCAAGATATAATTAATAATGCCAATAAAATAAGTATGCCGAGAAGAGCTATTACGATGGATGCGATAATAGCATAATGAGCTGGAGACATCTTGTTGTAGGGGTCTGACATGAGAAAAGAAAGGGGAATTTAGCGATAATAGAACGAACTAAGTGATTACGAGACATTTCCTTCTGTAATATGTGTAAATGTCGTTTATAAAAGCAATTGCAAGAATTTTACGTGTATTGTGGACGAAGGTTTAAGCGCCTTCGATTCGCTGCTAAAAAAAAAAAATTGAAAAAGAAGTGAGAAAGAGTAAGTAATATGTTTGTGTAATAGTTCATTGAAAAATAGAGTAGGTTGTAATTTCATGGGATATGAGCTATACCATGTTGTATGCTATCAATATTTGAACTATAAAATTAAAGAAGAGAGTGGGAACATTTGCCTATATTTATTATATGCTTTATTAACATATTTAGTGCATTGGAGCTTTCAAAGAAGCAGCTCGCGTTACACCTGAGCGTAAATAAAAAAAATTGCTATGGCCAAAAAGCCAAAAGTTCAAGCAACTTCTACGCAGTTCATTTGTTCTTTAAATCGTTCATCTTGTTCTATCTTAGTTCATTCTTTCTTTATTTCCTTGTACTTTTTTTTCTTCATTTGAGCGTATATGTACCAGCAAATGGGGGGAAAAAATATTTGCTAGTTAGAATCATAAACGTGCTAAGTACTTATTAGTCAAATCAGCTAAGTGATATGTTCTGACTATTACCATGCGTTTAATCGCAAATTATAAAATAACATTAAAATATCTGTAAAAATTAATTATTAGGCAAAAGATGTATTATAAATGTTCCGACGATTGAGATAGCATTCTGTAATCCTGATCTTGTTAAAAAAAATAAAAAGGAGTTCGTTCTAACGCAGAAATGCAGTGCGAGCACGGGAAGTGGAAAGAGGGGGGTGGGGAGTCGATGAGCGTGAGAAAATGAAGGATCATGGGATGCTAGCATGTGCAATGTACGCAACGAGGAGCGAGGAGGCTAAAGCGAGTGATAACAGAGTGGAGTGTTAATGAATGTTAACGTATATGTTAGTGGGGTTTTCATGGCACTAGTCGTAGCGGGCTTTGAGTCTAGAAATGGTAATAGTGTCAATCTTTTGTTTACTCCTGCCGTCGATGAAAGTTACTTCGTAGGAATTCTCGTTAACTTTGCGAAGAATAGTTCCTTTGTACTTATAAGAGGATGCAAAGGTTTTTGACACGCCTGGAGTTGGAGTGGCATCTAGAATCCATACATGTTGTCCTGGTGAGTACTGTACTTGCCTAGAAGTGCGGTCTGCGTACTTTTTCTGCTGTTCGTAACGCTTATGCAGGTTGTCATGTGCTGTCTTACGTATGGAAGTCAGGAGTTCAAGTCTCTGTGCGTTCGTCTGGGAGATATTGTCGGGGTTCGAAGGAAGGACTGCGTCAGCTAAGATCCTTGGGTTGTAGCCAAACAAAGTAAAATACGGGCTCTGGAGGGATCCAGAATGGATTGTAATGTTGTGGCTGAACGCTGCGCTAGCTAAATAGTCACACCACGAAGCCTTCTTTTCTAACACAAAAACTCTCATAACTTTCTTTAAGTAACTAAATGAACTCTCAACTAAACCATTCGTGAAATGTGCACAAGTATCTACATATTTTAGTTGTACGCTTGTAATATTAGCTAACTCTCGTAAGAGTAAACTTGAATTGGGTGTTGAACGATCTAAATAGATCGTTTCCGGGATGCCATGAACTAAAAAGACTCTCTCAACTAAAGCTGTTGCTATGTTTTGTGCATAGTGATTAGCCAAAGGAGCTGTAATTACGTATCTTGTACAACTATCAACTACCGATAGGAAATATTTGTATTTGTGCGTTTTTGAAGAGACTAAAGGAAGACATACCTCAATATGAATTCGTTGGAAAGGAATTTGGGCTGGTTGAAATGTTTGCAGCGTATGCGGTTTAGAACCTTGTGGTTTCTTTGAGATCTGACAAGGGATGCAATGTCGAACCTTATCGTACACAAATTTCTTCATATTAGGGAAAAAGTAGCGCATAAGAATTAAATTATATGTCTTCTGTGCACCTTGGTGACTTCCGTTCATTTTGTGTGCATGAATAAGATCGAAAACTTGATTTCTTAATGCATGGGGAATACAAAGTCTATCCCTATAACCAGTTCTGATTTTATTAGTCCTGTGTAAGACTCCATTTTTGAGTACATAAGAATACGAAAGCTTTTCTAGTTTAGGGTCACTAGCTTTGTCTTTGTTTTCTAATACGTCAATAATGTCTCTGAAATAGGGGTCTTTACGTTGTTCTGAACTAATATCAAAATCTGCTGCTTGTGCATGAAATACTTGATGAAAGAATAAGTCATCATCATCATCATCATCTTTCTTGTCATGATTAGTCTTGTCAAGCGGTAAACTTGCACGGGAGAGCATTTTTACTAGCGCTGACATGCCTTATTTCGAAATCAAAATTCTGAAAATAAAGGGCTCTTCTTCCTAAAATAGAACTATGGTGTTTAGTTGAACGAAGATAGGATAAGGCTTTGTTGTCTGTGAGAACCACAAAATGTTGATTCATAAGAAAAAATTTGAAAGTTTTCAAAACATAATATGCACCTGCAATTTCGAGTGAAAATGTGTCAGCTCTTTTCTCTGTGTCTGTTAATGCTCGTGAACAATAGGCACATGGATGTAAATTTCCTTCTTCATTAGGCTGTAACAACGATCCTCCAATGCCAATTCCGCTCGCATCAATGTATACATATGAGGGGCGTTTAGGGTCATAAGGGCGGAGGATAGGGGCGGACGTGATCATTTCTTTCAGTGTTTCGAAGCTCTTCTGGTGTTCATCAGTCCATTGAAACTTAACATTCTTTTTAAGAAGCTTGAATAAACATTCTGTTGGTCCTGCAAAACCTTGCACAAATCGTCGAATGAAATTTACAAGTCCTAGAAAACTACGAAGCTTGCGTTTGGTGGTAGGGGTGGGATATTCCAAAATAGCTTTAAGAATGTGTTCTGAAATCTTAACTCCCTTTTGAGATACCAAGTTACCGAGGACTTTTACTTCGGTAAAAGCTAGCCTACACTTAGAGGGTGATAATTTAAGGGATGCTGTTCGTAACTTTTGAAACACTCTGTCCAGTATGTTAAGCATGTGTGGGAGATTTGAACTGTAAATAATAATATCATCAGTGTAAACAGAAAGTTCTGAACTGTCTATTCCGCTAAGGGCAAGTTCGCTTACGCGGTTCATTACACCGGGGGATGTTTTCAATCCCTGGCATAACCTAGCATATCTAAAACTGCCAAGATTGTTAATAGAAAAGGCGGTAATGTCTTTAGAACGCTCTGTTAATGCAACCTGAAAAAATGCACTGGACATGTCTAAAATTGAGTAATATTTCTTTCCAGCCATCTCTGTCATGATGGTTTTTATGTCTGGGGATTGTAAGGAAATCGGAGCTATTATGTCATTAAGCGCTCTCAAATCGGAAATAAAACGGTAAGTCCCATTGGGTTTCTTGACTAATAGAACTGGGTGTCGATAGGGACTCCCTTCTCAGCGCTCTATAACACCTTGGTCTAGTAATTTCTGAACTTCCTGTTTCATGGGTTCTCGGTAATGAAAAGGAATAGGGTAGGTCTTAGCATACACTGGGGTGTCATCTGTCAGTTTGATATCATATTCCAAAACATTAGTTTTAGTCAATTTATCCCCTGGTAAGAGAAAAATATCTGCATACGTGTATGCGAGCTTTAGGATTTTTTCTCTTTCTTCTCGGGGAATATCAGGGTTAACTGTGAGGAGGGAGGGGTCAAATTTCTTTTGACTTTCACTGATTTGTTGCTTCACTGTACTATTTTCATTACAAGAGTATGAAAATGCGACATCTTCGTTTTTATGTTCCCAAACGGAAGTAACGTCAGTTAAAATTTCACATGTCGATATTTCGCCTAATATTGTGTCACTTTCCAAAGTGATTGTGGTTTCCGTAGGGTTGTGCATGTGAATGACAGGTGACTGCGGGTTTACTGCAGCATTGGGAAGGACTACTGGATGGTGGCTCATAAGGGAAGCAGATGGTGTAAAAAGTACAGGCTTATGGGTATTAGGTGTCGTAGTGGTAATGTTCAAATTGATATAAGTCTTGGATCGTGGACTTAACTGAACTGTGTTTGAAAGGGTAGCTTTTCCCTCATACACATTTACATTCTCAATTTGAGTGAATATGTCATGGGACAGCTGGTGAGTCTTGTACTTTGATCTTAAAATACTATAATCTGGAGTACGTCCTAAATGATAGAGTTATTGTGTTGTCTTTCAACGACATTTCGCACCTCTGCGTTCGTAAAAAGTCATTTCCTAAAAGGGGACGGACATTAGTTGAATCTACTATTCTAAATGGGTGCGAATATTTACGCTTTCCAATTATGATAGGAAGAACTACAATTTCAGACACACTCAGTTTCGATCCGGACACACCTTGGATTGTAGATTGTACCTTGTATGTTTTTCTTTCAGAAGGAAGAAGATGGGAGGGATAAATTGAGGTTTGGGAACCCACGTCAATAAGTAAATCTACCTGTTTTCCTTTTATGCTACTATTGATAAAGTATAGGCCATTTCTCTCAATTATAGGAACTTTATCTAATCTGGTATTATCTTCGATTTCGTTCCTGCAAGTCGAAGACGATTTTAGTTTAAACCACTGTCTCGTTGTGGCTTGTAAAAGCAGTTGTCGCTCTCGTGATTTTAACGACCACAGAACTTACAGGCTGATGTATTTGCTTCGTCGCGACTACCCTGATCTCGACGTTGAAACCTCTTGTTACTATTAGCTCTGAATTGGCCTCGTGAGTTCGATCTATAATTACCTCTGTGATTAGCTCTATGATTATTATTATTCCTGTAGGAAGAGGAGTTATTATTCCCCTTGTTGAAACCTCTGTTATGTGCGTTTTGATTAGCCGTTTTCGCAAATTCCAGTACATTTGAGCAAAGATTGAAAAGAGAAGTTGCGTTCATCTGTTCGGTTGAATGCAAAGCTAAGTTCGACATTTGTGACGAAAGTTTATTTATCTCATCACCAGAGGCGGCATTTTGAGCGTGTTTCTCTGTGGCTACGGCTGGTGTCGCCGCGCAGCGGGCACTATCAGAACTCGGTACATGATACATTCCTTGATACATTGCGTGGGAGTTATTGGGAGCGGGATTGGATTGTAGACTTTGGACTTGATGAGTCGATGGTGGGAGAAAAGGAGATGGATACTGGTTGTATGGTACAAACTGTTGACTCGGGTTCAATGGATTACGGGGGAGGGGGGAGTAGACCTGTGCATGCGAACAGCTGTGAAGTGGTGACGGGGTGAATGTCTGGGGTAAGCTTGCCTGTGCAATTGCCTGATCTATTTCCAATTTCTCCTCTAACATACGTGAATTAATCAATGACTGCTGGCGTTCGAAATTCTGTAGGTGGGCAATTAATTCTTCTGTTTTGGCGAAATGCTTGTTGGTTAAACAGCCAATGTATTTGGCTCGCAGTCCCGTGATGATGTAAGAGAGAGTTTGTTCTTCAGTGGCGTTCGGGAAGTATTGCTGGACTAATGCCTTTTTAGCAATAACATAGGTATGGATCGGTTCACTAATCATTTGATTCTTTGCAAGTATTATCTGTACAGGATCTGCTGACAGGTACGATCCCTTAAATAGCGTACTTAGCTCGTCTTTGATATGGGTGTATGTCAAGTCTACAAAATTGGGTCGTTTCTGTATGTCATGAAAATAAGTTAAAGCGGTGTCCGTCAAAAATAAAGGTAACATCTCTTTACGCTTAGCTTCCGTCCATCCTGCGGCGTGTGCTACATTTTGAAACTTAAGGAAAAATGAGTCAATGTCCTTAGGGTCATTTCCGCTAAATGGTGCCGGGTATAATGCAGTGGGGATTGGGGTGTCCATGTTAGTGGTGGAAATTTCTACAGCTACGTTACCAGAACTATTAACAGTGTTAGAGGGAGTTGAAACGGGAGCTGGGGTACTTGCTAAGGGTTGAGGTTGGTTTCTGTCGGGTGTTTGCAGTCCAAGGACAAATTGAGGGTAATTTCTATTAGCAGACCTTAACCGTGTTAGTGGAGGGGAGGAAATTGGGGAGAAAGGACGTGAATTTATTGGATTTGCCGTGATTGCAGTAGCTAACTCTATGATTTGGTCGAGGGAGGAATGTAGGTGTTCGTGCAACGCTATCTGTGACGTATTCATAAACGAAGGTTCGTCGTGCTGACCAAAGAACAAATGAAAGTATGGGTATACAGTTATTTATGTCATTAATATATCGCTGGTCAAATAAGTATAAGCAAGTGTTCTCATTCCTGTGTGAATGATGCTTGAATACATGTTATGCAGAAGAACTAGATTTTGTTGAAAAAAGGGGGTGCTCGTCATAAAATAAAAAGAGGGGTTGTTTTCCATAGGGTAATACACAAAATTGTTACAGGGTCTGACGCATCTTAAGCGTACTGTGGGAGTATGAGTTGGAATTACTAATAAATTACTTTAAAAATGCTCCCAAAGTGGGAGGGAGGGGGGGAGAAAATAATTTAATGTAAAGCAATTCGTACAGGAGGGTACTTAATTGCAAAAAAGGGCCTGAAGCATCTCCACCATGTTGTAATCCCGTTTTACCTGGGATCTGAGGTCACAGGGAAGTTTCATTTAAACATTTAGGTAGAGCTTAATAATATCTGTTGGCTGAACCTGCTCCGTTAGGAGGGTAGAGATATGGAAAGTTGGTGTAAAGGTTATTCACGCTTGTTCATACCTGGTAGGTGTGTGTGATGTCTTGTCCTGATGCTTCTCGCAGACCGAATCGTGAAAGTTGCCAAGGTTCTATCCAGCGACCCTCAGCTCACCAGACCGAGTGATCCCTCGCGACTGGTAGCATGCTAGGCAGCGGTAACTCCGTGTTCCATCGTCGTAGTCCAGCAGTGTAATGTGTTGTAAAGTAATCGGACTTATTATCCATGTTGCGTCGATGAGTGGCAGAATCCAAAAGAGCGTAGCGTCGATGATAAGCGTAGTTCGAATGAGAGCGAGCTCCGGGTAGGAGCTTGCTTTTATAATCTCAGGCGTCGAAAGGTTGTTAAACCTTTCGAACACAATGGATCTTGTTTAGATCCACGCGTTTGCCTTCAGTTCCTTGTTTAACGGAAGTTACAAGTTAGCGCATTCTTGGGATCACTCGCTGGTCGGACAAGTTCAGGAAATAAACAAGTGTGAATATTAACATGACGATGTTTTCTTGGTTTAATAATCTCCATATCTCTACAATAGTTATAAGTATTTAGGAATTAAGTTATACAACATGTTGCCAGAAGCTGCTACAGTGTCTCTCTTAAAAAAATTAAAAGTATACTTCAACTTTGGTTAAAAGAAAAGGTCTTCTACAAACTAGAAGAATTCGAAATCCATCCCAAAAATGATTTAATATTCTAGAATGTATTGTATTGTTTATTTCCTGTTTTATGTATTATTGTTATGTATATTGCCACTGCCATATTTATATTATTTCATCATCACTAATATTATTATTGTCCTATGTCTACATACTCTTACTTTATATACGCATATACTCTCATATTATGAAAAACTCAATATGCTGACCAACGCAGAAATTTATTTTATTATAAAACATAAACTAAACGTAACGTTCCAACCTTCTAGCAAGGTCTTCTTCAGACTCTGCACCAAGTACAAATGTAATAAGGTTTCTAATAGTCTGGAGGGGAGTAATGTTTCTGTATATATCGTCCTGTTTTGAACCTTATTACATTTGTACTTAGTGCAGAGTCTGAAGAAGACCTTGCTAGAAGGTTGAAACGTTACGTTTAGTTTATGTTCTATAATAAAATAAATTTCTGCCTTGGTCAGCATATTGAGTTTTTCATATCATGGGAACAAGGCTTAATGGTGTTATAATCTCATATTATCTATAACATATTGTAGTTCCATGTAATCCGTCTCTATATATGCAATTATATATTTACGTACATACAATAACAAATATGTATCCAATAACTGACAACATCTATTGCATTGTACAGTCATGGACACTTCTGGGTTGTAACGATTCCGTTGAAAGTTAATGGAATTGTTATAACCCAGAAGTGCCCGTGACTACAATGCCTAACGATGAAAAAATGTATTGTATTGTATTGTATGAATAAATATGTCATAATTAAATATGATAATAACTACAGGTATTATTAGCTAATGTCTATTCCTTCTGTATTTTGCAAATTCAGTTAGACTATGAAGTGCCTTGTTTAGCAAGTAGTCTTTTATAGCTAACGTATGGCGTGGGTGTTTTATAATTGTGCGGGAGGTTATTATGAAACTATATTCCAGCATTTAGTGGCGTATTTTTTGATAACTGCAATATGGACGCTATTCACATCACAGTGAAAAATCACTAAAATTATCCTTATCTACAAAGAAAATCCAAAACAAATTCCGATCATTCTAAGAACTGAAGTAATTCAATTGAAACTATAGCAATCTCTACAGCTGGATGTGAACGAGGAGCCTCAGCTGCTCAAAGAAGTCACTTAGAAGTTACAGTATTTCCGAACTAACTTTTCCTAGACCCTCGATGCAGAAAACTTGGAGGAAAGAAAAGGATCAGGTTCAAGCATCACAAATCAAATGGAAAACGGCTGAATCTGCTCGAAGTCGTATTTAACTGATATATTCCATTCAAAAACTAAATATTCTTATAGTTTGATTTTACGTATACTTAAAGTTCGATTGATGATATGTGTTCCATTCGATTGGAATAGATCACAAATCTATGAAATTAGATGTTAAGCAGTTAATGCCCAATTATAAGCATACATTAAACATGTAAAAACGACATATTCGTATGGGAGCTGAGGAACTAATTAACCGACTCTCTAGCCTTCTTAAACCCGAAGGTTTGTGGCTGCAGCAACACTAGCCTTCCATCTGTCCCTCTCCTGGGCAAGACCAATCCAAACATTTCTATACTTACTTATTTCCTTTAGGTCCATCTCAACTTTATTCCTCCATCTTCGTCTTGTCCTTCCTACAGGTCTTTTACCATCAGGTTTCCCAACAGGAATCCTGTAAACTCTTCTTTCCTATCACATTCGTGCCATATGGCCTGCCCGCCTAAGTCTTCCTGATTTAATCAATCTCATAATATCTGGAGAGGAATACAAATTGTGTTGTTATAAAGTATGTAACCTTCTCCACTCACCTGTGTCCTCAACCCTTTCAGGTCTAAGTATTATCCTAAGGATTTTATTTTCAAATTCTATTTCTCTGGGAGGTTATGGCAAAAATTGATAAGCTTACTGGGATAGTAAACTCACTAAGTCCACCACCTGGTAAAATCACAAATCGCACTCTCCTCCCAGATTATGTTTTCCTAAGATAAGTGCGTGTCGAAAGGGGAGTTTTGGAGGTTCAATCCCCCCTCCCCCGTTGCAACAGGAAATATATGTGAAATAGTAATACTAAAAATAAAACATGTTAAATTGACATTCTCTATCCACTTCTTTATACTGTAATAATTATAAAACTTGCACAGTCTCATTAAATTACCAGCAGATGGCGATGAATTGCTGTGTAAAGAACCGACTACGCTATGTTGTAATGAATGTGTTTCTCAAACTTTAAATTCACTCAAGTAATAAGAATAAACTCTAAACGTATACTTACTGTCTAGTAAAGTAAGTAGAAGCTATTCACGTAAAACATAGTGATATTGCATCAAGCAATACACGATACGTAACTCATGTATTAAAGAGAACAATGGTTCACCTGCCAATTTTATTGTACATAAACAGTTCCTTCTTCGTTTGTAGAGGAAAACATAAACTTCAGTACAATTCGACTACTGGGCTTTGTTTCTACAGTATCAACAAGCATTAATATAAATTTAATGTTTCTAAAATACATGCAGGGCGCAGCCAGCTAGATTATTTATAGATTATTTTTATCGGTATGCACAGTGGCGGCGATTTTATTCCAAATCTGGATGGAGGTGCAAGGTGCCAAACTGAGGGGGCAAGGACGGTTTACCTTTGCTTTATACATACGGTTTAGCATAGTGAGGTGGCAAAAGTTGGGGTCAACTGCCCCTCTCGCCCCTCTAATCGCCGCCACTGTGTATGCATAATAAAATATTCATATTTACATAAAATGTTGCTGTGTTCAATTTTTGCAAATTAACAGGCAGACTGGTAAATTTTAACTGGATAATAATATCAATTTTACCATAACTTCTAACAGTGTACAGTACAACAAATGAGAATGACCGCTTCTAAACTGTTAATAACTATTACTTACTTAAACGTAATTAATGAAATTTTATGATTCCGTTGTTAAAATACAATTATGGTGCCCACATCTGCAACCTGTAATCAATCACTGTGCTTCATTGAGATGATTGATTGATTGAGTTGGTGTTTCAAGTCCACTTTATTACACAGTAAGGCTCATCGGGACTGAACCTACAGTTTAATGTGGGATCCGAGCCACTATGTACCTCCACCGGGTATCGAATCCGGAACCCCTTGATTACAAGGCGACGAAACTACCACTGCTACTAAGAATGTTCAAAAAGAAGTTTGGAAGTTTGTTCCTTATATCTCAATGCTGTACTTAGGCCTATATATACAGCATGTATGGGTGTGTGTGTGTGACTGGATTTCGATATCTCTGCACAGAACAGAGAAGTGAAAACGTTAATGTATCTACGCTCACGCAAAAAAAGAACCCATTCCATCTCTTTTGATAAATTAACAGACAGACAGATACATTTTAACGGTAACATGTAAATTTTAGGGTAAATTGTAGCACTGTAGCTCCGTGAGCAGCTAGAGTGACAGCCACGTTCAAAATTAGAAGTTTGAATAGATGTTCGGTGTAAGATGATAGTAGACCGGCGTAGGTGTTAAACACAAAGCAGATATCTAACTAAGCTCTTCGCTGTGATTTCTCCGTTGAAACAAAGTGCTTTTCTCGCGTTTAGCTAAACGAGGCATCTGCAGTTTTTCCTCTTCCCGTGAGAAAGTTTCCCTCCTGGAGACCTCCGTTCGCAGAGGATGATAATCCTGTTATCTCTCCTCCACAGACACGCCGAGATAGATAAATCAGAAGTTCTAATTAACCCCTCTAGGACCCTGATTCGCTGAAAGGTGGAAACATCTTACGATCTCATTATATTCTCCTGGCGCTTGTCTCAACGTTAAGCTCGCATTTAGTGTTTCAGAGTAATGCTAGCAAAGCTCTCAGTCCTTAGCGATGATGATAAAAAACAATGGCACCAAATGACTCCACTTGTTAATCATAAACTTAGACTTTGGTTTGATGCCATTCAGTTTTTGTTATATTGTGTCGGTTTCTGCCACCTTTGCCTAATCGTGACGATGAGCGATTATATGATGAAATCGAGGAAGAGAGATTCACAAAGCGAATTCGGGACCCCTGGCATCGTAGCGCACGGTACTAACCACTACGCCACGGAGGTTGGCGCCGATATTCAAGAACGTAAAGGATACAAGGACAATACAAGGCAAATTTACAAACGGGACGAGGAGGTGAGACCGTAGAAATGTTCAAAGCAACCATATATAAAAACTACCTTTAAAATTGTAGTAGAAGACCTAAGTTTTTAACAAAAAATATTGATGAAGTTACTTTACACAGCACATTTGAAAGACGAGAAAGACCGCAGTCAACTCTCGAACTTAAGTGGACAGTCATTTGTTTATTACATCTCTTGCAGTCACCGCAGACAGAAAAGGGTCCCGGGTTCGAATCCTAGCCTCGGCATGGGTATTCTTTGCGAGTATCCTTTCACCAATCATCACTTATCATCATCTTCGCGATTAGCCAAAAGTGGCAGAAAATCGAGGTAAAATACATCAAATCAACTCAACGAAAACGTTCCCTTCGCTTGTGCCCGAGTGCCACCGTATTGCCATAAATATATTTCTTCCCCGTTGTCAAAAATTAAACAACATTAAATATTACGTATCTGCTTTCGCTCCCCTTCATGACGACCCAAACACTTGAAAACGAATAAAATTAACAACAATATTGCAGCAGTATTACACGGGAAGCAGCTGAATGCATCGTCCACGCTCCTTTCCTTCGCCTAGGTTTAGAAATTTCACAACAGCTCCAGATGTTTTTCCTTGTTCTTGGTAGAGTGGAAATACCGATTTTAATGAATCATATGAAGTCCTTCTGCAAGCTTTAAAATAACCTAAACAGATGACAATTTGAAGTTTTTACGTCAGTTTAATGGATCTGCAATCGTTCTGTGTAATTGCAGATGGTTACAGCTTCGTCCCTTGAATAGAAACGTCACGTGCTCCTTCCCAATCAACTTGAAGCTCCTATTACAGGAATTGAAGAAAATTGCATTCCGTCTTCTTCTCTGTTGCAAAAGCTCTCGTTCAAAGCATCCGAGCCATAACCGCCGAATGAATTTAGCGATCCAATCTGGGAGTCTGCTGTAGGAAACAACAGCTCTTCAATTTCGTAACAGGTTCGGCGGGAAATTCGCTTCCATTCCTGAACGAGTTCCCAATGAGTTGTTTGCAAATTTCTCAGGAGAATCACTTCTAATCAAACAGCAGCAGATTGACGTCAAACTTTATATTAAAGAATGGAAACACTTCTGGCTCCCCCTAAAGGCACTGTACAGGAGGTTCATTATTCATTACATTCTTCGCCACATCAAGGGGCCATAGTTGTCAATGGTTCAGGAGAGAAAATCAGCAAACGTAAATGGGTTCTGAACCGTAAATAACCTTTTCATCTGTGAAGCATTTCAATTCGGTCCAGCAACTTTTTACAGGCTAAATTTAAATACGGAGCAGGAACCTTTCTTCCGGCTGAACTTAAATTCGGTGTAGGAACATAACAGGTGGTTATAATTAAAGTGACGGTGTTCAGAGTGGTACAGCACGGGCTGTAATGAGAGTAGCAGTCTGAAACTTCGTAGATATGCTAATGAAGCAATGCGCTCGCGAATTATGCAAAAAAAAAAAGAAGTTCCAATTCTCGCCACCAGGGTAAAAAATGGCGCTGTAAGCAGTCAAAACTTGGTATAGTTACAGGAAAAACACTATAAATCGCAGAAAACAATACTCTTTGTAATAAAATATCGCTACAATTTCACTATTCGAATTACATGAACATTACTAAAGGAAAAAGCAAGAAGCGTCACCAACAACAACCAGGGAGTTCACACAATGGTTAGGCAATGTCACCGACTTTGACGTCAGAGTTACGAAAAATTCCACGTTTTGACTGCTTACAGCGCCATTTTTTACCCTGGTGGCGAGAATTGGAACTTCTTTTTTTTTTCATAATTTGCGACCGCATTGCTTCATTAGCATATCTACGAAGTTTCAGACTGCTACTCTCATTACAGCCCGTGCTGTACCACTCTGAACACCGTCACTTTAATTATAACCACCTGGTATTTTCCACTTGAATTAAAATTCGGTCCAGGAACCTTTTTTCGGATCAATTTAAATACGGTCCAGGAACTATTTCAATGACTCAATACGCAACTTCTTTGCCTTGTAATCAAGGGGTCCCGGGTTCGATACCCGGTGGAGGCACAAGTGGTTCGAGTAGATAGTATTTGTACTTCTGAGGCCAACTTTGATTTCTTGACCAAACGACCACAAAAAGTTGAAAAACTCACTTTCTCTCCCCGTTCCGTGCCTCATTTAGTGCGCTGACGATGTTTCACGGGCGCAAAAAGGCAGTGATGAGTGAAAGATGAGCTCTCATTCTCTCATCCTTCTCATCTTTCTCATCTTTCTCATTGTTCTCTCATTCTTTTTTATTCTCCTCTCATCCTCTCATCTTTTTTTTATTCTCTTATTTTTTTATTCTCTTATTTTCTTATTTTTTGAAAGATGAGTGCACCTTATCGTAATTTTCCAAGTCAGGGACCAAATGTTTATATATCGTGACCTACGTAAACCTCTCCTCTCATTCTCTCATTCTCTCATTCTCTCATTCTCTTATTTTTTGAAAGATGAGTGCACTTTATCGTAATTTTCCAAGTTTGGGACCAAATGTTTATATATTGTGACCTACGTAAACCTCTTCTCTTATCCTCTTATTCTCTCAATCTCTCAATCTCTCAATCTCTCAATCTCTCATTCTCTCATTCTCTCTACCTTTAGAATATTGTCGTCAACATTAGAGATGAAGTTGGAGTGCTGGAATCAACGGGGCCAAATGTTTATATATATCGTGATCTTCGTAAACCTCTTCTCTCGGGGAGGGAACGATGTACCACACACACACACACACACACACACACATACACATACACACACATACACATACACACACACACACACACACACACACACACACACACACACACACACACGCGCGCGCGCGCGTATGCCTCTTATTATTTCCGTATTGTAACACAAACAAACAAACAAAATAATAATTGTTGTTTTTTAGGATACCTGGCCCCTAACCTCGCCAGGGTGCGTGGTGCCCAACCCAAAAAGGTTCTAACGGCTACGGCTCTAGATAACCGCACCTCTGTAGGGTTTCACGTGTTTTTTTTTTTCCCCCAAACTTCCATGAAACCCTACAGAGGACCTCCGTAATGCATGCAACGTGTACTAACGACTCTAGTGTTATTTGATGTTGTGATATTTTTGGATATAGAGTTTTATTGTGAGATATAGATAAAAATAATTATGTTTATTATAATATTTTCTTGATGAAGATGGAGAATGTATGTGTGTGTGTTACAAATAAAGTTGCATGCTTTTTTTCTAGTGTGTGTATGTGTATATGTGTTTTGATGTTTCGACAGCATCTGAAACGATAAGAAAGAAATTTTATTGTTAATTTTCACGTGTAAAAACAACAACAAATTTTTTTGTGCAAATTTTCTGATTGTCTCTCGTGCTATAGTGCAAAAAAGATATTGTAACTTATAACTAATGAAATTGACATTTGTAACTGATCTGAACTAGTGAAATTCGTATTGTGCCATTGTAACTGATTGTGCTAGCACTAAAAATTTCTTATTGTGCAAGAAAATAGATGATAAAAACTTGTTAAAACTGCTCTGTGACCCTCTCATTCTTCACGTCGTAGGCGAAGGACTTCTCTGCAATCAGGATGACACTGCATAGGGTATCCTCGGGCAAGGCATCGTGGAACTCGCAGACGACCTTGATGTTGGTTCGATCGTTGACCACAACCTTCTTTCTCTTAGATGTGTTGATGACGGTCATGGGTCTCCGTGTTTTGAACTCGCTGGGCGTGTAGTACATGTCCACACTTCCCTCGGTCACGCGTTTGTAAGCCGAAAACGCTTCGTAAAGTTTGAGATAATCGTTTTTGGTCATGTCGAGGTTGTAATTCTCGCGCGGGAACACTTCGTTCCTTCCGTTCTTGAGATATACGTTCTTGATCTTGCAGTCGTCGAATTTGCTGGAATCTTTTTCCTGATTCTTGTCCCTCCCGGTCTGAAAAAGCACTACGACGAAATCTGGCATGTCGAACTGTATGTTGTTGAACTGCGTCGTCACGTCGAATTCCATGTGACTTCCCGTCGCCATCTTCTGCACGCACTGGTAACCGTGAAAGTGAATCGGTACCTGCGGACTTTTCAAGATCTCCGCTTTGTACTTGAGGGCATAGTTTGTCTCGTATTCCACCACCGACATTCTCAATTCCATGCTCCGGATGATGCACTTGGCTGCTTCGGGTAAAGTGTTGGCTATCGGCGTGCCGTCGGCATTCAAGTTGGTGTATCGCATTATTGCGTTGTTATCGTTGGCCGCTCTTCGAAACGTGACCCTCAGTCCTCCCTTCCACATGATCTCCTTGTAGTCCGAGAAGAAACCAGGCAGCAGACGCATGGGAAAAAGCACCGTGTGACTTCTCGTCGATATTTTGGTCCCTGCTTCGAATCCTCCCGCCTGATAGTATGCTGCATCCGTTTTGGATAATTTCAACGTTCCCACTGCCGTCGACGTGATGCCTGGATAATCTATTCTGTCGATGACGGTGTTGTGTTTCCTCACCTCCACCTGCGAGAACAGGTGAGGCACGAAGTTGTCCACGAGTATCAAGTTTGCTGCTGCGGGAAACGTGTCTCCGCTTTCTTTCTTCACCACGTCGAATTGAAGGTAGAGGTCCGCTCTGTGAGGATGAATGAACCCATCGCCTACGTCAACGTCGTATTCGATCTCCCTGTTTGCCTCGTTAAGATTGGCGAACGTGCGACGGTTGGGAGGGAAAGATTGCAATTCGTAACTTTCGATTTGCTCCATTTTACATGTATGGTTATTTATTATACGTTGATCTCCACGATGGCAGTAGTTGTTGCACCTGCGAAATCCACCACGTCTCCTTTCTCGTTCGTCACCACCAACTCTATGTCGTCTATGCGGTTGCGACATACTGGAAAATAGATCGGCGAAGAGGGCGTGTAGATGATCGGTTCCATGAACTCGGAACTGGGTTTGAACGTGGCGATGATTCCCGTCTGCTTGTGACTTCCCAGTAATCCGTCCGAGGATTTCGTGATCATGCCTTCCGCCACGTTACAGTGTACGTTCAGAGTCTCTATGGCCAAGAATTTAGGAATGTTGGTTGCTACGTGCTTGATGCCGGCCTCGAGTTTGGTGTCGTTCTCGAAACCTAAAAGCTCTCCCATGGTGAACAGGTCCACGGTCTCCGTCGCGGATAGGATTTCCACTCTGTGCGTGACCGAATTTTGAGAAAGATACGTGCCTTTGGGTAATTGAGCTTGCAAAGTAGAAAGATTGTATTGGCCTGGTGTGACGACGATGTGTTCGCTTCCTACGCTAATTTTGTTGTTGTGCTGCGTGACGTTAGGTATGAGGTACATGCTGTAGAATGCACGCAGAGCCACGGATTTAGGATAGACGATGTCGTCGTGCAGCGTGAGTTTCAAGATTGAAGATTCGCTCGTGAGATGGAACACGCCCATCCTAGTGATGCTGTTTGAGGTTCCACAATGCTTTCTGGAAATCCTCGATCGTAGGGTTATTTATTTTAGAGAGAAACGCGAGCACGGAGAGGCAGAGATGACCGCAGTTCACGTCTCCGAAATCTTGAATGCGTTCGTCGTTGTAGTATATAGAGGTTTTGTTCGTCTTCAGATAATGAATTAAATTTGTAGGTGGAACACCTCCGAAAGAATCGAAAACGAATGCTTTATCATTGTCGTTTTTGTGGTAACATATCCAATGCGTGCCTGGATTTTCTTGACCGTCCAAGTTGACTACTCCGCATTCTCTTCTTTTAACGCTTGAAGGTAGCGAGTCGGACATGAAAACTCCTCTGAAGTATTTGATTCGTAACGGTTCGATCAGAGATTCAATGTCTCGGTTGGTGAGTGCTTCTGTTTCTTTTTTTTAAATTTTCTCATCACGCCCTTCCCTTTCTTCTCCATGGCCAGGTTGTGACGTTTCTGTTCTTCCAATTCCGCTTTGTTCTTCTTCGAGTCGATGACGGTTTTCGCGATGGCGGCACTTCCGCCAGCCAAACTTCCAACGGCCCCCAATGCTGCTAGGATGGCCGGGATGCTGAATATGAAACCTCCGATCTTTTGCTGTTTCCGCGAACGCTGCAATCTTTTCAATTGAGGTGTGCTGAGCAGCAATTTCATTCCATGTCCTTTCGACAAGCAAGAACGTTTCTTCTCGCGTTGTTTCTTGGTGAGTAACCCATCGAGGGCACCTAGATTTTTCAGATTGGAGTATGGTATCTGGTACACGACACCCTTGGGCTTCATGTTGATGCTCTATGCGTTATTTTCGCAGTATGTTATTTATATATATTCTGAGATTTTTTCTTGTGTAGTTTTTTACGGTATGTTATTTATATATTTTCAAGGCCTCGCAGTCGCTACACAAATTCTATTACGTGCTTCGTTTTCTTGCCAAAAAGTTCCTTTGTCCCCTTGTACACGATCCGAGTTTTGATCTCGATTAAAATAGATAGCTTCTCGTCCGATAACATGTTAGCGTATCGATCTGGTAAAAATAAACTGTATTGTGCGTTGAGCAACAGGCGTACCTTGGGACCATACTGGGTAGAAACGATTGAACCGGAAGTTATCGTGTAAGATTTGTCGACTTCCAATTCCCGAATTTTTACATACTCGACTGACAAATTTAGCATTTGTTTTAATGCTTGGAGATCACTTATTTTTTCAGTTGTCATATCGAAGAAGAGAAATTTTCAGTGTGTGTGTTAGGGAAATTTAATTGTTTTTTTTTCACCATGTGTGTTATTTATATATACCGAAGATTATATTTTTCACGATGTGCGTTATTTATATATCAAGTTTTTTTTGATGCGTATATATATTATTATTTTTTAACAGAGGAAGAAAGTTCGTGCTTCGGAGAACGCGATGATTTGCGTGGTGATTTCTTCCGTCTCCTGCATAGACTTGTACCAATCTACTGTGTACCATCTTCTTCCCTGCCTTGCCTCGTGCAATTCGTCCAACCTCTCGTTTAATTTTTCCCCTGCAGCCGAAAGCAGAATGTTGAGATCACCACACCTCAGGCCGCTGATCTTCCGAAGATGGTCCTTGAGAACCATTTCACAAGGGATGCGAAATTCCGGCGTCGTTCTTGCCATGATTACAAGTTTATTAACATCTCCGTTAACTATCTTTTTGAATATTTTAGATAGTAGTTCGTGCGGCAAATCAGTTATGCAAGCCATGTTGTTTTTTTTTACTACATGTTATTTATATACCCCACCCCAATTTTTGTTTTGTGTTCATGGCGATGGTGGTACCCAGTGCGGCGACCCGTTCACCCAACGATGCGTCTCTGCTCACGAACCTTTCGAAAGCTGCGTGCTCTAACTTTCTGTCTGCTTCGTGACGTGCGTCCAGATCCGTCTGCGTGGTGTTGTAAGCAATGTCGTGATCTTTGCATGCGGCGTCCAACGGATTCACACCCTTGTCTCCTCTCTCCAATCTTTTCTCGAGTTTGGTACCCGGTCCGCAGTACTGGTAGCCAGGTAGATGCATCTCGAAAGGTAACTTGTTGATGATGTCGTTTACGAGTCCCTTTCCTTCGGCCACGTTCCAAAATTTCGGAGGCAGCGTGTTGATGATTTTGATGAGGTAACCTATGCCCTTGTCGTTGTTCACGATGAAGTTGGAAAGTTTCGTGCTGATCATGTCCACGATGCCAACCTTCTCGTTGTAGAAATTACGGTTGCCTGCATTCTCTTCGCCGGCTATCACCAACAATCGGTCCACGAGCTTCCTCACGTCGTCCACCCAAACGAATTCTTTGGGTAACGTGTTGTAGCGTTTGACGCCGCTGCCTGTTTTGACCTGGTTCCAAATCGGTTTGATGAGATTCCTGTACTTCTCGCCGCTGCTCGATTTCACCCTATTCTGCGAGGCGTCGTTGTTTTGGTACAAGGCATCCGTCATGATCAGAATTTCCTTGTAACTCTGGTAATCTTCGTCGGTGTAATCTTTCGGCTGCTTTTTGGCAACGAGTTCCCACAGTCCCACCGTACCCGGATACCTGTTCCAACTATCCTTGTCGCCTAAATTGACTTTAATGTCGTTGCCTTCGAAGGTCACCTTCGATTTCCCAATCTTCCACACCACACCGCCGCCTTCGCTGGTTTCCATGCTGGGATACAATCCGAACACTTCATCCTTGTCGAATTTCCCCGTGCTCAGGTAGTCTCGTGCCAAAGGTCCCAACTCGATCTTATCCGAAGACGTGCTGCCTATGGCTCGACGTCGTGCCGGTGCATCCTTCAGTTCGAACGGCGTCGAAGGAATGCTTGAAATAGGCGTGGGTACAGCGTAACTTTTAGCTGCGAGCGGTACGAGTTTATTAATCAAATATTTATTTTGTTCCGTGACACTTTTAATTTCTTTACCTAGACCGCTGATGGCATCGATCACAGGTTGATCCTGACGTTTCTTCTCTTCGTAGAATCCGCGATTTTCGGATTTCCAACCTTTGAAGCGTTTCGCAAGGTAATCGCGAAGCTTGAGATTTTCGTCTTCGATTTTTCGTTTCGTCATGACGTTATTTATATACGTCGTTTCTCACAACGTTGCAACGTTTAGAAAGTCGTTGATTTTGTTTCTGTATTTTCCGTCGTTGGGTTTCCTCGTCATGTCGATCGTAGCGAATCCGAAATCGTCACCGTTCCAGCAAGTAGAGCAGCAGCCTTCCGAAAATTGATTGTAGTTCATGTCTCCGCCTACGTAGTCATCGTACGCATGCTTGAGGTTGGTGTGATCTTGACGAAACAAACATATGAAATTAGCGTTGTCGCGTACTAACTGTTTTGGAATTTTGGAAAACGTTTGAGCTAGGTAGAAGCAATCCATTCCTTTGTGACGACCTTGCGTGAAAAAGTTGCGAATTTCATTTTGATTTTCCAGGATGGCGTCGTCGAACACAACGACTGAATTTTCACGACAATCGTCGAGTGGTTTTATTTCCGAAGCAAACGTTGCAATGTCCAGGCCATCGTACAGTTTCATCAGTTGCTGGTATTTGGATTGCTCCAAACTTTTCGAGAACACGTACAGGTGCCTGTTCTTCCAATCTAACCAATTCGGTGCGAGGAGAAAATTGTCCACGAGCAGTGTCGTTTTTCCACACCCCGAAGGTCCTACGATCAGACAGCGGATACTGTCGGGAAGCAATTCACCGTTTTTTTTCTTCGTTTGACTTTCCGAATTAGGTAAACGTTTCACAACATTCCACGTACTCATAGAATCACTTCGTTTGAATCGATCCAACTTGTTTCCGGAAGTCCCAGCCATTTCACCAAAAGTTTGTTGCCTCTCTTGCGCAAAACTTTTTCGATAAGGTACGTGTCGGGGTATTTAGTTTTAGAGAGTTCCTCCTCGTAGAAGCGCCCCAATAAAATTTCACCGCCACTGTCTTTTATTATATACGTGTGACGGCTCCCGGGTAGAACTCGAACCACGGTAAAAAGTTCAGTGCTCCAGTTTCGTGTGAAACCCCTGTCGAACGTTCGCTTCAATTTACTGACCCTCACCTGTTCTCCAATTTTGTATTTAGCTTTTTTTGTCGTGGGCGTGTACTTTGGACAGTAAACGCTAGAAATTAAACGTTGCTCGTCAGACTTGGTAACGTCAGCTGGCTTCATGCCTATCGTTGCGTGCCGTGTGTGATTATAGTCGTTAACAAGTTCCGGAAGAATAATGACCCACTTGTAGCTTCCCTGAAGCGTGAAGCGTGACCACATGCGCGATTTCAGAGTGCGATTGAATCTTTCCACAATGCTGGCCTTGACGTCACTGAAGGTCGAGTAATGATGAACGTTGTGTTTCCGAATAAACTTTTGGAATACGGCATTGTAAAATTCCTTCCCTTTGTCCGTGTGCAGAAACCGAGGTCGTCTGCCGCCGCTTTCGCGAAAAATTGTCTTGAATGCTTCCGTGACGCACGTTCCTGTTTTCGCCTTCAAAGGTAGAGCCCATGCGAATTTCGAAAATGTGTCTATGACGGTGAGGAGGTACTTGTTGCCATTGTTCAATTTATGCACGTTTTTTAACTTGCCGCTACTCATTTCGACGAGGTCGCTTTCCCAGAGGTCGTCGATTCCCTTGGTTACCACAGCCAAACGTTCGTAGTTGCGGCGTGCAGGTTTATGCAATTCTTGGACGATGGCTTGCCTAGACATTTTTTATTATTTTTAGAGATTACGTTTCAAAAGAAGCACAAGCGTGATGGGATTCAAAGAGGGTGGCACTTCGCTCGTGTTTTGAATGATCAGCTTATCGCCGGCACTCACGTCGAAAACAGTAAGATCTTCGTCTTCGTGTATTTCATATATGTTGCGCGTTTCGTTCCAACGTGCCAGAGGAATGTTTCCTGCTTTCTGGACACCACGATTCGATATCAAAGTCATGGTGGGAACGCTAGCTTTTCTGCCGTGAGACCAGTACGAAAATTCGTTTATCTGAATCGTGCCATCGAGGAGAAACTTGTAGTACGGATGATAAGGATGTAGCATGTACAGTTTGTTACCTTCGACGAAGGTGGAGATTCTCTGTTGATTGGGAATGCTGTTGATTTCGATGGCTTGCAGAGAATGCAGTTTAGCGAATTTAGTATCGATGCTAACGAGGTTGCTGTGAAGCTGACCCAGTGTGTTTTGTACGGGCACCAAATGCTCGACTATGGTATCCGTTACGGTAGAAAATGACGGTTTGATTTTCACTTCCACGTTCAACTGCTTGTAGCTTTCGTTGAGTTCTTGCAACTTGGCACCGAAAGAGGCCAGCGTTGATTCCTGCGTTGATTCCAGCACTCCAACTTGATCTCTGATGTTGACGACAATGTTCTGAAGGTTCTCGATTTGATTCAATTTCGAGCTCTTCTCGGTAAGATCGTTCACGATGATTCGCATCTCTGTAAACTGCGTGTGAAGGTCGGCGACGCTCTGCGAAGTGGGCAGCGTCGACACCAGCGAAGCAAGTTCGTCTCGAATCTGTTCCACGTTCGCTGTTTCCGTTTCCAGTCGTTTCAGCATGCGTGATATGTTCCTTTTCAAAGCGTGTAATTCTTTGGAGGTGGGGAGATTGGCCACTTTACTCTCGAGATCGCTCAACGAACTTTTGATGTCACTCGAATCGGATAGTGCCGTCACCGCCGTTTTCAATTTTTCCAAATCTTCGCTTGAAGGCACGCTCGTTCGTAACGATTCCAAGTCACCCTGTATGTTGTCCAGTACGTGATGAAAATGAGTAAGATTGGATTCGACGTTCAAATTTTCCAAATATTGGATCTTCTGCTGAACCGTGCGCAACGTGTCCTGAATACTCGTCAACACACTTGCTTCAGCGTGAATATTTTTAATTTCTTCGTTGATCAATTCCAAGGACGCCTGAAGCGTAGCGATGGTGGTTTGAATGTGTTCGAAATCTTGATAGGCCTCCAATTGAATTTTTATGTTCGCGACGCTTTTACCGATGACCTGCAGTTCGTCCGACGATGGTAGGTTCGTCATGGTATCTTCCAAAGTCTGCAACTTGGATTTAATTTCTTCCAACGTGCCGGTGAATTCTTCTTGTAATTTGGAAACAACGACCTGCTAGCGTTCTACATCAATATCATTCACGACGGTTTGAAGTTCAGAGAAATTCTTTTCTATTGTGGAAGTTCGCTCTTCGATTTCGAGTTTCAATTTTTCCAAATCTTCATTTTTCGATTGAAATTGCTGTAATTTGGCCAAATCATTTTGAAGCGAATCCATGCTCACCTGTATATTTTGAATGTTGTCGTAAGAAGGTACGTCAACATAATTTTTTATCAGTGTTTTCAGTTCGGAATCGATTTTCAGAATGGGATCGAGACATTGTGTTTGGAGCGTAGCGATCTCAGACTCTAAACTTTTGTTTAAGGTCTCCTGCAAAGCGATCAAATCGGTCCTCAACTTCTTAACACGAACGTCCAACATGAGAATCTCTTCTGCATGGTCTACACGCTTGGTGTTGCCGAAAATATCGTTAGGCATTTTTGGTTAACGGTTATTTATAATAGGATAGACGATTCGTAATTCTACGAAGAGAGGAATAAGTTTGTCATAGTCTCCGAGGAGTTCCACGTAAAGATAATCTCCTGCAGACACATCGTACGACATGTTAGAAAGTATCTTGTCGTGCTTCATTCGAAAAATGTTCTTGCCGGTAGAAATTTTGATTTCGCCTGTGTTCTCCGGATTCACGGTGATTTGAAGTTTCCCGTCAATCGGAATTTCATAGAAATGTAAATTGTTATTAAAAACATAAAACATCTTGCCCACATCGTTATTTATTTCCGTCCAAATGCTGTTGAGATGAACAATCAGTAAACCATTGAGTTTAGATAATACGGAAGGTAAGAGGTTATTGGAATTTGGTGATGCAGTGTCCATGTTGCTTTGTTTGCGAAAACCAAAGAGATTCATTGTCCTTGTTAGTTATTTAACACATTGTGCTTTTTTGCTATTCTTCAAAACATACGGAGGAAGAGAATGAAAGGGGGAGCCCTCGGGCGATGAAAAGTTGCAACCTGTTATTATGTTGTTAAGCCCGCTCAAACCGAGGCTCATTAAATTCAACTCTTATTTTTCATCGCCCGAGGGCTCCCTCTTTCATTCTTTTCCTCCGTCTGTTTTTGAAGAAGAATGGCAAAAACACAGCGAACTTCATGGCTATGAGGTTACGGTTAACACACGCCACATTTATCGCTTTTATTGTAGTGCCCCCACTCTCGCGTGTGGATTTGACAATCGAGAACACGTAACTTGTTGTCCGTTGCATCCAATGCGACCTTGGTTACGCGCGTCGTGTGCAAATCATGCAATTTACTTGCAATGCGATGATCGGTGCTGAGTTGCCTTTTACCATGAAAAAGGCATTCTTTGTAGTCTTGCATGCTAAATTTGCTGGTACTTATTTTTCCTACCCCCTTCGCCTTCTTGATCTCTTTTTCTTCTGTAATCTTTACACAGTACATTTTGGCACGAAGCCCCGCAAATTCCCTGCTGTAATTACCAGCCGCTTCATCTTTGAACTTTCCAATCGTCATTTTGTTTTCTGTCGAATGCAAGTGATGGCCTGATGGTAAGTTGCTAAAATCAAACAGATGCTTCATCTTAGTCAGATCATGTTCGAGGCTTGGTGTTTGGATTAGAAAAATGAAGCTATCCGTATCAATGTAACATATTTGGATGTCATCTCCATAAAAGGGTTGAAACTGATCGTAGTACGATTGGTACATGTGCAATTTTGATAGTTCAAGGACAGTGGCACCTATGGCAATCGGCTTGTTGAGCATCACTTGCTTCTTGTTCCTCTCAACAAATACTAGATTCTCGTCGAAAATAGTGAAGTTTTTGAAGTAGGGTGACGCGACGATCTTCTCAAATTTCTTTTCGTCCGTGACCAACGTTGCGTCGATGTAATTACGCACGTTCTCCATCGTCTTGCCGTAGATGGCGTTATTGAACAGTTTGTACAGATCCTTGTCTGCAGGCGATGTCGATTGCGCTCTGCGGCGCGTGTTCTCGGCTATGTACGGTTCGAGCCACTTGCTCTGTCGGAACTTCAATCCTCTATGAACTTTCTTCAACTGCAAGCCGTGACTTATGTAAAATTGGAGGAGTCGGTAGTGCAGAACGTAATTCCGCTTGTTCTCCATGCTTAGTATGAGTTTTGGCTCCGATCCTCCAGGTGGCTTCTCCTTGGTGGGGGCCAGGGCCAATCCGTGATGTTTCTCGTGAAGCGTTTCGGGATAATCGAGATCCACTTCCAAGAAACAGCCCCATTCATTATCTTCGCTCCAGTTGAGAAAATCTTCGCAGGAGAGTTCCTCTTCGGTCATCCACCCGTAGTCGCTGATGGGAAGACACTGGGACATGGAGTGGCCGTACAGGTTGTTGACATCCCAGTAGACAATATAGGTGTTGGGCTTCGATGCATCGTAACCAGGCGTATGAGGATTGTTTGCTTGAGCATGGCGTCGGGGACATTGGACGATGCCACCCCGTATCGCACTCTCCATGAAAGCATACTGTTCCTTCTCTGCGATGAGGCCCAGTTCCACGTTGGTGTATTTCATCATCGATTCCCAAGTCAATCCCGGCGTGGTGAAGAAATACGCAGGATCCAACTTGTATATCGCGATGCATCTCTTACGAAACGATTCGAAAATATCCATCAGAAGTGTCACGTCCAATTTCAGATAAAGATCGTGATAATCGCGAAAAGTTTGGCAATTGAATGCCGTCCACACACTACGAGCGTGTTCGTAGTCCTCTTCGGAACAGACGTCCTCCGTGAGAGAAGAATAAAATACCTCCCGAGGTGGAAGTTCCGTCTCGTCAAATTTGTCGAAATTGTTGACGTACTCGTAGGGGTAGACACCCTTGCGACGCAACAGATTCAAATTCTCATCTCTCCCCGAAAAACATTTTTGCTTGGTGGCCACAAGATCTTCGTCGCCAAGTTGAGATGCAAGGCTTGCGAGGCTGGAGGACAGGAAATTGTAAGAGTCCAGGATTCGCACTTCCACACTTCCTCCTTCTTGGAGAGGGATCCACACTCTCACCACAATATATTTCTCGCTCGTTCTCGGGATGATGCTGATTCGAGAAGTTATGTTGTGGAGCTCTTTGACGAAGAGATGTGTGTCGTACTTCTCCGTGTAGTGCAGAAACACGGCAACAAAATGCGACTCCTTAATTTTAAGATTGCACGAATTACATATGGTGCTTAGAAATAATCCATTCTGGTGGTTATGGTGGACGACCTTGTAATTTTCGGCGGTGAAAGCCTGGTTACACTCCTCGCATCTTGTCGCCGCGTCATGTCTCTGTTGTTGTTCTGTTGTGAGAGCAGGTGGAGTAACGTAAGAGCCTTTCAGGCTGGGTGCAAGTTCTCTCGCGCATTCCGCTATCTTCTCAACAAAATGTTTTGCCGCATCGGGTCCGCAATACAAGATGACATCATTCAATTTTTCTCCGTAGATGGAGAAACTGCAAGGCTCGTGGTGAAAAATTTGGGTCGTACTTGAGGTAGAGGGATCAGGGTCGCAAAACGTCATGGGAACTTGGAAGCTTTCAAAGTCGGCATAAAGAACAACGGGATGGTGGAGAAGAGCCTGGTGTTTCTGAAATTTCATCTTGGTTCCGGGTTCCGGCATGACATCTTCGGGTTCTGCATTCACAGAGCCAAAACACTTGTGCTGTTCTCTCATCTTTTTACCTCCGCGAAAAATTCTCAAACACCGATCGCAAATTTCGATCTTATCGTGATGCTTGCTGATCTGTCTTCCTACTAATCCTGAGAAATTCCGTATCAAACTGTAACGGCCATCTACAAGCAAGAGTCGAGTTACATTATTCTGGCTTCTCGCAGGTCTTAACACACGAATGTTGTCGCAATCGTCAACCCCAAACACAGAAATATTGATATCTTTTCCTTTTTCCTCTCTATAGTTTTTTTCAAATTGATTGATCTTATTCAGAGGCACAGGATAGGAAATTCCTCTCATCATATTCTCGTATATCCCCTCATATCCTCTGTAATTGGACAGGCGTTGGGGGTGATTATTAGCTGGGTGTAATGCGGCGATGACAGACCATAGGAAACTCTTCTGATCATTACTTTGTATGTTCAACACTGCATTTTGCTTTTTTTGTTTTTTTGTTTTTTTTTTAGTGCTGCGTAATGGTTTGAAATTGCAGACTCGAAGTTCTAACATGTGGTTGTGACCGCAAAGACTCCATCCACTTCCTCTACCTTCAAACTCTTCTTGTTTTTGTGTCAAGTGCTCAAATAGCCGTGTCACTATCTCGTCAAGATCCTCGTTATTGTCATCGTGTAAGCCTTCACACCCTACGTAAAAGCTAAAAGTGCTTGACTCGGACGAGACAACTTTCTCATACAGCAGGGTCAAGACGAGATGAATTTTAATTGCAACATTGAGGAGGCAATCACGTAATTTATCGACTACCTGAGATTTCGCATTGTTGAGGAAGGTGCTTGAGTCACATTTTTCATCCCTTCCAGATTTATTCGTTATGATGCGTGCACTTTTATTCAAAGCACCAACTTCATGCCCATCAGTGCGAGATTTCTTTGCCGGCGAGACTACGTCATCATGATCCGGTAAACGACATTTTTTCAAATGCCTAGCAATATTAGGTTTAGAAATCAACTTTCCACAGTTGCAACATGCCACTTTCTCGCCAAGACCGGAGGGACCTGGTTGCGGTTCCATTTTTTCTCTCTGTTATTTATATATATATATACAGAGAAATTTTTTTGGGGGGGTTGTGGTGATGGTAGTGGAAAGCGCACTGAAACAGAAGGAAAAAAAGTTGAAAAATGCTAGATATTTTTTCGTTCCACATATATATATTAGACGCGAACAGTATGTATGTATGTATGTGTGTGTGCACTGTTGTAGGAGGTTAAAAATATACGACATGTAAGTGTGTGTCAATTTTTTATGACTCCTCTGAATATGTGTGTGTCAGACGCAAAAACATAAAATATTAATATATCATGAAAATAAAAACTTACCTTTCAACAGAGATGGAGAGAAACTTCAAAATAAAAACTTGTAGCTCACTAAAACTTCCACGATGATATATATGTATACTGCCAGACAAACAATTAAGAATACTGAACTGCCACGATTGACGTTCACCTTTCAAGAGAGATAGAGAAACTTCAAAATAAAACTTGTAGCTCACTAAAACTCCCACGATGATATATATATATGTATACTGCCAGACAAACA
Organism: Lepisma saccharinum; assembly: GCF_977018435.1. Lineage (NCBI taxonomy): Eukaryota > Metazoa > Arthropoda > Insecta > Zygentoma > Lepismatidae > Lepisma > Lepisma saccharinum. The sequence goes on along the minus strand of NC_139250.1, from coordinate 39,277,874 downwards.
AATTAAAAAATACTGAACTACCACGATTGACGTTCACTATGATAATGACGTACAAAAAAACTGGTAGGTTATATAGGAACTCCTCTCCTTTTTTCTCCTTCTCTCCTTCCTACTCCACGCGACTCTCTTTGGTGAAAACACAATAAGCAAATAAAACCCTTGCTGACTGATTTATTCATGCTATATTTTTTCAACAAAAACTTTTGTGATATGTACAATATCTTGTGGGGGACAAATAACAATAAACGGGACGTTGATAGTTCCACCCATGTATGTATTGTCGATCATTTCCCCTCGGCCTCTATTCCACGCCCCGTCAGGGTGTGGTGTGTGAAACAAACAATTCCCAGTATAAAACTCAAAAAGCGAAAAATGCTGTTGTGTTTGCTTCCGCCACATCCCCCTCTGATTCTATTGTTATCGGGGATGTGATGGATTCTTCATTCAGAACCGTGGGAAAGCTGAAAAAAATAGAATCTCTTCGGGCAAAAGAGGATGCAAGATGAATGGGTTCGGGGAGGGATTGCTGTGGATAGTTTGGTCCGTGATGAAAATGTTACATTGGGCGACGAAACACAATTGCTCCACAGGGGACAGGAAAAATTCTACCGAGCGTCGCTATCCACGCGAACATTAGAAATTGCCTGAATGCCTTGGGGGCTTGGCATAGGATTATCGATTTTCGTTTTTAGAGAATAATCAATGTAAGATTCTAGCATCGAGAATAAACAACATTGATTAAATTTTTGACAACATTCGCAGTACAAATCTAAACTTGTGATGATTTCGCCGTTACCACGCACCCTGGCGAGGTTAGGGGCCAGGTATCCTAAAAAACAACAATTATTATTTTGTTTGTTTGTTTGTGTTACAATACGGAAATAATAAGAGGCATACGCGCGTGTGTGTGTGTGTGTGTGTGTGTGTGTGTGTGTGTGTGTGTGTGTGTATGTGTATGTGTGTGTATGTGTATGTGTGTGTGTGTGTGTGTGTGTGTGTGTGTGTGTGTGTGTGTGTGGTACATCGTTCCCTCCCCGAGAGAAGAGGTTTACGAAGATCACGATATATATAAACATTTGGCCCCGTTGATTCCAGCACTCCAACTTCATCTCTAATGTTGACGACAATATTCTAAAGGTAGAGAGAATGAGAGAATGAGAGATTGAGAGATTGAGAGATTGAGAGATTGAGAGAATAAGAGGATAAGAGAAGAGGTTTACGTAGGTCACAATATATAAACATTTGGTCCCAAACTTGGAAAATTACGATAAAGTGCACTCATCTTTCAAAAAATAAGAGAATGAGAGAATGAGAGAATGAGAGAATGAGAGGAGAGGTTTACGTAGGTCACGATATATAAACATTTGGTCCCAGACTTGGAAAATTACGATAAGGTGCACTCATCTTTCAAAAAATAAGAAAATAAGAGAATAAAAAAATAAGAGAATAAAAAAAAGATGAGAGGATGAGAGGAGAATAAAAAAAGAATGAGAGAACAATGAGAAAGATGAGAAAGATGAGAAGGATGAGAGAATGAGAGCTCATCTTTCACTCATCACTGCCTTTTTGCGCCCGTGAAACATCGTCAGCGCACTAAATGAGGCACGGAACGGGGAGAGAAAGTGAGTTTTTCAACTTTTTGTGGTCGTTTGGTCAAGAAATCAAAGTTGGCCTCAGAAGTACAAATACTATCTACTGGTTCGGATCCCACTTTAAACTGTAGGTCCAGTCCCGATTAGCCTTACTGTGCATAAAGTGGACTTAAAAACAGCAACTCAACTCAATACGCAACTTGTACCGAATTTAAATTGTGCGTGAAAGAAGGTTCCGATCTTGCAGGGGATCCCACTTGAAACCATTAGAATGGATGGGTTCCAGGACTTTTAACAACCCTGTTAATGGGTTGTATCGACTCGTATGCGAGAACGTGTTTCTGACCTCAATGGTGGAGTGGTTAGCACAGCGCTCTACGACTCCAGGGCTACTGGGTTCGAATCCAGACCTTGGCATGATTGTTCTCTTTGAGTATTCCTTCTTCAATGTCATCATACAGTGTCCGGAAAGTCGCGCAACCCGGTGTTTATGACAGTATAACGAAATAGCGAAACGGAATGAGAAGAAACGCTTTCTGCCAAGAGAATGCCCGGGGAGTCCATAAAGTCCTGCAAAAAACTAAAACTCTATAACTTTTTAGCTGTTGCGTTTAACAATACAATTTTTTTGGGTGAGAAGGGTGGAAGTTTAAAGTTTTGTTCTGGCCACACTGCTCAGTAACGCTTGCATGCTATTCACGTGAACATGTGACTTAAGATGGCGTCCATACAGGAAAAGGCACAGCGTGTTCTGTGGTTTGCAGAGTTAAAATGTTGCGTTTCAGTGCGGAGAAAGTTCCAAACAACGTATGGGAAACCACCCCCAGCAGACACAAGTATCAAGAGATGGTATGAAAAGTTCAAGGCAACGGGAAGTGTGTGGAAAGCCAGGAACGAGTGACGATGTGATGAAGACAGTGCAGGACAGCGTAGGCCGGACGGAGTCCAATGAAATCGCTTAAACGAAGATCCTTGGAACTGGGAGTACCGAAGTCAACGTTACACAAGATCGTACGCAAGAAGTGAAGGCCCGGCCCTACAAGTTAAAATTTGTACGCGAACTGATAGACGAAGACTGTGACATAATAATGGAATTTTGTGAATCAGGAGAGATGGATTGGCAGCAGAGAACCCACACTTTGGCCTGCAAGATCATCAGACTTGACACCTTGCGATTACTGGCTGTGGGAACATGTAAAGACCGAAGTGTATTCATAGAAACCAGCTAATCTGGACGACCTGAAGGACAAAATAAGAGATGTGATTCTGAATATCCCAGGAGTACACCGTCAGCACGCAATTCTCGGTTTCACAAAAAGACTGCAACAGTATTTGGACGTGAATGGTGCACAATTGGAGGTTTGGCGATTAACCTAACAAGCAGGAAACAAACTTTGAACCTTGCTGTAAGTACACACACAATATTTTGTTAATAAACGTAATAGTTTTTAAGTTATAGAGTTTTAGTTTTTTGCAGGACTTTATGGACTTCCTGTATATTGGTAAAATTTAGAGAGACAAACATATGTAAGAACATGCATGTTTTAATAACAAATAAGCAAAATGTTGCCAAAGGCGGATTTTTTTTTTTGCAAATCGTGTGTATTGATACACAGAAAACCCTGAGGTAAATCATTGCAACATTTCACAATACCAACGAACAATTTGGATGGCCATCTATTGAATTTGACAGAAAAAGAACTTTGACGATGTTTCAAAAACATTGCACAAGGGAATAAATGGGCTGTTCCAAAAATCGTTGTTTTCACAATATTACGAGGGACACTGGCAACACTGTTGTTGTAACGTGTCACTAACAGACGTATTTCACCTCAGGCTATCACATTAAGGCACTAAGCTGTATCATCACTCATCCTCAACTTCACAATTAGCCAAAAGTGTCAGAAAAGCGAAATAAAAATAAACCAAATCAATCAATCAATCACGGAAACAAGTTTCATTACATGTTTTGGTAAATGCACATTTGCTAAACAAATTTGGTACTGGTGAACATATATTTTTTTAAAAAACAAATATTTGCTTCCCAGAAATTATTTTTTGCTGATTTCAAACAAACTTTATTTCGAGACTCGAGATGATGCCCAACCCAGTGCAATCTGTAACAGCAGACGAATGAGTGTTGTGTGATAGATGGTTCCATCTGTTGTGCATTCTTGAATGTCGTATGACAACAGTTGTTTTCATCACGTGACCAGTATTGCTCCTAACAAAATGGCGCACAATGATATTTTGTTTCGTCCTAGTTCTACTGTTGAAATCCTCATGAAAGAGGATATCCCCAATGCAGAAATTCTCCTGGGTCTTCAGCATACCTGTGGAAATATATGAATGGATGCTAGTAGTGTTAGAAGATGTGTGGAACAGTTTAAAGATGGAAACACGAGTATCCAAGATCAGCCTCGTAGCGGTTGAGAAGAGAGTTGTGGAGATTCTCTTAAACTAGGGCAAACCATTAATACTACTTGTTATGCGAGGAGACTGTACAAGCTCCGTCATGCATTGCGCGATAAACGTTCTGGAAGAAATATCACCCTCCAGCATGACAATGATCGGCTCCATTCAGTTCGGAAATTGACACCCCTCGTACATCACTGATCTGGCACAATCAGATTACCATCTGTTTGGTTTTGTGAAGGGTTGAATGCGAGGCCATTGTTGTGAGACAATGGAGGCAATTCAGAAGAAGTGCGTCAGTATTCGCCCGACTGGAACAGAGTTATACCGTAGGGGTTCATTAAAGCTTCCACGACGGTGGGGAAAATGTGTAGAAGGAAGTGGAGATTATTTGGAAACGTAAATAAAAGACTTTAGATTAATGTTTTATTCTTGCTTTTCAATAATATTACAAGAGTCAATGAAAACCTTTAAAGTCCAATAACTTATTGTAGGGCAGACTGTATACAGTACAAATTTAGACTGTTATTTACAAAAAGACCTCAAGGCTGCAACACTAATCAACTGAGCTTCAAAACATTATTTTTGATATTTTAAAGATGGCGCCTCCTATACACACTTTCACCAATGTGGTTTCTTGGAAATTTCTCGGCAAATGAAAATTCAATATCTCTGTGCATGCTTACCTCACTAGCAAGTTTACTAACGGAGAAAATTCGCCAATGGCCTCCTTTGCTGGCAGATGGGTGGAAAGGACTTCGCAGTGGCCAGTGCACGTGGACCCCAAAGACTTATTCATGTTAAGGTATACAGAAACCAAATCAAAGTTTAAAATGTATGTAGATCAGCAATAGGTCTGTGCTAAAATGCAGCAAACTTGTGCAAACCTACATACAAAAATCTACTAGAAAAGAACAAAAGAAATAAGGCTTTTAATTGACTCTCCTTTGTACACCATGATAATTTATTAAAAAATGTTGCTCATTAGTAATGAAGTATTGCAGAAAAGGCAGATAAAGTGACTTCCAAGAACCCAGGTTTGAAATTTTTGTGCAAAGTGAAAGCTGTGCTACAAGGTGAATCAACAGAACTATTACAAGATCTCATGCCAGAGGACATAGCTGCATTGAAATATTGTCCAGTGACAAGTTGTAGTGGAGCGCACCTTTTCTTCATACAAGATATACTAACTGATAAACGGAAAAATTTCACTCTAACCAATTTAGAGAGATATATTGTAGTGCACTGCAATTTACATAAATTCAAAACTACTTAACGATTAACTGGAAATAGTAAATTGAATTTAATACAAGATTTTGCAACCTTACTTGGCATGGAAGCTGATGTTACTTAGTGTTTACCTTCAATGGTCACTATGTGAACTACACTTTAAAAAATAAATGTATTTCGAGGAATTTTTTGTGCTTATATTTTTCCTTTAGTGCATAACTTGCATATTTAAGTGCATATTTTATATATTTTTAGTGCATACATGCATTCATATTTTCCACTTTTTTAGTGCATATTGATCCGCACTTTACTCATTACGTTTGGTATGACCCTAGTACTTTGTGTATAGTAATGGTAAAAATTATCGTAATTCCATGAATTCCCTTGAGAAACGTATGGGAGATTCGTTGAGCCAATATCTCAACATCGTGGCATTATGGTTAAATAAGTAGCTCCAGCCCCCTACCATCTCGCCAGGCTACTTGCCGGGTGAAAACCAACTTTTATTGAGTTTCTTACTCAATCAAGTTTATAATGAGCTAAGTCTCAGAAACTCCCTGGGAAGGGTGGAGAGGGCATGAGTCTCCAAACTGGAAAATCATGTTATTTCTCACTTCTGTATCCTCTCCATGCTGTTTCTTTAGTAGTTTGTACGAAAGAACATCTGGAGCGGAAAATAAAACTTTCGGAAGTATCGTAGAGAATCTGTAGGAACACGTATGACAACTTGCAATCTGGTAGATGATGACTCAGTCATTTGCTAGGTAAACGTCCGATGACTTCCGTGACTGAGGTGACTCTATGACGATAGGACGGATAAAACGAGGTGGGTTAAGAGAGACAGGGCTCTTGAACGGAGTAATTGGAGAGATGTAAGTCGAGAGATGGTGGAGAGATTAGCTAAACTCTACCTTACCCTCATAAAGTCTACCATTCTCAGTCAGAAGGTATTGCTAAAATGTAATCTCTCGTGTCATTTCTCTAAGTCAGGTTTAGTATCCCTATGCACCTCTCAGGGGAATTTATGCTAAGTTAGTGGTGTACCTGTGGTTTAGGGAATCGAACCCGTGACTTCTTTTTTACAATGCAACAACATTAACCAGAAATCTGACCAACTCGCTTTTCGTCGCCATCTTGCTTGTTTTACGTACACATTATTCTCAGGAAGGCTAACCGAGACAATGTTTACACTTACAATACGATATTAGCTCTACCGGGAATCGAACACTCGACACCCTTGAATACAGAGCAATAACCTTAACCGCTACGCTTCCGCGATACAACACGTTTACCGCCATCTTAAAATCAGGTTCCTTCATGTCCTTACGTTTAACGCTGGATGCGCGCGCATACTTTACACACACATTAGGTTAGTAAACACTCAGAAACAACATCAGGGGTCGATTAAACCCTCCCACTTCTACCTCAGCACAGGGCTCTCAGCAGAATGTCTTCAAGGTCAACAGGGATGACGTCAACTACGGATGATGTCAAGGCCACCGGATGTAACATAACACCGGATGTGTCAGATTTCTGCTGACGCATGGATCTATTGAGTCGCTATTACTTCTCATAGTATATGTATGTTTGTATGTATACATATATTAGACTTTGCATGTTTTGATACTTTAAAATACCGCACTGGTCATCTTCTATTAATTATTTGTTTAGGAATAACTAACATAAATAAACATTCTTTCATAATTTTGAGTTCAAAACTGCAATGTACAAATTCTTTACGTTACTTCCATTTCCGAAATACACCACAAAGCAAAAATATTTTACGTTTACTTTTTGTTGATAGCGATTTGCAGGTATTGTGTTCTATGTTGAAAACTATTGTCAGCAAATAATGCCATCGTCACTTTGGTGTTTAACATCTCTTTTGTACAAATATCAGCTGCTTCTGTTTCCGTAACGAAAAGAAACAACACAAATATTCTGGATTGAACTTCCCTGGGCCAAATCAAATAAAAATTGCTCCCTTAAAAACAGAATTTTACGGTTCAAATGCAATATAATGATCATTTCTTCATTTGAAAATATTTTGATAGCTTGGGGTTTTCTAGATAAATATGAAATATTGGTCTTTGGCTGCCATTTTCCAAGATGGCGACCATAGCACAACTTTATTTTTCGGGTATTTTTAATATGCTAGTTGACGAAGCCCTTTGCTAATGTTTGTTGCACTAATTGGAAAATTGTAATGAAAAAGAAGTCACTGAATGAAGTTACTAGTGTTGTTGGTATTTTGTGTTAATGATCGCCTGACTAAGTAGATTGTTTGTGTGTCATTGAAGTGTGGTGACAAAGGCAGTAAAATACATACATTTTACACTATAGGAAATATTCATGTTACATGCAAAAACCTATCTCTTTTTCTGAGTTAGGAAGTGATTAGAGTAGTGTGTAATAATTGTACATAAGAAATCAAAGATCTATGTATATCCTAAAGTGACATCTAGAGGTAATTCAAGTAATGTCGCCACCAAAATATACACAATACTCGTCAAATTTTTCATTTTGAAAAGAGATGCACACTGTGTTTTCAAAGTCTTGCATGACTCTAAAAACGTATAACTTTTAAAGTAATATGTTTATTGCAACGAAATATTGTTTGTTACACAGCGGAAACTGTAACATTAATGTCTGATGTCATTTGGTTCATCTCCAGACCCCCAGCTGGGCACTATTCACGTCCAAACACTCTTGCAATCTTCGTTTGAATCCGAGAATTTCGTTCTGACGGTGTTCGTCCGGAATGTTGTGAATCACATCACATATCTTCTTGAACTTCAAGGCGTCAAGATCTGTCCGTTTATGTGCATACACCTGGGTCTTGACATGTCCCTACATACAGTAATCCAAAGGCATAAGGTCTGGTAATCTTGCGGGCCAAGGTGTGAGTTCTTTGTGGCCAACCCATCTCTCTCCAAATTGACCATGAAGAAATTCACGAACCTCAAGGGCAAAGTGTGTGTGTGTGTTTTGGGAAAGAGGTGGGAGGGGCAGCTTGCTGGATGTGGATCTCATAGATGATGTCTAACCTCTGAAATTCCGGGACAAGGAATGTCTGTAACATGTTGAGGTATCTGACGCCGTTCACCGTGTCCTCCTCGAAGAAGAATGGACCAATGAGATGGCCCACGAAAAGTACGCACCATACATTGATCTTGGGTCTATCCCGCTTATGTCTCTCGAACTCATGTGGATTCTCAAACCCCTAATTTCGGCAAATGTGTCTATACACTTTTCTCGAAACTTGGAATGTGGCCTCATCAGAAAAAATAAAGACAGGCTGAAGGGCATCGCCCCATTACATTTAATCGGCTTAACACTAATTCACAAAATTCCTTCTTCATGTCACAGTCCTTATTTCAACGCTTTATCAAAACTAACCCACACTCTCTACAGCTTACCAATATGGAGCATATTCTGATATAAATTCCGAGTTGAAATTGATAAATTGTAAATTGCCTCCATTCTTTCTTCGGCGAATAAATTGGATACATTTTGAGTACTAACGTAATTTTTTTGGAGAACTAAAGACTTGAGTAGGTTTGAGGTGGGCAACGAAAATGGGTTGGGCCAACTTCACAGTGGTCAAATATTGTTGGTTTTCTTTGACTTAGTTACGCACGACTGTTTCACATGTGAAAACAGTCCCGCTGTTCCAGTTTTAGCACCATTTTGTTGTTCCCTGTACTCTTCTGAGCTTCTTTTACATTTTTCTCTCTTTTATACTTCATCACACAGAACTTCTTCCCTCGAACGTCAAGCAAAGAAGAAGGAAAAGATTTAATAATACCAGGCGATCGTATCTAGAAGATATGGCAGCAAAAACTGATGCACGAGAATAAGGAGAAGCTTTAAAAATACCAGATAGCAGTCTTACTGCAGAGGCGACCAGACTGGAAACATTTATGACCAAGATGTTTCAAAGAAGTACGCGATTCATTTTTTGGCGCCCTGAAGCAGGGATTTTTGTTAGAACTCCTTTGTAAAAGTCAAGCTATTTTATGTCATCTGTCTCCAATGTCATGTTATTACTTTATATGACTTCGGAAATTTATTTTATGACCGTGATATTTTTCTGAAAATGTTAAGGAAATCCATAGCAACATGAACTCATAAATATCCATTTTAGTCACTCTGGGGGATCATTTCACACTAGTACAACATACTGTTTCAGATTGGCAATGAAATTTAGGCTGGTGTTGAAGTTACTGAGCCTCAAAGTTGAAAAATGTTAACAAAACAACATACGAAGGTAGGGTCTCGAGTTCAAATCCCGGACTTGGGATGGATGTTCCTTGTGAATGCAACGTCATTAATTTCATCATATCAGAGCTCATCCTCATCGTAGCGATTAGCCAAAAGTGGTAGAAAAGAGACGATAAATAACGAAAATCAAATCAGTTATCAAAATAACATTTTAAGCTCAAGAAGTTGAGCTATAGATCTGAGGGAGGTTTCAAATTCAATTTTCTTCAATGGGCTTTATGCGACACGTTATGGTTTTGTAATTGGAAAAAAATCAAACAAACATTTCATATTATGATTTTGAAAATATTTTATCAAAATTTTGACTTTGAATTGATTTTATTACAAACACTTTCTAACGGTGGAAGCGGCCCCGGCGCCCACCCAGCGTCGAATAACATGGGTACCTGGGGGAAACCCTGGGGGGTAAAGGCGGTCAGGGGCGTGATGCTGATCACATCACCCCCACTCACGACCGGATCAAGAAAGTTTGGGGCGTTACCCCCACACCCCCTATACGCCTTCATGGCGTGGTGCTATCCACAGGGGAACACTTTACTTTTTTACTTTACCCTATAGTGTGTGTCGCATGACATATGCAACTCATAGAAGGCATTCCACAGATCTCTAGGTCAATTTTTTGAACTTAAAATGTTATTTGTCCGTTTCTGGTAAACTTTTACAAGAGTATGTGAGCTAACCTAAATCTAAGAGTTGAGGGATTTTTCATTCTGCAATGACACGTAAATTCACCAAATTTTATTAAAATTGAATTTCCCCTTGGCTTGGACGAAATACACAGATAGTTTGTTAAATTGCCGCAAGATGGCTCTAAAGATTTCCATCTCATAAACAAACCGACTGTTACTGAGAGAACTACAAGCTTCTTCTTTTGAGATGAGAAAAATAGTTACAAAAAGTTTCTAGCAAAAAGAAGAAAGTATTTTGTAGCTGTAATGCGGTGGGACAGCATTCTTGGTTTTGCTGTACTGGAATGCACAAGCATCAATGTGGTATATTTGTCCTATATATTGCGTTGTCTGTACGTTTTTTATGAACTCGAGTCAATTGTTACGTGTTTCTTTATATTTTACCATAATATTACTTGATGATACAATGATCTTGATAACCAGGGTTTTATTTAAGGTGCAAAATTATGGACGCGAAAGGGAAAAAAAGGTTCTGAAAATGTTTTCAAAAAGGTGCAAATAAAAGTGTGCTGATGAAATGCCTATATTGAGGTATGAACCATTTAATTAACACTCTTTATTCAACATTCTAGTAAATAACATAGTAGTTACATACATAGTTACATAAAGTAACCAGTATTTAGGAGGTAAAGGTGCGTTTCAATAACTTGTTGTACTGGATTACGCTCAACATTTCTATGTTTTCCAATGCATGTCTGGTGCTTTGAGCTCAGGGACTTACATTAGCTTTGGAACTATTGGGCAGCAATTATTATATTATACCATTTTATAGCTCTCGTTCTGCTCTACAAAATGGGACTATGGGATTTTATGTAGCTGCTCAAAAAGAGTGAAAATCATTTATTTTTCTGTCCATTTTTTTAACAAAACATGAAAAACATAGAAGGAAAAAGGGTTGAAGAATCAAGGAGGGGGTGAAAAGTAGATCAATGTGCTAAAAGGTGCAACAAAGTGTGTTCATTTTACTTGATCTTATATCGTAAAATACATATCTGAAACGATCGGTATATTTTTGGATAGGCGCTGCACCTTAAAATCCTTTCCATATTGAAAACTAGCCGTTATGTATTTGGTTTAGATCCTAATTCATTCCGACCGAGCGAGCTAGTAGTGCATTAGAAAAAGCGCTTCTAAGCGCCAAGCAAGTGCAAGCTATGACTGCAATAATGGTTAACATCTATGTAGAAGAGAGTATTTATGCCTGTAGTTTTGTATGGACATGAAACGTGGTACCCAATACTGTAAACAAGTATATAAATTAAGTCGGTTTGAAATAAACAATTTTAAGAGATCTGGAGAAGTTTTAAAAGAAAACAACTGAATTTCATGATCTGTATTCATCTCCTGATATTGTTAGGATAATGAAGTCGTTGGGTAATTCATGTAGCATACATAAGATAGAGAAGCTTCTTCGTTGGGCAACCTGGTGGTGAGAGACTTGTGGGAAAGCTAAAACAATAACTTAATGTCAATATTAAAATTGACCTGAAGAAATCTGGTAAGGATGGTGAATAATGGATTGATCTTGACCAGGATAGGACAGGTGAAAGACATATGTTGGACAATAAACCTTCGGATTTAGGAATAGCATAGTGTTAGTTAATCTAGTACTACTTGAGGTTAGTCGTGACATTTTTAGTATGTGTTAATGTGAAAAATTAGATGATGAGAACATTTCCAATTCTTTATCTGTGGTGGATTTGTGATTTTTGATAGTTTTACGCTAACCACTAGACAAGGTAATTCTGAAGGGCCTTCCCTATGGCGCAGTGGTAGCGTCATCGCCTTGTAATCAAGGACGGGTTCGATACCCGGTGGAGGCACATAGTGGTTCGAATCCCACTTTAAACTGTAGGTTCAGTCCCGATAAGCCTTTCTGCGTATAAAATAGACTTAAAACACCAATTCAATCAATCAATCAATGTAATGTTAAAGAATGGAGATAAAATGGTAACATGTCCTCGGGTAGAACAACCAGGCGATGTAGGTATGTTTTCTGTAGGAGTGAATTTATTTAAGCTCATACTATTTATTTTTATCGATGATCTTTGTTATGAACGACTCTCCTATTGCTATATTTTGTCTATTTCCTTATTTTTCCTACAATTTTTGCACTATTTGTCTTTGCCCCATTTCCCATCACTCTTGTACAGTCACGAACACTTCTGCGTTGTAGCGATTCCATTGAAACTAAATTAGGCCATTACAACACAGATGTGTCCGGGACTGTCTGTTAAGGTTCAGTTTGGCATTTAATCGTCACCTGCTCTGTTTCTTTCCTACACTCATCTTTTCCTTTACTTATATTACATCACTTTTCTGAAGCTTTTGGCTAATCGCAACGTTGAGGATGCTAGATGTTTATGTGAAATTTAATACGCAATCCTGAATTCGAGTCTCGACCTGGGCATGGCTTTTCCTCTCCAATAGTTCCTTCATGAATTTTATCTAAGGTAAATGTCCCAGTGTTCGACAGTGTACCAGTAATCGACACGTCATTGTTAAAAGTGAAGAAACAAGGCAGTGTGCAAGCCTAGCAATACGAGAAAATATTTAGCAACACTGTAGACTTCTGTCGTGCGAACAATAGCCGGTTCAACAGAGAGTCGTCTGTTGTCTAGATAACATTGTTGGTAGCGCAAGTTTTGACTTGTTTCCGTGGTTTCATTGTCCATTTTATTAACGGTAAGTATTACTTATTTTACAGTTGCTTTGTGTTTTCACCATTACTTCAAGATAAAATGCTTGGGTATGCGTTAATATTTTTGAGAGTTTACATTAACGAATTTATTAACTTTATGTCGCTCATTGGGACACGCGTATTATGAGTGTTCCAAAGTTCGACACCCGTATCGAATACTGGATACACTAAATGAAACTTGTTCTCATTACCAATGACTATACTGCTTTCATTTCGAAACTGCGCTTCAAGGTCACGGCATCGTCTCCCCACGCAGTCGCCTGTTCCCCTCCAAACAATCACAAGTTGTTGCTTCTGCCTGTTCATTGAGTGCTGCACGGAGAATGCTTAGTAGTGGGAGTGAGGAAGGGGGAAGCGCGGAGCTGGGTGGATGTCCTTGAACCGCACATTCGAACTTAAAAAATTATAGTATATATGGAGTGAAAGTGAGTCATGTATAACATTCAGATTCCTACGACACTCGGATCCAGTGTTCTAACGCCCCTGTCATTTACTAGTGCATTTCCTGTCGAAGGTTGGCGAACGCCTTTAGATGGATGTAGTTGTTGACTCCGCGTAATACGGCTGGCATTTAAAACTAAAAGAGGTTAACCACTGTTTTTAAGTTTTGGTGTGTTGTGCAGGAAGTAGTTTACAGCGGGATTACAGTTAACTGTTTGAAAAAGTAACTACACGTCAAAATCTGAGTTGACAGAAAATGAAAAGAACGTTCCTTTGGTAAATTTAAAGAACATCGGGTTTATTGCGGTTGAACACTGGTGCATTTATCTTACTAAAAAATCATCCTTATCACCGCGATTAACCAAAATAGGCAAGAAAGCAATAAATAAGAGAAATGCACTTTTTATTTACGTTCCCGTTTTCACTTTCCTCATCAATATTTTTTTCTTTATTTGGTGCTTTAGGGCTTCTCTGATAGCTAGTGGGTAACGTAGTCGCCTTGTAATCAAGAGTTCTAGAGTAGTTTACACGTGAAATAAAAATATTCTGAACATTTGACGCCGTATTATGCGAAGGTCAAGTGGCTGAAATGAAGTGATAAACGGATTTATCTCAACCTTGTTCTACTGTACAAACCCCTACAAATAAAAGACCCAAAATACCTCTCCAGGCGGTTTCAATATCTTTCCGACTTTCACTTCCGCAACACCAGATCACGTGAAAAATCTCTGCTATCCATTCCTCTCCTCAGATCTAACTTCTACGCCAATTCTTTTACCGTTACTTCTGCAGGACATTGGAACAGACTGCCCTCCGAAATCCAAGCATCTTCCTCAATTGTAGTATTAAAAAGAAAATTAAAATTACACATATTAAACATTTTGGACCTAGAATGAATTCCCAGAAAACAATGCATATTACTTTTAGCTAACGAAATTTGTGTGTGGGGGGGGGCGTGTGCGTGTGTGTACATATAGAAACTGTACTGCATATGTTTTTAATTTTACTCTTCAGATACCTTTTTCATTGTGTTAGTAAAAAATTATCTACTGTGATTAATGGTTAATCCACTTTTGGCTCTTCGAATGCAAACTGTATTGCTTTCATTTATTTTTTTTATTACTTACTTTTCTTTTGTCACTTTATTTTTCATTTATATTTTTTAATTCTTTTTAATTGGATACAATTAATTGTATAAAAAAATTGACCACTATATATAATGGTTAAGTGGAAGAGAAGGCCTTAACTTCGCCATGTAAACAAAGTCGTAAATAAAATAAACCTGGTTGAGAGCATAATAGGTTTGTGCAAATCTCTTTCATTTGCGGAGCCCAGCGAGTGCTCCATGCTGTACGAGTTTCTCGCCTGCACTCTACACCTCAAGGCCAGTGAGCAGCAGAGCAGGATTGGGAGAGTCACTTCGGTTGAGATGTTAAGAATGCCGTGGAGAAGGATCCCTCCTTCTGACGAACTATTTCATGTTGTTTCCTCCATGATTACAAGCCTATACAGCACAACTCCAAGGGATATGGATAGGATATCCACAAATGCCCAGATCAGATCCATGGATATTGTGGATATCCATTACACGGCCATAGGATATCCAATCCTGGATATACATAAGACGTCTATGAGATATCCCATCCTGGATATCCAGGGAATATCCCGTCCTGGATATTCATGGGATAGGGAGTGTATGATCACGTGTTGTTTAAAATATTGACATACATGTTTGGATATCCGTGGAAAGATTCATTTATAGTTTTCAGTCATTCACCATAAGTTCGTACGCAAACTCTCTGATGTAGTCTCAAGTAATTCTCAAACTTCCTACTAAGGAATCGCGTCGTTTACATGTCCATTGTCTCATCCACCGAGTCACGCGTGCGCGCAAGGCCAGGTGAAAATTCCCTTGCTAGCTTTGTTTCTCGCCCCCCAAGCTAGTTTGGACTCGGGACGTTGTAATGCTTAAACGTGTCAGTGCGGAATTAGGTGCATATTCCTCTTATCATGGATATGCATGTGAATATATAACTTTTTTTTGGATGCGTAGATGTGTGTTTGTGTGCGTAAGTCCATTTGTCCGTATGTGTGTGCGTGTGTGTTTGCGAGAGGGAAAAGTACTTGTTATAGACATATGTGTGCACGAGATCTTAGATATGCGTAAATCAAGTTCACGAATGTTATTTTCGTATCCAAAACATGAGTGAAAAATATCAGGATAATGTCGAGATTAACTCTAATTCTAGTCCAAAATATATATTTATGCACAATCAAATAAAACATACACAAGACGTCCTGTATGTGCGAAAAATATTCAAAAGTGATCCACAGAATGTCCAGAACATACTAAAAAAATGATCCACATAATCTACAAAACGTATCCAAAAATGTTACACAGAATGTCCAAAAACACACAAAAATTGTCCACAGAATGTCCAAATCATATCCATCCTGGATATCCTATGAATGTCCCCTGGACAGACATATCGATATCCAGAGGGTATCCAATGTAGTATGTGTACCGGACATTCCTGGATATCCATAGGATATCCAGAACTTCAACATGAATATCCAGAAGATATCCATAATATGACTTCTGGTGTGGCGTTTCCCTTGCCGAAAAGTATAAATTTAAATTTCGTCGCATAAATCCGCCACAATTTTGGACGTTCCTTCCCTGTAGTAAGTGCAGTCTGCACCTTCAACTGTTGAGGAGAAGCTTGCTCAGGCTTCCACCTAGATGGCAGCATCAGCTACTTCAAAGTATTCTACGAGAACGAGGAAGTTACATAGCAGATCGACGAGGAACAGACTTCGACGAGCGTTGTGCAGAGGTTTGGAGGAAAGGCAGCGATCGCCGCATGGTCTCGAGGGTTCGAGACACATGGTTGAAGGATGGCGTGATTAGGACCTTTTCATTTCAAATGCTAACGCATTACGTCCAAGTGGCCGAGCACTTCGTCGCCGGAATGCTTCGAGTTTCACGGAGCAAGGCTGAATCGTCAAGAGCAGACAGCGTGTAGTAACCATTTCCGTTTCCCCATTGCACATTGGAACTTTTCTACATCGCAGAAGTCATGAAGTCATAGATTGAGGTACTTCGTGAATTTCTACCAGTATCGCCGACGCTTCCCAATTACTGTGTGAGGGGGTAAAGTTACTGGGCAAATTACGGGCGGTACGACATTTCCATATTACAAGGATAGACGTGGCAACATGGTCGGATAAAAAGACGAAAACAGATATGTGCTGTGCATCGTTTAGGAGAAGTGTTTTGACTGACAAGGGAGGTTATCTAAGTGTCCCCCTCCGATTTCCATGAAACTTGGCAGGTGTATAGAGAGGCCCAAAGGAAGAAATACGTGTTTTTGTGTTTCAGCTAAAAAAAAAAAAAACGGTTTTAGGGGCAAAACCCCCCTCAAATGTCAAGATGAAGACAAATTAAGGCGGGGACTGACCTCTGTGTCCCACCCCGATTTCCATGAAATTTGGCAGGTGTATAGAGGGGCCCAAAGGAAGAAATACGTGTTTTTATGTTTCAGCTAAAAAAAACTGTTTTAGGGGGCAACCCCCGGCTCAAATGTCAAGATGAGGAGCAATTAAAGTAGGGATCTGACCCCGAAACCACGTAAATATGGCATAGGAAGAAACAGGGGGCATAGGGCCCCTCTATATACCTGCCAAATTTCATGGAAATCGGAGAGGGACAAAGGGGTCAGATAACCACGTCAATTTGTCCTCATCTTGACATTTGAGGCGGGTTTTGCCCCCTAAAACAGTTTTTTTTTAGCCGAAGCAAAAAAAAAAACAACAACAAAAAAACACGTATTTCTTCCTTTGGGCCCCTCTATACACCTGCAAAGTTTCATGGAAATCGGAGGGGGACACTTAGATAACCTCCCTTGTGAGTAGCATTTTTGACTTGTCTTGATTTGGTAAATGCGATCGACGTGGTTTCAAAACTTAAAATATTAGACCAGACTACGTGCTCGCTTGTGAACGCTTTAACGAAGTCTCTTGTCAATAACTAACAAAAATTGCGCTGCTTCTTGGAACGTGTATAAATGAAAGATAGATTTCAAAGTGCGTGATGTGGCAAACGTGAAATGTCTAGTGTCCTTATTGCGTCTAGAACCTTCTAAAAATAAATCAGTAAGAAATAATCACTTGGTATCTTTCGAGTAAAAATGGTCATGGCGATCCATGACCAGTGTTATAAAATGCCAGTGTAAAAATTACTATTCGAATGCATGGTGTGCTGATAAAATTGAAACTAAGTAAATGAGATCGTCACCCCCCCCCCCACTTTAATCACGTTTTGGCGTCGTGGATTAAACGAAGTCTTTGCTTGTACTTAATGAACATATAAAAGAGCATCTAGGTACTTAGTGGGTTAGGTTAGATTATACGAGGATTGTCAAATATTTTATTATGGAAGCTTGTTATTTTAGTGGCAAAGCTCACGTGCCTAGATATTGAATTTTGCTTAAACATGAACTATTGTTAATGCATCTTTGTTGTTATTTATTTGCGTCTGTTTTACATTGTTGCAACGTCGGCATTAAAAGCAAATAAATTCAACTAATTGTTGTTCCGTAATTTAGCCTGCTACGTCAAAAACATGCTGGTTTAGGCTTAAGCATTTGATTGGTGATGGTAGCTTAGATCGTAGCTTAGCAACAAGTAGTAAGATCTGAACTGTGGATTTTGAATATTGCATTATTGATCATTTGTTGAATGCAAATTGCATTTGCATTTGTGAGAATCAAAACTAAATTGCATCTGGCTTCTGATCGTCGGACTGACGTTCCATAAGAGCCTTGAGGCGATCCGTGACCTCGGACCAAAGGCCTCCTCACTTGAAAAGACTGTTGTACGTTCTACTCTCTATTGTGCTAACTATCGGACCTCAAGCGCGCTTTTCCTTTAGCCGAGAGTTGAACGTAACACCGGATGTTAGTGTGATGTATGGGAGCACACTGCACTGTTACTCACGAATCAAATGACAAGAGATTCCCATTGCACGAAACTGACCGACGAAACCCCCTGCCTCGCCCCGCAGGTGTATAAGAGAGCGTTCTCTCACAAATAAGGCTGGTTACCCAAGCCTGGAGAGTAGACTATCTGAGAACAAAGTGTACTTGAAACAATTTCCTGCTCAATTTCTTCCTCGGTTAGGCTCCGGTACCCCTTTCTACAACCTCGATTTCAGGCACATTACAAATATTTTCGTGAAAACATTTAGCTCCTCATAACAAACAGTGTTTGCAAATAGCGTGGAAGTTATTTTTTTAGATCTACGTGCTACAAAACTTAAGTTTTTTTAAAAAATTAAAATTCCTTGCGTAACGTCAAAAAGGTTTTTCAGAGCTTCTATGATGGCGGATGATGGATTCATGTCACAGGCGCACGTATGATTTTTTTCTTTTTCTTCTTATGATTGACTTGTGCAATGGAAACATTTGCGACTGCGATATGTTATTTTTTGTGATATATTGGCGGGTTGGACATTGGATTTCATTTATGCAACTTCAGAAATTGGAATTAATTATTTATTTTTGGCAACTGCAGGCCGTAAAGGGGAGGGTTGTATTTTCTAAATGACTTGTGGGATGGGATAATTTGGGACTTCTTATTTTTATGATGGGAAGGGAGTGGAGGGTGGTATTCTGTGGAAAAGGACTTTCAACGTAGGGTTACTTCATTTTTGGACTTACAAATTTAACTTCGACCCGCAATTCAGTGCCTGGCCTTGTTAAAAAGAGGTAAGTTACCTTCTTATGTTTAATTTTAGCCTTTATTTTTGGTATCTTCATGTGTCAATGCGGAAAACAGTGAGAAATTGTGTTGGGAGCAGGTGACTCCGGCCAATTTCTAGCATAACTTTAAAGGGACTCTATAGGCGGGGAGGCGGTATGTCAATTACCCCAGGGCCGGAGCCCGGAATCGGTGGGAAATTTGGACACAAAAATTTCAAACGACAACATCTCAACTTTAAACGGCTGTACAGTCTAAATACTTCTTTCCGCGCTCCAATTTTTTATTCACAATTAGGATCACATAGTCTTCATAAAGAAAAAAATGAAAATTCGAGGGTGTAGAATAGGGTACCTGGCCTCTCGGTTATTCCTCGCAGCTCTTGCTCTCCAAGTAGAGAGAGAGAGTGAGCGACGCGTTCACGAGACATCTCATTATGAAACGTCCAGCCTGGCGGTGGCGTAAGCAATTAACGTGTTCGATAATTGAAATTACTCAACCGAGCGAACTGTAAAAGCTTTTCAGCGCTGAGTCAAAGCGACCTTCACGCATCAATCACAAACACTGCCGGTCTTCGAAAGAGCAGTATTGCCAGTCACCCTGATTTTGTCGGGAAAACTTTATCCTTGCAACGTCCTCCAGTTGGACACTAGTCGTTACAAAGTTAGTCCGCTGCCCCTTGTGTCGGGAACATGAGACTCTCTTAAATTCACTAGGGCCTGCTGGGTAACAAGAAATACAACACGGTTTTCAAAGTTAGACGCAGTTTTATAATTACTTATCGCATGCGGACTCACAAGCAATGTACAGATTTAGAGACGTTTCTTTAGCTTAGTTTTTGTCATTGGATGCCTGAGGATGCGAAAAGAAACAATTCTTACAGCATTTCACATCACAATCACTAACACACAACGTTAGACAACACAAACTAAAATACACGAAGGTTTCTGCACTTAATCATCATTTCAGCGTATCGCCTTAAAGAAACACAATTAATGCAAACCAATAACACTATTCTTGCATTCCATTTTCCCGTTACCACATGCTTATTGATTCCTCTACCTTCGCCTGTTTTTCAAATTCGTTCGTCGTCAGGAGAAAACATTCAGGCGGGTCCATACCCTTCCTCAGCCGAGATAGAAAAGTGACGTCAATGCGAACAGATTATGACGTATTTATAAACATATATACAAGTTCCAAACAAAACTGTACCAATCTAACTACAGTCGTCTGTGGCAGTTTGCACATTATTTGAAGAAACAAACATTTAAAAATCTGAATATCTCCACAAATATTAAGCAAACATTCAGGTTCGTTACATCCTCTTGGACAGTAAATGCATTAATTGGTATTGTGTTATTATTAGTGCTCGAAATGCACCGGAGCGGACCGGAATGCCGCATCGTTCCTGTTCGTTCATTTTTATTAGATATTTCATATCATTTTCCTTTCCAGTGTGAACTAAGGTGTCAATTCTCTTTAATAAGCTTCTCCTCTACGTGGAGATGTGCTGCTGGCTCAAGGAGCTCATCAGACTACGATGGTGTCTATGTTGGCTCATCTTTTTGTTCCTTGTGTTCCACGTTTCTACTTTTTTGATTGTTTATTATAATTAATTGTCTTGTGTTGTGGATTCGATTATTCTGACATAGATATCTTACTTCACAATATCTTTATGCAAATTCTTATGGTAATTCTCTTCTATTACATTCTTTCGGCTCTTATAACATCTCTCATTAAAATAATGAAATCGTTCTTGCGGCATGCTTTTTATACCTAGGTATTTCTGACACTACGCTTAGCAAACGTATTGTTGATATTGTGAAGAACAAAGCTTTTGTTTTTAAGTTGGTGTTTTTAAGTCCACTTTATGCACAGTAAGGCTAATCGGGATTGGACCTAGAGTATAAAGTTGGATCCGAACCACTGTACTTCCACCGGGTATTGAACCCGCGACCCCTTGATTACAAGGCGACGACGCTACCACTGCGCCATCGGGAGGCCCTTGCGACGGAAAATAACCATCGAACAAATATTAAATATACTAAACACTGTGACATCAAAGCTGTTTGTCAATGCGTAATGCATGGTCATGTGTACAGAAGTTAAATCACCGCTGTTCTGGCATTTGTGATTTAGGTTATCTGTTCATTTTCAGCTAGCTTCTCAATTGTCTCAGGATGCTGATTCAACCATTAAATTTAACAGTTTGAACCGCTGAGAGGTTCGTAATAAAGCAGGAACGCCTTGCTCGACTACACAAGAAATTCAACACGTTATCACGTTATGTATTCAAGACACACACACACATACAGGATGGGAAATTCCATGGAGGACAGGAGGGAATTACCCCCCTCCCCCAAAAAAAGATCTTGTCCTAAAATCCCTCACCAATCTTTTAGAAGGGGGAGAATTTTTGTTCTGACAGCAAAGATAAACAATAATTTTTGAAGTCCAATATGCGTTACTGGAACAATATCGAAACCCCACACAAAGAACGAGATACTAAGAGCCTCATCTCTAAGGACACTGAACCCAGCAATCCCCGGAACACACTAATCAGTCCGACTTGGGATTTCGTCTCCATTTCTCATCGCCTTTCTTCAGTTACCGCAAAGTATATAAATATATTAATAAAACATATAATATGTATGGAGTGTAATGGGTGACCTTCGACGTAGTACGTCATGGACTGCATTTTGAAGACTAACGAGGCTCTGGCGTCTGCACCTACGGTCAGTATAATGTTTTTTTTTGTTCTTATGTGTGCTGAATGCCCCTTTAAAGCCCTAGTTTTTAACCCAAGTCAGAATTCTTTAATATTTCAGTTATACGACATTACAGTTATGTTATTTTATTTATGTTAAGGGACTGGGTCCCATAACGTAACGAGTGCAAAATAGCCTAAGAGCTGACGCACCCGAAATTTTATATTAAATTCAAATTGAAATATATATATGTGGATATGTGTGTGTGTGTAGGTTTATGTCAACTTTATTCTCATATAGGCTAAGCAAGACTGAACTTAAAGTTTAAAGTATGATTCGAACTATTATGTATGTATATATATACAGGGTGATTCATATAAAACTAACACATTTCATTCACGTTTTATTTCAATAGGAATACACCGTAATGCTCCGTGATAGTCTCACATAACGTGGGACACTTGGAAGATTCATACATTCTCAACAGAGTGCACAGCTGTGAATAATTTGATAGCTTTCTTAACCATATTGTCTCAGTTAGTGTGAAAATTCAGTACACACGCTACGAATTTTCATGGTGTTTGTTGAGCAAGAGAATGACATAGAGATTTGTCAAGGGGATTTTCAACAGGATGGGTCCACGTGCCATGCACCAAATGAGTCCTTGGTGCTGATCCCAAGTGTCTTTGAGGACTAGATAATTTCCTAAATTTCCGAAACTTATGGCCACCGAGATTACCTGACTTATCCGCCCTCGCCCCGACCTCTTCCTTTTGGGGTATCTTACGTTAATGGACAAGTGTACGCTAGATGTTCTCGAGCATTGAAGAGAGCATTACAAACGATATAACCGGTATTCACAACAGCTTACTCGAAATAACGACCAGGTGTGTCCAGCTGTGCCGTCAGGAAGGGGGAGGATACTTTCAGCATGTAATGTAAGGGTTATTAAACTCCCATATTTATACTACATTTCAAATGTAATGACTTGTTGCTAGCTTTATTCTTGTTCGCATATAATGATAATGCAATGTGTCAGTTTTATAGGAATCACCCTGTATATATACTTTGCTAAAGTGACAGAAAAAGTGTTCCTCATACTTGCTTTCCTCTTTTCTCTGTTAATCTCAACAATAACGGTGTGTGTGTGTGTGTGTTATCTTAATGAAGGGAAATAATAAAAAAAATGAAACATTAATATACAAAATTCTCTAGTAGAGGAAAGAAGGGGAATTTCCATACTGTGACAGTCTGTGGATATTTTCAATTGCGTCAGCGTGAGCTTAAGAACTCAGTTGGAAGAGAAGCTGTGAGACTCCATCCATTCAAGCACGATCGCAGCGCCAATCGAAAAGGTAGGCGTCCATTTTTAGTGCTTTACGGTTCCTAGCGACACGTTTAATGTCCCTGCGGGTGGCTGCTGTTAGTCTCCAAGGCAACAGCTCTGTCTCTGCCCTGGGCGTTCAATCTCCGACCGCAGGAGAAGCAGGAAATGGAGAGATCGTCACGGAGCGACTATTCTTAGCCCTTCTTCCTCTTAGATGCGTCATTCTTTGTTCTTCTCTTCGCTGTGCACACTTGTCAATGTGTTGGCAGTCACTCTGAGCGTCATAACTTATTTCAATCAGTTGTGCGTGAATAGAATTGTGGAGAATGGAATATGGTGGCTACGGTGTATTGAAGGCGCGTTTGTCGACAGTGCCAGTGGTCAAATCCCGGCTAGGACATGGATATTCGTGTTTGTACGTAATAAGAAAAAAATAGAGAATATAATAACCGACTGACTGATTTGCTTTATTTTACTTCGCTTCTTGTTCCACTTTTGGCTAATTTGCGAAGATGGGGATGAGTGATGATACGATGAAATTGATGAATGGACACTCACAAGAATCCATGCCCAGGACGGGATTCGAACCCGGGACACCTGGCGTCGTAGCGCGATATGCTAACCACTCCGCCACGGGGGTCGACGAGAGACAATATAGAAAAAATTGGTTTGTGTGAAAGTTGAGGTAAGGTAAATCGTATAAAACCCCATACAGTAACACCCCTGAGAAATGAAGGTAACTCATACAACATTTACGCTTCAAGACACTTCCTTTGACTGGACTGACAGGGTCATGATGTGCGAGAAAGGGATGTTCGTTACCTCTGATTCTAGACGTGAAGATCGTCTCCGCCGGTTCTGCTGTGCAGGAACGGTCCCTGATATTAAACTCTGTTGGCGCACCACTCCTCTTTTGCGTATCAACCGATATGCAGACTGTGACTCCGTACTCTAAGACAATGGTACTATATCTCACCTCAAGATCTTTTCACGCGAACTATTTAAGCGAGATTCAAATTTCCGAACGTTAGCCGGTTGTGCATGTTCTATCCTGCACCCAACCGTTCTCCGAGTTAATGCTGAGTTTTATTTTATTTCCTACTATTTCCTGTTAAATTCCCGTATCTGTTGATTTCTCATCTTTGAAGGCCGGCGGCGTTATACGGAATGAAGGGAAAAATAGAAAGTAGTTAAGGCGTCTGACAACCATGTGACAGACCCGGGTTCGATCCCCGGCGGTGGGGAAGCGAGGTTTTATCCACTTGTTCAAGCGGCTCCGGCGCCCACCCAGTGTCATATAAAATGGATAAGTGGAGGAAACTCTGGGGGTGTAAAGGTGGCCAGGGGCGTGGTGCTGAGCACATCACCTCCATCTTCGGCCGTGATCAAGAAAGTGTGGGGTCCTAAGTCCACACCCGCTATACGTCTTCATTACGTGATGCAAAGCGCAGGGAAACATTGTATTTTGCTTTTTACGATATATTGAAGGGATAATACGTATATCGGGCGGTCCAAAAGTCCCGGAACGGTCACATATCGTGATAAATACATATCGAAACGGAAAACGAAAAAATGTGTTTAGTAAGTAAAAGAAAGCTATTAAATGATATCACACTTGATAAAAAAAAGAAGTGAAAATTTCAAAAAAGCCCAAAAAAAATAATTCAAAGGGACGCTCTGCCCCTAATTGATTGATTGATTGATGATTTAAAATATCTGGATGCGTCGGCACTTAAGGCCATTTCGCACCCTTCTATGTACACGGGGAAAGCCCCCAATTGAGCTAGAGTGAAAGCGATTGTAGATTCGGAATCTGCACGTCAAGACCTTTCAATAGAGTATATGGAAGGAAGGGGGGGTTCTACCTTCCATATACACTATTGAAAGGTCTTGACGTGCAGATTCCGAATGTGCGAAAATTTAAAATCGTTATATCTCCGTTCCTAATTGAGCTAGGAGGATGGTTGATAGCTCGTTCGACTCGGAATGAAGTCCTCTTTCCGATTCTATAATACAAAATGGTCGTTCACAGTTGTACCCCGCCCCACCCCAAGGGGAATCAAGTGTGATATCATTGAATAGCTTTCTTTCACTTATTAAACACATATTTTTCCGTTTTCCGATTCGATGTGTATTTCTCACGATATGTGACCGTTCGGGGAATTTTAAACCAGCCGGTATATTTAAAACTAAAACTCCCGAGGAAAGCAGCTCTTGGAGAGGCTCTCGAGACCGGAGTGCTCTACTTCTTCTCTTCAATCGGTTTCTTAATTGTCCTCACAATGCTTGGTCAGCACGAATATTGGGGGGCGCGGCGGGTCCTAACAGGAATCGAACCCGGAACCGCTAGGCGAGAGCGCTAACCAATTGGATACGCAGGAGCTCAGAAGAACTCGAAAATCTAGAAGGTGGAGATGGCTTGGTCATGCTGAAGGAATGGATAAAACTGCAATATCCAAAACAACCCTGACATCAAAAATATATTCATCTATGATTAAGAGGGTTGAACGACAGAGTGGAAGACCTGAAAATAATGGTGATAAGATGGAGTCACAGAGGACGCATGTTTCAAGAGGCCAAGGGTCACTCAGGGCTGAATCGTCCAGTGGTAGTTGTCTAGCATTTGTGAAATTATTACACACGCATGAACGATCTAGACAATATCCTTAGTTGCGCTATTTCAGAAGTTAATAAGGAGCTTATCGTGTTTTGAGTATGCTACTGGGGTGGGAAATAAGGAAATTGTATTTTGAAGTTCACAGTAAAGAATGAATGGAATCTTGGTTCTGATGTCAACAAATTTTGAGACTTTACAGAATAGAAGCATTCAAAACCGGAAGAAAGAGGCAAGAGAGTTGTAGACAAGAGGTAACACAAAAGAATGAATAAATTACTTTAAGAAATGTAAAGACAAAAGGGGTAAAACGGACTAATGAACAGAAGAGAAACTGATAAGCATATAGAAATGAATTAAAAATATAAAAACGATAAGAAAAGAAAATAGGAGGCAAACGGAGACAATATATGAATTCCATTTAAAACCAAAATAGATATAATAAAACGTTTCGGTCCTTAAGATCCATTGACCATCAATTAATTAATCAATTTTTGGAAAATAAGGTATGACCATTTCTTTACATAACACTTAATGTTGTGCACGAATTACAGTAATGTTAGTCATTCGTCAGAATGCTTTAACCATAAATGTCATGAAATAGCTAATATCGAAAACCTCTGCGATAGCGATAAATCGAAACCTTCTACATCTGTAGAGATGGGAGGTTGGGCCATCGAATGGAGATGTAAAACTTCTATAGAAAATGTCTCCGGTTGTATTCCTTCGAGACTCCTGCAGTTTCCTCGTGAGAGATATGTCGAAGGGAAAGAAAAAGTCCTGTCAGACGTCCATGAATATTTCAGAGTTTCGAGCCCAGGTGGTTTTTCAGCTTCCAGGGCGTAATTCTTGTCTACGACGTCGTCAATTTTTGTGTCGCTATGAACAACTTTGGAGAAGACTATCGGAGGAATAAAAAGCAAACGCACCGGTTCTAAAATGCTGTGAAATATTTCATGAGTTTCTTAAAACCCTTCTTTCGTTGACATTCTGTCGTGGGAAAAGGGGAGTAACGGCGTAATGCTGGAGAGAGAAAGAGAGAGGAGAAGCATATAAAAAAACAACAAACGCGGTATAGTAATATACAATCCGGCCAAGTGAAACGAAACTAGCTGGACGGTACGATTCCAAACGCGAGAGGGGAAGCAGGTAGAACTCCCACCAAACCACCCATGGCATTTTGCTTGCATGGGTTCGCTTGTTGTTTATTACTGTACTGTGTTGTGTTTGTGATGTCTCTAACAATTCGTAACAAACCGTTTCGAAGTAGAACAAAGAAAACTGCATCGTTTTAGTCCCTGTTCCACATTCTACAAACCATTCAGTTACTACATTTTCTTTATTATATTTATAATACTATGTACAATAATAATACTATTATCAGTGAATACTATCCTGATTACTGTTAATTTGCACATTTGTGCTAATTATAATATTTACTAAGGACAATTTAATTGAATGATAAAAAAAGGTACTGGTTTACAAACAAGTTTATCTACTACTGTGATATATTCTATCTGCTTATATACGTAGTACATGGATGGCTATTTTTTTCATTCTGTACCCTTACATAATTCGTAAAGATCTCTGCGTATTTTGGCGGCCATGTTACTACGTTTAAAACTTCATTGTTGTTTCCACAGCAGTGGCAGACCATTTTCACGGAACCCGCTTCCTGATCAAAGTGCCGTCACCCCTATTTTGCCAATGAACACGTCCAGTTGACGCATGCGCACTTCCGTCCATTGTCTCAGCTAATGCAGCCAAACAGTACAACGATATAAAAGTATCGAGGAAAAACGGAGGGCTTTATGCAGAAAGTATCAGTAGAAGAGAGAGAAGGAACAGGAAAAGAGGGAAAGGATAGATGGGGATTGTGTGAGAGAGAGAGAGAGAGAGAGAGAGAGAGAGACACGTGGAAGGAAAAGAGGAGGAATGGGAGAGAGAAAATATAGAGGAGAAAGAAAAAGATGGAATGAGAGATACGGGAAAGGGAAAGAGTAGGAGTGAGAGAGGGGGAAGGAATGAGGTGTGAGAAAGAGGGGAAGGGAAGATAGGAAGAGTGAATGGATAGCGAAAGAGGATTGATTTGTGGTTTTAAGTTCACTTGTGACTGAAACTACACTTTGAAGTGGGATCCGAACCGCTGTGCCATGTGCTTCCATCGGGTATCAAACCCGGGACCCCATGATCACAAGGCGACGATGTTACCACTATATCATCGGGGAGGCACAATAGGGAAAGAGGAGGAATGAGAGAGATACGCAAGGGAAAGAGGAGAAATGAGAGAGGGGGAATGGAAAGAGGATAAATGAGTGTGTGTGGGAGAGAAAGAGAGTGATAGAGAAAACAGAATAAGAATGGGGTAAGGACACTATTTGTAAAAAGGAGAAATGCATGTTTCTTTTTAACTGAAATACGTAGCAGTAAAGACATGTTGTTATGGAGAAGGACTATGAAGAGTCTGCTATTTGGCTGTACAAACAACGGCAAAGGTAATAGTAGACCCCACAGCAAAGTGGGTTAGAAACCCTGCGTGCTTCAGGGCAGCTTTGATAAGGCACCTGAATTGTCTCGAGCTGAACAAGGAAATGGACGATCTTTAATCTCCCAAAGCCATTCTGCAAAAACGAATGACAAAAGATGTTTGTGTGTGGATTTGCTGGGTGATGATAAGTGTATATGTTATTGTTTTCTGTTTTCGTTATTTTACGTTGCTTTGCTACCTCTGAAATTTGAATGACGAATATATTGATTTGATGAACTGACATACACGAAACAGCTAATCCCGTGGCAAATTGGTTAGCGTAACGTGCTTCAAAGTCGAATAGCTGGTTTTACAACCTGGTCTTCATCCCACCTCCACCTTATATATTTAATCTTTAGCATCGCGATTAACAGAGAGTGATAGAACATTGCGTGAAATTACAAAAACATAATCTTCGGTTTTGGCTTCTGAGTTTGAAGCATTGTTGTTTCGTCAATCAATAGCAACGATGGAAATGAAATGATTCTTATTTTGTAATGAATAGTAACAAGAGAAGAGCGAAAGGTATTCCTCGTATTTTCGCAAAAAACTAACTTCCAGTCTGTGGTCATACCGAACTCTGTTTAGTGTGAGCAATATGTTTAAAACACATTTATGTTACCCATTACGGAGGGCCTTCACGATGACGAAGTGATAACGTCAAGCCTTACAATCAAGGGGCTTTAGGTTCCATACCCGGTGGAGACACATAAAGGTTTGGATCACACTTTAAACTGTAGGTCCAGTTCCGATTAGACTATATGTGCATAAAATGGAAGTGAAACAAAAACCAAACTAATTAAGAACTTGTCATAAAATGCTACCTATATCAAGAATGGCAACAACAAAAATAATTTCGAAAAGCAACAGTACACAAAGCACCTCAAATCCCCACTGGCTTACAACATGATACTATTCATCACATAAGAATTATTATTTTAGAGTTCAAATTCTGACATTTGCAGAAAACCTTACACAAACCCCTCGTTTCAAGTTTATCTAATATTTATAGCTATTGCTTTGTAGTGAATGATAATCCTATCAAGCCTTGTGAATCTTACTCCGAAAAGAAACCTGTTAGAGGATGGAAACGTTACATGTGTAGTCTTATTAATAATATATAATAAAGTCTGCTTTGGTTAGCATTTTTAGTGTATTGAATAAATATTGCATTTTCATTTGGTGTTGAGGCATATTTTCGGCACCTAGATTTTGCATTTAAAAAATGTAGGTCCAGTATATATTAGTCATTGTGAATTCGAGTCAATTAAAACATTTTGCGTTGTTGCGAGATTATCTATTAGAATAAAATTTGGATATAATAAATCTGAGTGGAGAAAATGCAACTTGTTTTTGAAAATTGTCATGTTCAAATGATCTGAGAAAGCAGTGTTTAGCACGTCACATTTCAAGTATTGTCCATGATTGTATATAAACGAGATATGTCCCTCCTCTCAAACAATACGTGGCTTTTCTCCACCGAACGAAGTGTGTCACTTATAAATTAAGTGTCCGAAAGCAGGTATTAGGGATGAGGAGAACAAAAAATAATCCTGAGCAATTACAAATGTTATAAGCCAGTTCATGGCCGGGAGTTACTGACGGTCTTCCCAAACCTATCCGCTTTAGGTTCCAGGTTCGAGTCCTGCTCTGTCAATCTCTCTTTTAAGTGTCCCTTCATCAATTTAATCTAATTATCATTCATCTCCATAGTTTCGATTAATTATAAAAGTCATATAAAAGCAAAGCGAAATAAGAGCAAATAAAAATAATTGTAAAATGACTACAATGTCAGAACTGCATTTGAAAAATAAAATGCGAGCAGAAGATTCATCTTCAAAAAGGCGTTTGGAGAGAATTGTGTAGAAAGTTGCCAATCCACGTGTAGCATGACCTTCAATACTGGAGTTGTGCTTTTCAGGAAAGTTTGTTCGACGCTCCTCAATCGTTTTATCAAGAATGCCTCGGTGTTCGCAGCATTGCCAACTTATTTTCCGTCGGAAAAATATTCTTCCTCCAATTTAATCTGCGGTTGACTGTACACTTAGTCCCTTCCCCCTGGAGGGGGAAAGTGAGCGAAAGTGAAAATATATTCTGATGTAGATCAATCCGCCTTTGTATAAGGGCACCAATCAGCAAATGCTGAAAAAGTGATCCTGTTTGTCTGTATCTGCCTGTCCGATAGAATAAACTATCGTAACAATAGAAGGTACCAAAGCTCTGAAGGATAAGAATTTACCTTTCTCTAACAACTGTCTGTGTGTTACTTCTGAAATATCTTCAGTTTGCTTCACGAAAACCAATCCTGGCTACTACAGAGTGTTTCAAAACTAGCACAACTTAAAAGTTGAAAATGTATATCATGAAAACAAAAGAGATGTTTACACCAGGTTTAATGCATTACGAACCCTGATTCATTTAGATATGTTTCAATGCTTAACCTTATCAGTTAACTCCATTCAGAAAATTATATAAATTAATATCTGGCGGAAGACAGCGTTAAATGTTTTTTTCCAGACTGCCACTTTTCTATGAAATAAATATACAAGAAATTATCGAAGGCTCAAATTAGCCGTCTGATGACTGATACCATGTCAATCTGTCGTCTGTGACCAATATTGGTCATGGCAGCATTTGATGGATTTATGACTTGCGAAAAATTGTGTAATTTTAGGAGCATATCACCTTAGTTGGCAACACTAGCAGCTCGAAATTTTGTCAGGAGACACATGCAACATGTGCCTAAATATTGGCCGTACATTTATGTGAAAAATCAGAAATCATAATTTTGTGCTTCTTTATGAATTACTGTATATGATTTTGCTAATGCATTTAGTTACCATCGCAACTGTTATGTTAAATAGCTTGTCAATTTTTCTACTGGATGTGCCAATAGCAATGTATATAAGCTAACAATCTCGACCTCAATTTTGTTCGAGAGAAATAATTACAGAACTTATCTGGATTAATAAATGCTATCCGAATTACATTTGTAATGCATGAATTGCGTCACCACAGTGTACAAGCACTCTCGCCGTATGGTGTTTAGAGTACATAAACTTCTCCCCAACAATAACATGAACTTGTCCCCAG
The DNA here is from genome assembly GCF_977018435.1 of Lepisma saccharinum. Classification (NCBI taxonomy): domain Eukaryota; kingdom Metazoa; phylum Arthropoda; class Insecta; order Zygentoma; family Lepismatidae; genus Lepisma; species Lepisma saccharinum. The sequence continues at coordinate 39,246,493 of NC_139250.1, read as the reverse complement.
TTACTTTCGGGTGTATTAACCGGTGTGCAATCACAGCGCAGAATGGTTATTTTGACAAAAATCCTGTTTGCTTACTGGCAGCTTTGGAGAGCGGGAATCTTAATGTTGTCGGTTCTTGCAAAAGCGGTGTGACTAATTGGCTGTTTGACAGCGAGTTCCTTCGACACGGCAACACAGGGTCACTGCCATAAAGTCGGTCTCCGCGCAGGTTTCTGGCTCGGTGCATCTATAGTACAAACGTTTTGTTTCCACATACTATATAGACTGAAGCGTGCTGGTATGGTTTAAAATGTATATTGTCAGTACAAAAGTTATTTCGCTCAATGGGAAAATATGAACACAAATACGGGCATTGATGTTTATGGTAGAAAAAAATTAATTCCTAGGCTTGTGACAAAATTATATCTTGCTTGTTTGTTTGGTATGAAATGCGTCTCTTTCTTCTTGTTTTATTTCTTGATCTGCTTTAAAACTTCAGTCAGTTTAGACACATGTGGGGGATTGTTTCTTTTGCTACTGACGCTGTCACCATCTCTCGAAGCTTTGCTGTAGTGAGGTTCGGGGACGAGTTCAGGTATATTGTGGTGTGGCTTACACAGATACGGAACTTAAGGGCTGAAGCGAGCTCATTCTTCATTCATTAGAAGCTATAGGTCTTTTCTACTCTTACGGCGGCCGGTCCTCGTTCTGGCAAGGCAAGTGGGGAGCGGGGATTACGCCCTAGATCAACCAGACAACAGGGGTGAAGCTACGTGCATCTCGTTCTAATGTCTGCTGCGTTTCTTATTGGTCGCTTAACGGTTCCCCGCTTCCTTTGCTAGCTTCTAGAGCGCCCGCCGTAAGAACTGAAAATACCTTTAGTTCATTCCAGAAGCCACTAAATCTACAACTATTTTCAGCTCACCTCTCCTACATAATCTTTCTTCTAGATTAAAATATTTTCTTGTGGATGACTGCTTTCTGCAACTTACCTGCAACAAGGAAAATAAAAATTAGGAAGAAAGTACATTGAAATAAGGATACACTATCTAATGTTATGTTATCATACTTTTTAACGCACTGAAATAATAGAAAACTAAAATTCTCCCTATTGTTATACTAACTTAACTCTCATACACCAAACATGATGAATTGAAAGAATTGTAGGTTATTGATTTGAGATAAACTCATTTTCTCTTTTTCAGTATGATACGGCATGATAGGTTAACATGTTGGAAGCAAGAGATCTTGGGTTAGAGTCCCAGCAATGGTACGCAAGGACAAGTATGCAATGCAGTAATTCATTGTAAATTTCAATTATTTTACGTCGCTTTTTCACTTCTTGGATTGATCGCGACGATGGGGGTGAATATATGAACATGTAAAATGGGTGAATTGGACAGGGTTCGAACCTGAAACCTTTGGCTTCTCAGTGCTCTCCGCCATTCGCATCGTCAATATATGTAACAATGTTTTTGGATTTCTATTTCTCTAGTATTTTACAATGATTATTAAAGATCTAAACAATTGTTATAGAATTCCGTTGCTATGCTTTCTACATGTAGCCTGAAGTGAGATATATCCATCCGTTGGTCATCCGAAATATAATCTACTCAGTTTTGAATATTCTACGATGGTGGACTGTGAACTTTACGGTGTAAGTTGGGAAAATTTAAATATTTCTTTGAGTGCTAATTTATGCGTACATATGTTATTCTGATAGAATAGGATAAACAATGTTCCATTGTATCTATGCATATTTATGTGCGTTATTTCATTCCCTCATATCTATATTAACATGTAAGTAATCTTGAGATGAATGTTGGGGTGTACCGTACTTGTTCCTTTCTCTTCCTTCTCTAGCTTGACCAGGGTGAGAATTTGTATTGTCTATATTCCTTTGAGTTAAAAGGTAGGTACTAATAGTGTAAATTCCTTTCATGTTGTCCAAGACCTTATAGTTCCCATAAAGAGATGTTCTACATAAACTTGTCCAAAATGCCGTATTTGGTATTTTTCGTACTTTCTTTGTCTACCGTAGAAGCTAATGTTCGACTTTAAGTGTCGCTTCATCAGTTTTATCTAATCATCATTCGTCATCATCGTCCTGATTAGCCAAAGGTAACAGAAAAGCTATAGAAAAATCACAATAGAACAAAATAATTTAAGTCAGTAAATGTGCAACTGACTAAGAAAATTTACTAAGTTCGAGCTCACTGCATACGCACAGCAAATTAAGTTAATCGTGTAAAATTAATTTATTTGAAATTATCGTGTTTGATGTTCTCAACTGACATATTTTAGTGCATCACGCGGAGCAGTAGTCAGTGGTGGCCGATGAAGGGGGCTGGAGGACTATTGTATTTTGTTGCCACTAGTGCAAAAATTAAATATTTATACTTCCACTATCTTACTGCGTCCCGTTGCGCTGTGTGGAGCTTTCAAATTCATTTGACGCGCGACAAGCGGCAAACTGGTATATGAAGCCACTTCGCTCTCGGGGATTGACATCTCCATGTTAACTCTAATGTAAGCACTGCTTCCACTTCCCTCCCTGCTAGACCCCCGTCAATGCTAAAAAGCGGACTGCATTCAACGCAGGTCAATGTACGGTGGCGCTACCAAGTGGTAGAAATAGAAAGCTCTCACTATGACAGCGCCACCGCGCATAAACATGGGATTACCGAGAGAAACATTGGCCTACCATGTAACGCGTCCGTTTCGCTTGTCTGTAAGTGCGTGATAGTTTAAGTTTTCGAATCGATTCCAAGAGTTATTTGTTTTCTGGCAGTAAGTTATATAATCTGGTGTTCTGAATGGTAAATCGTACAAGCAACAATGAATAATTCAATGAAAGACCGCCCCATGGAGTTCATCTTGAAATAGTTAAGGTAAGGTATTTCTTTATGAATGCAGCCCTCGTAACAGTAAGTAGCATGAGCCACCACTGGTAGCAGTGAACCAAAATGTCACAATAGGCACTTTAATATTTAACTAGAGTCAATATATTTGTGTCAATTTCATATTTTCGGATCTGTATGTACTTTTTTGTCATTTTCTTTAATATTGTCTTTTTAAGTGTCTATTTTAAGTTTTTGGCGCCTATACAAATTTGCAAGGAACCAATTGACCCACAAGAAGCCAGTATGCAGTGAAATAAAAATTCCAAACAGGGGTTTCTTCCCCTCTCTCATACCCCTCCCAATCCTCCCTTCAAAGAAGCAGAGCTACACTTGTAACATTGTTATTTTTATTATGTTTAGGACAGAATTTGTTCTGTGTAATGCCAGTAAAAACAAAATATATATGCTACCCTTTCGGAACTATTCCATTTCGTAAGAACATACAATATATTTTTTATTTATTTCGACTTTCGCTTACAAGTTAAGGCTATAGTGTCAAGTGATCTATTAGCTTCTTCTTTTAAGAGGTAGATCGCGTTCCTAGATATTAAGCAAGTAACTTTATAATTATAAGGCCGAGATCGTGAAGTTGTTGAGCCCTACCTCCACATCCCCCTGTAGGGCGCAGTGGTAGCGGCATTGCCTTGTAATCCAGGGGTCCCGGGTTCGATACCCGGTGGAGGCACAAGTGGTTCGGATTCCACTTTAAACTGTAGGTCCAGTCCCGATTAGCCTTACTGTGCATAAAGTAGACTTAAAACACCAACTCACACCCCCCTGTGTATCTTCATGCCACCATGCAGTGAGCATCTGTGTCTTGTAATCATAAGAATGGAATGAAATAACCCCAGAGGAGGTGAGAGGTTCTGTTCAATTCGTAGTTTATGTTAAAGTAGAAAGGCAAAGCATATCGTGTGGCAAGTGATCATGTGTCTTGGGTTCGAATCCCGCCTTCATCCCTCTTGGATTTCCCCGCAGGTTACCGTCTCTCCCGTTAGAGACGAGGGTGATTGGCTGCGAGACATAAGGGTGTCTCGTGCAGTGTTGCCATACCTCCGACTGAAGAGATAGGGACAGTCGAGAGCGCGAACTTTACTTCCTTCAAAAGAGGAGTCACAAGACGACGAGTGGAAACTTCCATTAAACTTTCTGAAGATCCTACAATAACTTTTGAATATCTACAAAAAGGGAAAGAAACGAAGACCTTGAGATAGTCTCAGGATGCTAAGGTTGTGATATTCAGCTGAGAGCTCTGACGTTGAAAACAGGAAATGGGATATGACGAAGCAGAGATTGCCAATCAGATTAGCTGATAACATTTTCAAGTTACCACAGATGATTTATTAAAAGGTTTATGTTATAATTTGAGCAACAACAGGAAACCGAGTGAAAAACACACGTTTCCTTTGGGACAAACAAACAACACAATTTCAACGGAAATTTCCATTCACGAAATCTAAAAACGCAATCTAGCTGTGGCAAGCCAAAATGCGCTCTCTACCAAAGAATCTTGCTAGAGAAGAATACTATAATGAATGATCTCCTCTAGTTTATTTATCTAAGTTAAGAATAGAATAAACTACGCCATCTTCCAAATTACTAAATATATATAAAGTAAATTTCCAACAATTATAAATTTGATGTTGCTTTATAAGGTATGGAATTTTCATAGAATACATATTTTGAAAAATGAAATTAAAGTCACTCCCAAATGCTTCTACATTGTTAGAATTTCTGACGTTACTACTGAGGTGCCACCTCTTGGTGAAAATTTTAAGGTGTTGCATTTCTAAATCCGTTTAGTTTGTGAATATCAATAAAATAATTTAACTCTTACCGATTCGACACAATTAAACTATTATTAGTTAAGGAATTTTGACGATTTGTTCTATTATGGGCGATCAAGTTAAAATAAAGTTTTGATGTGTATGCGTGCATAAACTAACGAGAAACGTAAAATCCAATTAAGATAAACTTTATGGAACAATTTCGTATAGATTAGACCTATAGATGAACATTTCACCTTTTGCAGTACTTATAGTTTCTTAGATTTATGTTGTTGATGAGAGAGAGAGACGTAATTTTTGCAGTAACTTAGAAACCAGTTATTCGGGACCTCTATCTTCTTCAGATATTATCCATTGTATAATTTCTTGGATTCTCTAATACCTAAGTTTCGAGAAAGTGCCTATTCGTTCGGGTACAGTCCACTAGCGCACAACAATGTGAAAGTGTGTGCTTGTGGTTTATGAAAGGTGCCACGAGCGCACAACATCCAATGCTGCGTTGCCACGTCTATAATTGTGTAATGGCTGGCCTGTGCAGAGGATCATTTAATTGCATAAAAAGTCAAATATCAAGAAGTATTACACTTGTTTTATATAACAAAACTTTTATGAATATAATGAATGACTTTGTTTGTAATTATTTGTTGACGCTGAAAAAATACCCCATAACTTTAAGGTTAGGTTAGATTAGGCGAAACAGTTGACACAACATGGCAACATCGCCATGGAATTTGTGCGCTCGTGGTATACATTTTTAACCATAAGCGCACGCAGCTTTTGTTTGTGCGCTCCCGGGCTACGGCCGTTCGTTCGTGTTTGTAATTTTTGTTACTTAGCGTTGCTTTTTGCCTTTTGTGACTAGTTGCGACTATGTAGATGAGCAATGATATGATTAGGGAACACTCACAAGAAGTATCCATGACCTCGTCGGGATTTGAATTGAGGAACTTCGAGATCGAAAGTTGACTGCTTAAAGCATTTGGTTACTGTGCTGGCGCCGTTTCTCTTATCTTTAAGATACCTTTCATACCGAGGTGACAAGCGACACGCGCAAATTGGAAACGAACCTTCAGCCTTTCCAACCGAAGCGACACCATAAGGCGTACGCTTTTAGAATTAACATGAGTTCAACCAATACGCATCCAGTACTATTGCGCTGTTTTAATAGTAAAAATGAAGCTCAAAAGGAGTTTTGAAAACAGGAAACAAAGAAGTGGTTTCATTAATATATAACTTTTTCATTTCCTTTACGGGTAGACCTTCTTAACAATAAAACCATATGTGAAACAATATATATATATTTTTTTAGCCCTACTGATCAATAAATCTGTTTTACGAGAGTTGCTCAGAATGTAATGCCCCACATTTCTTCCTTATTCTGGAATGAAGAGAGAAGGTTGCAAATGTAAGGGAAACGACATTGAAGTTCAATTCCCACATGTGTGTAAGTACATGCTCGTTCGACAGATAGCGCCACGGTAGTGGTCCGCGAGAATGGCGTCTGTGAGTGACACACGTTACAAACAACGAGCTGTAACTGAATTCTTAGTGGCGGAGAAAGAAAGTGTAGGAAACATTCACAAACGGTTGTGTGCTGTGTATGGAGGTTCTGTGGTCAATATTAGCGCCGTTGGACGCTGGGGGCAGAGCGTTAAGTCTTCAGGAAGTGGAGAAATGGAGCTGCGTGATCGGCCGCGATGACGAGAGATGTTGCAGGGAAGGAATTTATGCCCTTGTTTCGCGCTGGCGTAAACGTCGATCGGTATGTAGAAAAATTATATGTGTAAAGGAAACATTCAGTTATAATGTGAGTTATTCATACATTTTAAATAAGTAGTTTCCTAGAAATAAATTGTGGGGTATTACTTTGTGAGAAGTACTCGCTACTGCTTCAACTATTCACGAAAGCACATGAAACCTGTCGAGTAAAAGATGGCGCAACGATAAATTTATTCATTTAACATGCGTAACTTTACTGAATGTAAAAAACTACATGTCCAATGGTCAAGCACAATTCAACTAAAGATTTCTTCATACGAAACTGTCGAAATGTCTCTTGAATATACGAGCTGAAGTGAAATTTCCAACAATTAGTTCTCTTTCACGCAGAATGTAATGCGCTTGCTCTTGACTTTAGCCCTGTTTGAACGTTGTCTTTACCACTTATTAATGTCATGAATGATGCTTGTAATTTATTTTACTGTTCATCGTTTGGATAATTGTTCGAAATACACATGCCAGGCGCACATAATAATATGACTTTAATTATTTAGAATTTGAAAATCCCTGTGTGCAGATATTCACTTATTTCGGGCTGAAAACAGGTGACTGACCATCGGTTCGTTCTTCGCTCTTCATCACAGCTCTCAATTCTCGAGACGTGGGTAGACCTCCCCGATGGCGCAGTGGTTGCGTCGTCGCCTTGTAATCCAGGGATTTCACCAATTCGATACCCGAAGGAGGCACATAGTGGTTCGGATCCAACTTTAAACTGTATGTCCAGTCCCGATTACCCTTACTGTGCATAAAGTGGACTGAAAACACAAACTCAATCAATTAATCAATCGAGAAGTGGGTAGAGTGACCACCAGAGTTTTCTCCTGTTTATGTTTGGACAAGACAGTATTTTTAGATACGGAGATATGTGTTATTTTCCTTTTAGGTAAAATATGCAGCGTGTTTAACATTTACGAATTATTTGAAGTTTGAAGTTGAGACCCTGGACGATATTACTGTATGCTGGAGCGCAATAGTCTATTGAGTGTAGGAGATGTGCTTACATAAGGCAAGTTTGAACATCAGCATGTATGATTTAAATGATACAAAGCTTTATGTTGTCCAACAAGTTTTCAAAAGAAATTCGACATGTCTCTCCTATTTTATGCATTTATCTAGTGTTTAACATCTTAGTATCATAGTTATCCACTCCTCTTCGTTTCCATTATCGAATATAACACCTTTCCTTTTATTTATTTTCATCATTGCGTATAACGCCGCCGACGTTCAAAGATAAGAAATCAACAGGCACGGGAGTTTAACAGGAAATACTATTGTACGAAATTAAATAAAAGTCAGCATTAACTCTGAAAAATGTTAGGTGGAGGATAGAACATGCACAGCCGGCTAACGTTCGGAAATTTGAATCTCGTTTAAATAATTCGCGTGGAAATATCTTGAGGTGAGATATAGTACGATTGTCTTAGAGTACGGGGTCATATTCTGGTTATCGGTTGATACGCAAAAGAGGAGTGGTGCGCCAACAGAGTTTAATATCAGGGAACGTTCCTGCACAGGAGAACCGGCGGAGACGATCTTCACGTCTAGAACCAGAGGTAACGAACATCCTTTTCTTTTGAAGCGTAAATGTTTTACGAGTTACCTTCAGTTCTCAGGGATGTTACACCAGGCTATAAAAGTACCTCTCACATAAGCGAGTAGCTTTAGGTTGGCACAGCCTAGATTAAGATCCCTAACAATCCTGCAGGGGTCTTATACGATTGTTACAGGGAAAATCAATTAATTACAAAAAACTAGATTCCAATATATTCCTTACTGTGGCGTTAATTTATATGCTGTATATCCCCCATAAGATGAAAATAAATTAGCGGAAATTAGATAAGTCGTATTTCATTATCCAAACTAATTATGCGTCCTGTTACAAGCGGGAATTTCCAACATTGGTTAGCAGAGATTTTCACTGAAGAACCAAAAGTGTTTGCGTCACATGGAGGTTGTCCTTGAAAACCGTCTTCCTCTACTCAGTCTCCACATCTGATGGACTTCAGATGGTAAATCCTTTCCTTCACGTCAGACATTTTGCTGTTGGCAACATTGTCCGCTCCTGAAGATCGTCCACCAATCAACGCTTGCAATTCCCTCGCTCATTACAAGATACGTCGAAGGAGAACAACTCAGCCGATCGAAAAACAAGATTGAAAACATAATGAGAATTGGTCTGTTATAACTTACCACCGCATCAAATATTTCACAACATCAAATACATATTCAATCTTTCGCAATGTGGGCACTAAGAGTTCCTCATGAAACCAAGCATTTTTATTGTCCTTGTACCGAAGTAGCATACCACCTTTCCCCAGGAAAGCTGGGTTTGAATTATTATTGTCTCATCCATTTCATTCATCATTCACCTTCATCGTCACAATTAACTGAAGAGGTGTAAAAGCCACAGTAAATAATTAAAATGAAAGTCATGGTTCAGGCGTCTCTAATTTTAAAAGCAGAGTGAAAAAGTTGTGGCACTGCTCTATTTAATATACTTTTCTATTACAACCATTTTGCCATTAAATTCAACTTACAAGCGACATGGTTGGTCGAGCTATGGAGCTTTCAGACCGAAGTGACAATTGACATGCACCTGTACAGACTACAAGAAAGTATTCACGACCGACACACCAAGGAGACGCGATGCACGCTATTAAAAAAGAAGCGGTCCAGTCGGGAGTGACATGCAAGCGACGAGGGACACGTGCATCTTCTATACGGCGTACGGTTTTACAAGCGATATCGGGCGGGGCCACGCCGAGCATGTCCGTGGTGACTAGCCAATGGCCGGAGTGCAACATTGTACAGTTAGGAGACTGCGGCGCCCGATTTAAAAGTTGTATTCTGTATTTGTCTCGCTCCCAAGATGTCCAAGTCCCACAAATTTCCGTCGCTTACAGCCGGAGTTATCGTTTCTTGAAGAAACACGTCTTAATACACACAGACAATTACCCTTTCATTTTCCTTCCGTCTGTTGTTCTTCTTTCGTTGCCACCGTGTTGACACAGCTGAGTTGTGTCTTAAGAAACAATGGGTGTTAAATTCGAACCCGGGACCCCTGGCGTCTTAGCGCGATGTTTTAACCACTCTGCCACGGGGGCCTGCGACTCTTGAGTCAGTTTGAGTTCTTATATGCTGCAGTGATATTACAATCCTGTGTAGAAATCAGTAGCGTATGCTGAATCAAAGACATTGACTAACTCACAAAACCTGGTCCTACGCTATGGAGGAAGGGAGAAGAATAGGCTCATTCTTGACGTCTTCAAAGAAGCCACGTTACCATCCCAACGCAGTCACGTTGCAAACTTATAAAAATTCAGGTTGCCAACTTCTAAGACTTCAGGTTGCCAACTCCTAAGAATTCAGTTTGCCAACTTCAGAATCGCCATTATCTTCTTTTTGAAATCAGCTTAATTCACACAGTTTCTAATCGATTTTTCTTCAGTATTTTACTTTCTAGGCTTCAGGCTTCGCCGCTAGCCTACCTAGCCTGGAATATACGCTCCTGGTACAAAATATTGACAATATATTAATTCACTGTGTTCATATATACTATGTGTGCATTATGAAAAAAATACTTGAAAATTGGACACAGCGAATTACCTGTCTTGAAATTGTTCCTTGAAACCAAAGAGTTGGAACAAATTAATATTATTTATTGTTACACAAAAACATAAATTGCAAACAATTTTCTTTTGCCGAATTCTTTGCACACATTTTTTTTTAATAAAATTAGTTCTTGCAATGTTCTGAACGGAAATGAAAACCGTTATTACATAAAGGGAACAAAATTAATCTGAAACTACCAAATGTTTATAAATGTTCGAAGTTTGCAATTTTTTTACAAAATTTTTCAAACAAAAAATTCTTCTTTTTCAACACGGAATCCAAATATGTAAAACGAATGCGGGTGTTCCATTTGAAATTTCAAATTTACCCCCCCACCCCTCCTAAGAGGTGGGTGGCGGCGACGAAATTTTTGCGGCATTGACTTACCTCCTCAATAGTATCAAACTTTTATTCTGTGTAATTTTTCGATTGGATGCATTCTGCATGCGATATTCCATATTATCATTATAAATGGACCACCCGGTATATTAGAGTGTATTTCCATTTTGGCTAATATATAGTTAAAAGGAAACTAATGTCAATGAGGGAAATTCTGGCCTGCAACAGTGGAATGTGAAAACGACCAGGTTTCGCTCTAAAGTCCCAAGTTGGAAACACTGACGATGGCGCTGTGTTCTTATGAGCCAAGCGTGTGAAAATCCCGTCGGCAAATTCCGCGTCGTTTGATGTTCCGTTTTCTTCGTCTACGGCGGGAGATTGTCTGCGGAGGTCGAGTGTTTCTCTGACAGAGAGCAGTCACTCCTCTACCAGACACCTGCGAAATGTCTGCGGACAAAGAACACTTTGTGGAGAGTGACCGTCTGTGGAACTTCGTAGGACCGGGGTTTGACCATGAAGGGCGCTATGCCTTCTTTTCCAACTATGACTCCTATAATTTATCATAATTTTTGCATTCTACGCTCTTCTTTATTTGGAAAATGTGTAGAAGAGTTTGTTCGGAATGTATTTTGCTAATAGTACGCACTCACTGATGAAATAATATCTTATACCCTGCTCGGTAAGTACTGATAGATTGATTGAGTTGGTGATTTAAGTCCACTTTATGCACAGTAAGGCTAATCGGGACTGAACATACAGTTTAAAGTGGGATCCGAACCATTTGTGTCTCCACCAGGTATCGAACCCGGGATCCCTTGATTACAAGGCGACGACGCTACCACTGTACCATCAGGGAGGCCCTGCTCAGTAAGTATGGGGAAGTTGTTCTATACAAAGTGTATCGAAATATCAGCATTGTGTTTTAGGTTGTGGTTGATGTCATGTTATTTGTGAAAGATTTACATTTAAAATGGATATGACACACATTGCATTAGGGAGGTTTATTTTGGCCGCCGCGGCGGAGTGGTTATCACACAGCACTAAGACGCCAGATGTCCCTGGCTCGAATCCCGGCATGGGTGTTATTTGTGAGTGTCCATTCATCAATTTCATTATATCATCAGTCATCCTCCTCTTCGCGATTAGCCAAAAGTGGCAAAAAAGCGAAGTAAAATCAATCAATCAATCAACAGGAAGCTTTCAGATCGAACCGCCACGCGACAGGTGATAAGCGACAAGCGGAACGTGACACTTGGAAACGAATCTTCAGATTCAGATGCAACATTTCGTACCGGTGTGACAGGACAGGCTCAACCTATCGCTTGCCGCTTACTTGTGACTTGGACTGGGCCGTTTTCTCAACAGTGCCCATGCCACTTTGGTTTGGAAGCTCTCCAAAAGTTTCACAACGAAATTAAAAATTGAACGAGAGATGACATTCTTACCTACTTGATTGTGATGACGTAACTGATTTTGGAATCTTTACGTGACGGGTGATATAGTTTACGTTAAGGGGTTGGTTTGCAAGATTCTGAAGTATCGAGGCAGCCATATTGAAATGCTCGTCATAATAGAATGAATAATGTGTGCTGTGTGATTATTGTCGTGCGCAAGGGTAGGTGGTCAATTCCCTTATAAAACGAACGTTAAAGGCAGGAACAGGTGGCAGAATGAGGATCCGAATACCAAAGAAAAGTATACTTACCCCCTCCCCCTTTCGAAAATCCTGGGTACGCCACTGTATGTTACTGGTGCTTTCATACCAGGCAGGCAAAGAGAATGGTCCCTGTGTATAGTTTACTATTAACGTTTTGTATTTACGTAGAGACCGACGTGAGAATGTGCTTTCATAGGGTCACAGTACAGAAGAAAATTGAACTCATGAAGAAGGTAAGAGATAAGAAGGCTATATTTAATGCAATGCTGAGACTGATAGTTAAGAACTACTAACAAGGGTTTTGCCATGACTAATAGGAAGGCATCGCTGTTGGCAGAAGAGTCATGTGAGGAGAGCGTTTTCTGTGACGTCATGTACAGGGTGGCTCAAAAAGTCACTTAACACCCCCGGTACAAGGCCACTGCAGCGCACACCATGGAAATGTTGATGACCAATCGCTATCAAGCCAAGGGGGAACCACATTGACGCCACCCGCGCGGTCAGGGGCCATCTTGATGTCCGCCATTTTGAATTCAACTTTAGAATTTTAAATGGGAAGGGGTGATATGATATATCAAATCAGGCTAGAATTTTACGAGAAATGCAATGGTGAATGTTTTCTTGATGTGTCTCTAACCAGTAAAAAGTTATGACTGAATTCTTGTACCAATTTGCTCCTTTTCGAGGTGTTACAAAAATGCCTTAAAATTTGTTTAGCGCATCGGTAATGCATCAAGATCAAAGTTACATCTAGGGAGAGAAGTTCGCATGCCATTGCAAAAGATTTTAATCGGACACATCCACGAAGAGCTGCGCATTATGAATGGTTGTTGCGAACAATTTACAGTGTGACACTTCCATTGAATTAAAAGTCCTTCACAGTGACAAGGCTAATGTTTATGTTCATAAGGAAGTTCATAAACAGAATATGCGACCCTTGTCATCTGATAACTAAGATAAGAGCGAAATATGTTCAGGGGAGGATCCATCCCTGTGACGTCAGGTAAACGATGCGCACAGAAATGCGCCGTGGCCTCCTACAGAAAATTTTCGTTGCAATCTCGCACGGTGCATAACAAAACGCTCATGCTCCATCTCGCCTGTGTTGGGTGAGAGGGGAATTCCTGGAGAGCTGATACTAGACCTGCATAAGATATGCTGTTGAAGCAAGGGAGCTCCAACTGATCTCATATTACGCGCTTTCCTCATTAAAAACGAAGGTGACAGGTATTAGCGAAAGGGACTTCCTCCCGAGGAGATAATCCAATCTGCGTCTGACATCATCTTCCGAATCCTCTGTAGAAACTCCAGACTGACTCCAGAGTCATCCCAAATGCTCCCTCTTGTTGCGATGCGATCTTGGTATGCGTTACAGTAAGTTACGTATGTGTGTAAGATACTTATGGATTCCAACAAGATTATTCATTATGTAGATAACATTAATATATCATTAGCTGCTATAAGTACAAAGGTAGCATTTGGTAGGCTTCAAGACCTATCATGTAGAGTTCCATACATCCTTTGAGTCAAGCTTGATTTCTTTCAGAGTATTCACTAAAAAAATGTAACTTGATGAACCAGCTTCAATTTCTTATCTCTGTTTCCCAATCCACATTGCTACCATTTTCGGAAATGCCGACCGACCTCCACGACGGAGTGGTTAGCATAGCGCAATTTGATATCATGGGTTACGGGTTCGAATTCCGCCCTGGGTGGGATTGCATCAATTGCATCATCTCATCAATCATCCTCATCGTTGCGATTAGACAATTGTAGCACAAAAGCAACGCCAAATAACAAACATTAAATCACATCTTTTCGTCAGGCTCCCGGGTAGCCAAGTGGTTACTGATCTTGCTTTTGGTCAAGCGTCAAAGGGTTCGATCTGCAGTGGAGATCTTAAACTCAGGGTCGTTAGAACGCTTGGGAAACTACCCGCTAGAACGTCAGGGAGAAGGTGTGACGGGACTCGAAGCGCTGACCTCACATAACCCAAGGGAAAGCTGCTTTGGCATGACTTGGTCCTCAAATAGTTGTTCTGCCACACACGTTTTCGAAAGTATTTTCGCAAGACCTACAGTTCAGCAGAATTAACTTGAGACAAATGGCTGCCTGCTGCCGGCTGCTGCAGGGGTACCAACCTTCAGCGAACTCTTGACTCTAATGCGAATCACGGGCAATCAGCTGACAACGGGAGATTTGAAAAATAATTACATTGTGTAACGGAGATATCACTGATTTGGCTTCTATCTATTTATCGCGCTGTCGAAACAAATACACACGAACGCTCACTAATACACGAAATAAAAAATCGCTTGCTTCACCAGTCACTGCACGTAAGTCCTTTCAACAGTTGGTAACATTTAGCGCGCCCGAACATTAGTCTCCATTGGCCCGTTACAGCGGGAAGTCCCCCACTCTAGCCAATTCGAGCGCAGTTGCATCACTCACAGAGCGGCCATTTCTCTCAAGTTAATTCTGCGGGACTGTAGATAATGTTCTGTGTTACAGCAACGTCTCCCTTCTGCTGAATGAATCCTTTACTATCCTTTCCGGCTTGTTTTACTGCTGCTTATGTTGATATTATTATTAGAATTATTGTATGGACTGTGATGGTCAAGTCGGTAGAGTGTTTAACTGTCTTGCAGTAGACTAGGGTTTTATTTCCGTTGGGGTGGTGGGGAGGGTCATCCCAGGCAGGAAGTTTTAAGCAGTTCAAAGGACCACCCAGCATTTAATAGATAGGTCTACTTGGTGGCGATCTTTGGAGTTGTTGAGTTGGTGTTTTAAATATGAGCATACGGGGAGGCCCCAAAATACCGATCACTTCACTTCTACTATGAGTGAGATCCATACGACTCCCGTATCTGGCTACAATTAGCAGTGTAATGCATTTGGGAGAACTCTAATCACGTTTGATTGTAAGCGTAATCTCACCAAACTAATCGAATGAAAACAGATTGCTGTACAATAATACAATATTCAAGCAAATATGCACGAAAGAATGTGAAATAGAAGGCAAAATAAATAGCCTATGGAAACAGCTGGATATGAATGGTTATGAGAAGGAGGATAGACTGGACATAAACAGAAGAAGGAAGAAAAGTGGCAGGGGAGAACTGGAAGAGAAAGAAAAAGAGAGAAGGTTTGGAATAAGGAGTATGGGGAAGACCACAGAAAAGATATGCAAAGTGCTTAGAAAAGCGGGCATTAAAACTTACAGGAAGGGAGGGAGAAGCATCTTAAGAATAGCGAAGAATGAAAACAAGAGATAGCAAAACAGAGAAGAGGAAGAGGAAGGGATTATCTACGAAGTGAAATGTAAAACATGTCAGAGTGTGTACATAGGAGAAACGAAAAAGAGGCTGAAAGACAGGTTGAAACAACATAGGGATGATGTACGACTTAAGAGAGAGAGAGAAATGCGATATTTAAACACACGAGAGCAACAGGACATGACATAGAGTGGGATGAGGCAACGCACATAGGAAGGGAGAAGAGAATACTAGTGGAAAATGGAAGGAGGCTAAGGAAATAGAGAAGAAAGGTGAAGAAGACACAATGAACTGGAATGGGGGAATAAAGATAAACATAGAATGGAAGAAGGTGTTAGAAAGAGTGAAAAGGACAAGAGAGAAAGAGAAGGGAAAAAGGAAGAAGAATGAAGGAAATAGAGCGTGAGATAAAAAGTCCAAACCAGATTCACTTTCAGGTGAAAGTACAGTTGACAAGGGAAAGTCACCTGCTAGAATGTTCCGGAACAACTTTCTAATAGTCTGGGTATTATTTTTGTGTATATATATCGTCCTGTTCTTGTACCTTGTTACATTTGTACTTGGTACAGAGTCTGAAGAAGACCTTGCTATAAGGTTGAAACTTTACGTTTAGTTCATGTTTTATAATAAAATAAATTTCTGCCTTGGTCAGCATATTGAGTTTTCCATATCATGGAAACAAGGCTTTATGGTGTTGTAATAAATTATACTACTGTCAATATTTAAATGGCCCTACTAGAAGCATTATTTGCACGGTACACACGAACATAAAATTCTCAAATTTGCTTTAAGTGTTCAGCCTAACAATTCAATCTTCACCTGTTAGCTGAAACAGCGCAGATCCAAGTTCTTCCATCTTTTAATTCAAAGGGTGAAAAAGAGGAAACTAAAATTAGTCCTGGAAGCTTCCTGCCCTAATTGACGCCATGGACGTGACTTAATGAAGAGCATGTGATCATCTAGATCCACGAAGCGAAATAGAATGTACAATTAAGCTCAAGGAGTTGGATGAGAAAGTTTCTTTTTCTCAGAGAAGGAAGTGGATTAATGGAGTACTTGGTTACAAGGCAAGTATACGTTTCAAGGATGTCTGGGGGTCTATTACGAAAAGACAGCATGCACTAAAACGGTAGAGGAGCACCAGTTCAATAAGTCACCATTTTCATATGAATAAAGATTGAGTTGAGTTGATTTCTTAAGTCCAATTTATGCACATTAAGGCTAATCGGGACTGGAACTACGGTTTAAAGTGGGATCCAAACCACTGGGCCATGTGCCTCCCCCGGGTATCGAACCCGGGACCCCTTGATTACGAGGCGACGACGCTACCACTGCGCCATCGGGAGGCACATATGAATAAAGATTGAGGAAGATCATACTGGATTACAGCGGAGTATACTGTGTCCACGAAATTTGGATAATAAACCTTTTCTCGAGCGAGGCCTCATCTCCAGGAAGCTATCAACTCGCGGCAAGCCACGGCACCTAGCGACCTGTTGAGTGAGATGAGTGAAGGCAAAATGGATAATAAACCTTTTCCTGCTCCCACAAAAATAGGCAATAATTAGGCTGGAGAGTTCAATGAACAAACCGATCTCTAACTGCGCACTGGTAAAGATCAGGCTGGAAAGTTCATACGAACTAACCGATCACTGATCCTTAGAACACGTTCGAGGGAATGGGATTGGGTGGTGGGGACTGCAGCTCCCAGCTATTTGTAACAGCGTGTACTTCTTTGCACCCCACTTCTTTCCTATCCTTCTGATCGACCTTGCTCCAGATATTCCCGGGACAGAGTATGTTGCTCCAAGAGAAAGTGTCTTATTCGTCTTCCTACTTTGTAGCCAATGGTGTCGCTCAGTTTTATTTGGGTTGTTTCGAGAGCTGATAAAATATTATCTGGTGGGCTGCCAAGTCATAATAGCTGAGAATTCTCTGACCTTTTTTCTTTCTCCTCTGTTTTTCGGTACTTTTATTTCATTCTTCCTGTATTTCTCTCTTCTTTCTTCTTTGTCTTCCTTTCTTCCTATCTCTCTATCTTTCCTTCTTTCTGTATCTCTCCCTATGCCTTTCTCTTCTTCTCTTCCTCTTCTTCAAACTTTCTTCTTTCATTCTCAATGTTCTTCCTTTCTCTATCTCTTTCTCCTTCTTCTATATCTCCTCTTTTCTACCTGTAACTTTCTCTCTCCCTTCCAAAATGTTTCTCTCTCTTTCTCTGTATGCTACACCCTACTCTCTCCTATATCGTTCTCTATTTCACACCATATCTTATCTTCTCTCCAGTCTTTCTTTCTGTCTACTCGCTATCTCTCTTCTGCTATATTTTCCATTCTTCTCATATCTTTCCCCCTCTCTCTAACCCTTCCTGTGTGCCCCATTCTAACCTCCAACATCAATTCTAAAGATTCTCAAACGGGGCTAGTTCCTATCTTCGCCCCCACAGTGGTGACTTCCCTGTTGGCAAGTGTTTTTGTAAACTTTTTTGATGACATGCAATATATTTAAGATATTATGTTCCTCATGTACTGTAAGGAGCTACGTTCAGAATGGGTACAAAACTACAGGAATAGTTACTGTCCAAACCGGATCTCTTAAATATCTTCCTGTCGGCTCGGTGGCCGATGTCGCTACAAAACTTCCCCGGGGTTCGAATCCCTGCCTGAGAATGAGTTTTCTTTGTGTGTTTTCTTTCATCAGTTCATCTAGACACCAAAAGTCCTCATCGTTGCGATCAACCAAAGGAGTACAATTTTGAAGAGGGGAAAGGAACATTGTAAGCTTGGGGTGGGGTGGGGATGGTTTCTTAATAAAAATAGTAAGTCCAAAACGTATCTTGTTATTGTGTTGTAGTACGAAACCAAAAGGGTTATCGGTTCGAAATGTGGCTAAGACATGGTAGTCCAGTTGTATCTTGTCTCATCTGTGTCATCAATTAACCATTTATGTCCATCGTCACGATTTACTTAACGCTAAGAAAAGTAAAATAACCAAAACTACAGAAAATATAAAGAGATATTAGGTCTTCATGTACAGCCACCGTCAATAAAAATGGAACAACTAGATTCTGAAATGCGTTTCGTGTGTTGCCTAACTCTGCCGTGGTGGTAGAAGTTGCCATTAAAAATTTGCTATTAAAATCCACTTATATCGCCGTAGACTTAGGCAACACACATGACACCTTGCATGAAAGTGAGTGTTTCATGATCTAGGTGTCTCATTTGTGCCGGTAACTGTACACTTACCATCAAAAGTAGTTGACTTGAACAGGCGTATTGCATACTCGCATAGGCGTAATGCATCTGAATCTCTCGCTAGTCTCTAACCATGCCAATACAAGTTATGAAATTCAAGCTTTGCTTATGCCGTGCCTGAACATGTTTGCGGACGTAAATGATGAAGCTGTGTGTATATTGTTTGCGGTGTCATATGTACCTAATCCGCGATATACGCCATCCCCATCTTCGAAATTGTTGGCCATTTTTTTGCGTGTTTATTTTGCAGTGAGTAATTAATGTCCATGTTCATCCTTGTTTTCGTTTGCTAATATGTCATGTGATACATGCAAACATATCCCAGTATAATGAAGCTTTATGTGGTCAACTGTCGGAAGTAAGATATTACTTGGAACGGCGTTGTGTACATGAAACGCAACGTTATTTGCTCTATAAGTGGCGCACATTTTCTGGATGTGTCCACTTTGATTCCACACAGAGAAAATTAAATGCATCATCTGAAAAGAAACGCATACAGTCTGCAGTTTAGACAACTGTTTAAGTACACCATCGAGACAGATAGAGGAACGTACATTAATATATTATATAAATATATTTGATACATTTAAATTTGTGGCGTTAGATATTCGAAATCAAGCATTTCAGGAGAAAAAAAATGTAAATTGCGTTATTTTCGTGTACATAAATGAATACTTATCTGTGCAGAAATGAACATGGATATGCCTTATGTATATTTATATGTATATATTAGGTGTAGGTATATTATTTTAATATTATACAATATGTGGACTGCGTTGGTTTAGTCAGTACTGCGTTTCTAGTCTTAGATGCTCAGGGTGGATAATTTCAAGTGAGTACCTTTCCAGCATCGTCCCTGCATGGAGCCATTACAGATAAATACATATGTATAAACATATTACACACATTACATACGCCGGCCCGCGTACACGCGATACAAAAATATGAGAAAATTGGCAGCAAAAATAGATGTTCCTATCGTAAATTGCTGACATATTTCTTTTAAAAAAGTAGCCGATTTTCTTACATTATTTCTTCATTAGCTAAACGTCATTCCTTTACTCACCTTATTGCCACAGCACTCATTTTCTGGGAAGATGCATTGTCCCATAACTGTATCCAGTAATTTATCAATACCCCCACCATATTTTCTCAACACCCCTCTACCATGGACCCATTTACTATCATTTTACTCTAAATTTACCCTTACACCAGCCCAAATAATGTTCTTGAAATCCCCACCTCCTTTCCGCTGGAAAAATCTCGATAAACCCCTGACTTTATCTTTGCCTTCAATGCTGACCGAAGTTGCTGCACCTCATTCAAAAATAATCGAAATATTTCAGTTCGTCGCCATACAGTTTTGCGAGAAGGGTAGACTGCCTTCCAGAGATATTGCTGCGATTATTAAATTCACTCGTTAACGTCTTTATTTCGAAGATATAAGAAACGCTTAATAAATAAAACCACATATAAACGATTTGTCTGTGCTAAATTGCTGGTGTTCCTTGATAAAGTGACCGATTTTATTAAGTTATTTCTTCAGTAACCTCTTACCTGTTAGGAACGAGGATAATATCCAGGTATGGTCCAGAATACAGTCTTTACATAGATGTACATCATTCTATTGTTTCCTAACCCATAGAAAAGCCACAGTCAATTTTCAATGCCGAAGCACTAATGCTTTGAAGGTGAAAGTTTTCTCGGAATGCATATGATAATGGGGTTAACAGAAAAATTTTGTAGTTTACATTAATGTGGGAAGGTTTCTTATTTGCTGTACAATCTTGTGAGCCGGATCTTGTTTCTCTGAGGTTGCCAAAGTGTCTTTGAAAGTGTCTATGAGCTACAGTGATCTACTGATTGGATCATAATACTTGCTTTTGGGGGCTATGTGTAATTGATATACTTATGTACACATACATCTGTGGAAAGTTTTCACAGATTTGATTGTTTTCTAACTTAGTTATCATTTCATCGTTCTGCTCACTATTGTGGTATTGGCAAATATTTGACAGTTTCGCTTCAAAAATAAGTTTATAATAGATCTCTACTAGGTAAGCTATTTATCATATAATTTATAGTTGTAAGATTTTAGCAGCTGCTCTTGAAGTTTTGATTTAAAAATTCAAACTTGTATTTCTTTGTCGGATAATTTTCTCTTTCTAGCTATCCATATATGGAAGTAATAGTTACAGTTTAGTCTTTTTAAGATAAGGGCAAGTGTGTTAATAATAATGAAACCATAATTACAACAATGCCCAGTTACCTGGGTAAAATCTGTAGAATCTTCGAAATGTAACGTACAACGAATTCTAAAATACCAGACACTTAGCTCGTGCTTCTGCACCACTTGATTGACAATTTATACCTCTCTCTCCCCAGACGTTTATTCAGATTGATTTTACTAAACAAATTCAGTGTCAGATTTGTTGTCTCTTCCTTAATTGCGATCGTTTACACCTGTATGCAACGATGGTGATCACGGAAGCTCGGCAATGTCCTGGTTGGAAAGGTGATGGCTCTCCAAAAACGAGGATTTCAATACAAATACAACATATGTGCTTTTTCTGTTGATATTCTACCCCAAAAAGGTTGACATCTCCCAAACCGTCCAAACAGACACACCGTATATGATGCTCTCAGTTTGATATTGAAAACAGATGAGTTACGTGTAGTTCGATAAAGTGCGAAATAGCAATTGCATTGTTCCTTCACGTTCTATATCCGTGCTACAAGAAGTTCAAAGGATTCCAATAAAGATACCATAAAGAACATAGCCTGAGGTTTTTTCGAAGAAGAGAAGAAGCAAAACGATTCTCTTCGTTTTTCTCTTCAGAAAGAGCAAGTCTTCAGAAGCGATTGATGAACAGTCCTCGTTGAAAAAGAACTCATGAATATTTCATCTTGGAGATCCGAAGCAGCTGAAGAGGAAGTAACCCAAAGACCTTGTCAATTTCTTCTTCTCCGACGATAAGACGAGTCTCGTTACGAACGTGAGGAGGAGAGCGAATCGAAAGGGAGTGAATCTTCTGTTCCAGATAAATTGGTTGATTGAATCTTCCTGCGTGTGCTCCAGTGTATATCTTTTGAAAGCCTCGAGGAATCTGGGAAAGTTAGGGTTTGGCTTGTCACACCAGGAACCTGATTCAGACAAGCAAGAAGTCTTATTGAAAACGTTGTATTACGTTCACTTCGTCTTCTGACGCCCTAATCCGGACTGGAATTACGGTTTAACCCTAGCTTACCCGTGCCTTACGAGAAACTTACTCAAACGGAAGGGGACAGACTGGGCCTCACACCCCCACACTTTTTTATCAATACAAATTCAAGAAACGATTTTGTTGTTGAATAATTGCTTTGTTGATTATATATGTCCAGTTATTTTTAAATTATAATACTTAAAAAATGGCATTATTCACAACCAATTGTACACTTTCACTGGCATGTGTGTCTCGAAAGACACGCATTGAAAGATGGCGCTTGATAAGCCCGCCTACTGCATTTTGCCTCTTATTTACGTTGTATTAGCAGAGCACCGTGGCGATGTAGTTAGCACATCACGTTACGTCACCAGGTTCTCGGCTTCGAATCCCGGCCTCGGAATGGACGCTTGTGAGTGCCGATTCATCAGTTTCATCATATCATGACTCATACCAATTTTTTATTACTAGCCAAAAGTGGCTCATAAAGCGAAGTAAAGTAAAGCAAGACAATTAATAACACTACATTTATGTTTACATGAACAAAAGTAATACAATAATATTGTGAGCATTGTAGGGAACAAAGTAATTTATTTGAATTTTTTTATAAGAATTCAGAGTTGAAAAATCGGAAAAAAGGAGATGTGGTGGGCTTAACAACCTGTCCTCCCCTTGGGTAGCTAATGTTAACGTATAAGCTAAACCACCGGGACTACATCGTTAGCCGGTACCCGAAAATGAGAACCATCCATAAGGTACATCATATATGTCTCAAGTCCTCACATACTGCAATATAACCACTGACCACATCCTTCTATTAGCATATTAGTTCCCGAGGTGTGGATAGTTCAAGGTTTTACTCTTGCTGGCACACTACCTTACCAATCAAAGTAATTTCAGGTTGCACTGGCACAAATTGTACGTATACCTTTGCATTCAGTAGTTTTTTGAGTTGTAATTGTTGTTCTGCTTGTTGTTTTAAGTCCCTTTATGCAGGTTTGGGCCTACAGTTTAAAGTGGCACCCGAACCCCTCTGTCATGTGCTTTCAACGACTATCGAACCCGGGGGGCCTTGATTACAAGGCGACAACGTAGCACTGTTGACTTTTGTTTTTCACTGGCTTGTCTAAGGCTCAAAGTTATCCCAAAGTTATTCATGCTTAACCCATGACTGAAACCTTGAACCCCTGGTTTGTACCAAGCTACACTACAGTAACCGGTCTGCAACCCAAGCTCCGTATAATAACGAGGTGAGTAGTTGTATTTACGGGGGGATAAACTCGAGAAAGTACGAACCCCCCTCCAGCAGCTTTGGCCATACTTAAAACTTGCTCAACATGCCCATATGAGTTTTTTGCTCAAGTGTGGAGCTCTTATAATTCAAGATTTTTGTAAAAAATGCCCTCGGGAATTTTTCAGAAAGTACGAGCTTTCTCAGATTGATTTGTGCATACTTACAAAAGTTGCATCAACCAGATTTTTGTCCATAAACTTGTCAAAAAGTGATATATTTTTGGCTACACCAGAAATTAAGCACATACACATACATACACACACATATTTACTTCCGGTTTAAGTTTAATTGGATACTAGGTTCAATTTGCTTGCTCCGTGACACTCTATTTCTTATATTATATGTTTGCATGTTTCTCCTCTGTGTCAGTGTGTGGAATTCCCGAGACGGTAGTATTGATTTTTGCCTTGCCCTCAGCGCCAGTATTTACAGAAATTCCCGAGTATTGCATCATTCAGTATTGTGAGACTGACTGAGGAGAACAGATGTATTGATACAGTACTTCTTATACTTACAGGTTTAAATTCATATTGAACAATATAAAATCTGTTATTTGTTGTAATCCACTCATATTTAGAGTTAAGCTTATATTTGTCCCAGCCTGTTATACATAACAAGGTTATTGCTATTCAAGATATGCATGTTTGTGCAGGCATTTGCGCTGGGTCAGTGTGAATGATTTTTACACTTGTGGGCTATTGGCTTTACAACCTGTCATAAGATTAATATTATTAATATTAATCCATAGAGATTAGATTTAAAACCCAGGAAATTTTATATAAATACCAAAGCCAAAAATATTAACACACATACACACATATACACCTACACACACACAAAGCATACAGCTGAACCCATCTGATATTTTTTGTTCAGTATAAAGTTTTGAATTGAAACCCAGGAAATTGTATATAATAAACAACAACAAAAATGCCGAATCAAAAATATTGTAATCAGTGCAATAAGAATATATCCAGCTCTAATTGGGCCAAGCATCAAAAAATTTGTAATCCAGACAAATACAGAACTCCCACAAAAATTTGCCCCAAATGCAATAGAAAATATAACATGGAATATTTCACATATACACATAAAAATACTTGCTCTGCACAACCATCCACTTCTGGTCTGAAAAGAAAGTACGAAGCACCTGTTAATGCCAGAGCAGCAAAGCAGCCACGCCATGCACCCATCCATAGCAGTTTTAACGGCCAATTAAGGGATCACCGGTTTGTATCAGAGCCAAGATGCGGCATTGAGAATTTCTTGAACAGTATAAATCCTAAAGTGCAGGCAATTCTAAATGCACAAAATGGCTCTTATAAGCTCTCCCTCAAATTGTATACACAATATAAGAAGCCAAACGCTACAAAATTTATACACCCCCACGTAACAGAAACTGTACCTGTATATTCAAATTCAAATTCAGACAAAATAATAAGCAGATTGATGGATCAATTGAATATTAAACACTCTGAATTTGCAGCAAAAGAGTCTGGATGGACCCTATGTGGCTCTCCACACAAGTTATATGTTAATATTTCTGAATTCAGCCCATTACAAGGATCTACATATCTGCCATTACCTGCCAATATTAAAAACAGAAGAGCCGTGGTTAATATAGAAAATACCGACCAGAAATGTTTTCTGTGGTGTATATTAGCTGCTTTGTATCCAGTTTCAAGGGATCCTCAGAGAATAACTTATTACAAGCAACATGAACATGATTTTGACGATGCAATGGAGGGTTTAGAATATCCAATGTCTGTTCAGAATATTGATAAATTTGAAAAAAGGGCCAGGCACATCGATGGCAAGCAATTATCTATTAATGTATTTACTTGTTCCACTGGCAATTGCTTGATAGATCCTCTCAGAATCAGTACACTTGATGATGAATCTGCAATTCCGATTGATCTGCTCTTAATTGAAAAGGATGGTACATATCATTACACTCTGATACATAATCTTGAAGCTTTAGTGAGAACACAACTAGACAAATATAAAAAAATATTTAAGTTGTGCAGAAGATGTTTAACTGTATTTGATGGTCAAAAAATGGTGAAGGGGGTTCGGGAAGAGAATGCAGAAATTGCTAAAAACAAGTTAATTGAGCATCTGAAATACTGTGGGAACCATAAACCTGTTCATATGGTGATGCCCAATCCAAGTGAAAATTGCAAATTCAAAAAGTATGAAGCCTTGTTGGAACACCCAGCATATATTGTCTGTGATTTTGAATCGAACGTCAAACCTGTTGAATTCTGCAATCCAGATCCCGAGGAATCTTCAAGTACACCATACCAGCTACATGAACCTTCCAGTTTTTGTTATGTGGTTGTACAGGATGGTATTGTTACTAAAAAAGATTTATACATGGGACCAAATGCCATCAAAATATTTGCACATAGAATAGAAAATGAGTGCCGTGACATAGCATGTAACATTTTATTAAAATCAAAGCCTATGTTGCCTTTAACAGAGGAACAGATTGAAGATTTCAACAATGCAGAAAAATGCCTGGTATGTGATTCTGAATTTTCAGATACAATTATCAAGGTTCATCACCATTCTCATACAGATGGTAAATTCTTAATGGCCCTGTGTAATAGCTGTAATATTAAGATCAAGAGACCAAGATTTGTCCCCATATTTTGCCATGGAGCATCCAATTATGATTTCCATCATCTGATCAGATACGAGGGGTTTGACAAGCAGAATTTAAATATTTTAGCTGAAAATGACGAGAAATATATATCTATTAGCAAGATAATTAAAGTTGATGGTGTTCCTATTCACATAAGATTTCTTGATTCTTACAGATTTTTATCTGCTAGCCTGGCTACACTGACCACTCAATTACCTGATGATCAATTAAAAATCACACGTGCCTCGTTTCCAAATCAGGACCTGAAATTAATTAGGCGGAAGGGTGTATATCCATATGACTATGTTACAGATTTTTCTAAATTTGATGAGTGTTCCCTGCCACCACAAGAAGAGTTTTACAGCAGAATCAGAGGATCTGGAATCACTGATGAAGATTATCACCATGCTCAGTTGATGTGGAACAATTTAAAATGCAAGACATTTGGTGATTATCACATGGCATATTTAAAACTTGATGTCACTCTCTTAGCTGATATATTGCAAGCATTCAGAAAATCTTCCATGCAAAATTATAAACTGGACCCAGTGTATTTTTTCAGTGCCCCGGGCCTAGCATGGGCCGCAACGTTTTTGAACACTAAAATGCAATTGGATCTGATCCACGATCAAGATATTGTAGAGATATGGAGACCATTAGACCGAGAAAACCTCGTCATGTTAATATTCACACTTGTTTATTTCCTGCACTTGTCCGACCAGCGAGCGATCTCAAGAATGCGCTAGCTTGTAACTTCCGTAAAAACCAGGAACTGGAAAGGCAAACGCGTGGATCTAAACAGGATCTACCGCGTTTGAAAGGTTTAACAACCTTTCGACGCCTAGAATGATAAAAGCAAGCTCCTACCCGGAGCTCGCTCTCTTTTGATTCTGACACTCATCGACGCTACATGGATAACTAGTCCGATTACTCTACAACACGTTACACTGCTAACTACGACGATGGAACACGGAGTTACCGCTGCCTAGCATGCTACAAGGCGCAAGGGATCGCTTGGCTTGGTGAACTGAGGGTCGCTGGATAGAACCTTGGAACTGTCACGATTCGGTCTGCGAGAAGCATTAGGACAAGACAACACACACATCTACCAGGTATGAACAAGCGTGAATAACCTTTTCACCAACTTTCCATATCTCTACCCTCCTACGGAGCAGGTTCAGCCATCAAACATTATTAAGCTCTACCTAAATGTTTAAATGAAACTTCCCTGTACCTCTCTAGAGCCCAGGTAAACGGGCTTACAACATGGTGGAGTTGCTTCAGGCCCTTTTTGCAATTAAGTACCCTCCTGTACGAATTGCTTTACATTAAATTATTCTCTCCCCCCTTCCCTCCCACTTTGGGAGCATTTTTAAAGTAAATTTTTAGTAATTCCAACTCATACTCCCACAGTACGCTTAAGATGCGTCAGACCCAGTGACAATTATGTGTATTACCCTATGGAAAACAACCCCTCTTTTTCTTTTATGCCGAGCCCCCCCCTTTTTTTCAACAAAAATCTAGTTCTTCTGCATAACATGTATTCAAGCATCATTCACACAGGAATGAGAACACTTGCTTATACTTCTTTGACCAGCGATATATTAATGACATAAATAACTGTATAACCATACTTTCATTTGTTCTTTGGTCAGCACGACGAACCTTCGTTTATGAATACGTCACAGATTGCGTTGCACGAACACCTAGATTCCTCCCTCGACCAAATCATAGAGTTAGCAACTGCAATCACGGCAAATCCAATAAATTCACGACCTTTATCCCCAATTCCCTCCCCTCCACTAACACGGTTAAGGTCTGCTAATAGAAATTACCCTCAATTTGTCCTTGGACTACAAACACCCAACAAAAACCAACCCCAGCCCTTAGCAAGTACCCCAGGTGACGTTCCTACTCCCTCTAACACTGTTAATAGTTCTGGTAACGTAGCTGTACAAACTTCCACCACTAACATGGCCACCCCAATCCCCACTGCATTATACCCGGCACCATTTAGCGGAAATGACCCTAAGCACATTGACTCATTTTTCCTCAAGTTCCAAAATGTAGCACACGCCGCAGGATGGACGGAAGCTAAGCGTAAAGAGATGTTACCTTTATTTTTGACTGACACCGCTTTAACTTATTTTCATGACATACAGAAACGACCCAATTTTGTAGACTTGACATACACCCATATCAAAGACGAGCTAAGTACGCTATTTAAGGGATCATACCTATCAGGAGATCCTGTACAGATAATTCTCCAAAAGAAACAGATGATTAGTGAACCGATCCATACCTATGTTATTGCTAAAAAGGCATTAGTCCAGCAATACTTCCCGAACGCCACTGAAGAACAAACTCTCTCTTACATCATCACGGGACTGCGAGCCAAATACATTGGCTGTTTAACCAACAAACATTTTGCTAGAACAGAAGAATTAATTGCCCACCTACAGAATTTTGAACGCCAGCAGTCATTAATTAATTCACGTATGTTGGAGGAGAAATTGGAAATAGATCAGGCAATTGCACAGGCAAGCTTACCCCAGACATTCACCCCGTCACCACTTCACAGCTGTTCGCATGCACAGGTCTATTCCCCCCTCCCCAGTAATTCTCACACCTTGACTCAGCACTTTGTACCATACAACCAGTGTCCATCTCCTTCTCTCCCACCATTGACACATCAAGTCCAAAGTCCACAGTCCAATCCGGCTCTCGTAAATAGTTCCCATACAGTGTATCAAGGAATGTATCATATACCGAGTTCTGATAGTGCCCGCTGCGCGGCGACACCAGCCGTACCCAGAGTAGAACACGCTCCAAATGCTACCTCTGGTGACGAAATAAACAAACTTTCGTCACAACTCTCGACCTTAGCTCTGCACTCAACCGAAGAGATGAACGCAGGGTCTCTCTTCAATCTTTGCTCAAATGTGCTGGAATTTGCGAAGACGGCTAATCAAAACGCACATAACAGAGGTTTCAACAAGGGGAATAATAAGTCCTCTTCCTACAGAAATAATAATAATTCTAGAGCTAATCACAGAGGTAACTTTCGATCGAACTCAAGAGGCCAGTTCAGAAGTAATGGTAACAAGAGGTTTCAACGTCGAGATCAGGCTAATCGCGACGATGCAAATACCTCAGCCTGCAAGTTTTGTGGTCGTTATAATCACGAGAGCGACAACTGCTTTTACAAGCCACAACGAGACAGTGTTTTAAACTAAAATCGTCTTCGACTTGCAGGAACGAAATCGAAGATAATACCAGATTAGATAAAGTTCCTATAATTGAGAGAAATGGCCTATACTTTATTAATAGTAGCATACAAGGGAAACAGGTAGATTTACTTATTGACGTGGGTTCCCAAATCTCAATTTATCCTTCCCACCTTCTCCCTACTGAAAGAAAAACATACAAAGTACAATCCACAATCCAAGGTGTGTCCGGATCGAAACTGAGTTTGTCTGAAATTGTAGTTCTTCCTATCATAATTGGAAAGCGTAAATATTCGCACCCATTTAGAATAGTAGATTCAACTAACGTCCCTCCCCTTTTAGGAAATGACTTTTTACGAACGCAGAGGTGCGAAATGTCGTTGAAAGACAACACAATAACTCTTTGTCATTTAGGACGTACTCCTAATTATAGTATCTTAAGATCAAAGTACAAAACTCACCAGGTGTCGCATGACATATTTACCCAAATTGAAAATGGAAATGTGTATGAGGGAAAAGCTACCCTTTCAAACACAGTTCAGTTAAGTCCACGAACAGAAACTTATATCAATTTGAACATCACCACTACGACACCTAACACCCCTAAGCCTGTACTTTTTACCCCATCTGCTTCCCTTATGGCCCAGCATCCAGTAGTCCTTCCCAATGATACAGTAAACACTCAGTCACCTGTCATTCCCAAAGACAACCCTATAGAAAAGACTAATCCTGACAAGAAAGATGATGATGATGATGATGACTTATTTTTTCATCAAGTATTTCATGCACAAGCAGCAGATTTTGATATTAGTTCAGAACAACGTAAAGACCCCTATTTCAGAGACATTATTAATGTTTTAGAAAACAAAGATAAAGCTAGTGACCCTAAACTAGAAAAGCTTTCGTATTCTTATGTACTCAAAAATGGAGTCTTATACAGGACTAATAAAATCAAAACTGGTAATAGGGATAGACTTTGTATTCCCCATGCATTAAGAAATCAAGTTTTCGACCTTATTCATGCACACAAAATGAACGGAAGTCACCAAGGTGCACAAAAGACATATAATTTAATGCTTATGCGCTACTTTTTCCCTAATATGAAGAAATTTGTGTACGATAAGGTTAGACATTGCATCCCTTGTCAGATTTCAAAGAAACCACAAGGTTCTAAACCGCATACGCTGCAAACATTTCAACCAGCCCAAATTCCTTTCCAACGCATTCATATTGACGTATGTGGTCCTTTAGTCTCTTCAAAAACGCACAAATACAAATATTTTCTATCAGTAGTTGATAGTTGTACAAGGTATGTAATTACAGCTCCTTTGGCTAATCACGATGCACAAAACATAGCAACAGCCCTAGTTGAGAAAGTCTTTTTAGTCCATGGCATCCCGGAAACGATCTATTTAGATCGTTCAACACCCAATTCAAGTTTACTCTTACGAGAGTTAGCTAATATCACAGGTGTACAACTAAAATATGTAGATACTTGTGCCCATTTCACGAATGGATTAGTTGAAAGTTCATTTAGTTACTTAAAGAAAGTTATGAGAGTCTTTGTGTTAGAAAAGAAGGCTTCATGGTGTGACTATTTAGCTAGCGCAGCGTTCAGCCACAACGTTACAATCCATTCTGGATCCCTCCAGAGCCCGTATTTTACTTTATTTGGCTACAACCCAAGGATCTTAGCTGACGCAGTCCTTCCTTCGAACCCCGACAATGTTTCCCAGACGAACGCACAGAGACTTGAACTCCTGACCTCCATACGTAAGACAGCACATGACAACCTGCATAAGCGTTACGAACAGCAGAAAAAGTACGCAGACAGCACTTCTAGGCAAATACAGTACTCACCAGGACAACATGTATGGATTCTAGATGCCACTCCGACTCCAGGCGTGTCAAAAGCCTTTGCGTCCTCTTATAAGTACAAAGGAACTATTCTTCGCAAAGTTAATGAGAATTCCTACGAAGTAACTTACATCGCCGGCAGGAATAAACAAAAGACTGACACTATTACTATTTCTAGACTCAAAGCCCGCTACGACTAGTGCCATAAAAACCCCACTAACATTCATTAACACGCCACTACGTTAACCTCCTCTTTAGCCTCCTCGCTCCGTACATTGCACATGCTAGCATTCCCTGATTCAGCATTTTCTCACGCTCATCGACTCCCCTCCCCCCTCTTTCCACTTCCAGTGCTCGCACTGCATTTCTGCGTTAGAACGAACTCATTTTTATTTTTAATACAACATGATTATTTTTATTTTTAACAAGATCAGGATTACAGAATGCTATCTCAATCGTCGGAACATTTATAATACATCTCTTGCCTAATAATTAATTTTTTTTTACAGATATTTTAATGTTATTTTATATTTTGCGATTAAACGCATAGTAATAGTCAGAACATATCACTTAGCTGATTTGACTAATAAGTACTTAGTGTGTTTATGATTCTAACTAGCAAATATTTTTTTTTCCCCATTTGCTGGTACATATACGCTCAAATGAAGAAAAAGTACAAAGAAATAAAGAACGAATGAACTAAGATAGAACAAGATCAATGATTTAAAGAACAAATGAACTGCGTAGAACTTGCTTGAACAATTGGCTTTTTGGCCATAGCAATTTTTATTTACGCTCAGGTGTAACGCGAACTGCTTCTTTGAAAGCTGCAATGCACTAAATATGTTAATAAAGCATATAATAAAATAGGCAAATGTTCCCACTCTCTCCTTTAATTTTATAGTTCAAATATTGATAGCATACAACATGGTATAGCTCATATCCCATGAAATTAAAACCTACTCTATTTTTCAATGAACTTTTACACAAATATATTACTTACTCTTTTTCACTTCTTTTTCAATTTTTTTTTATTAGCAGCGAATCGAAGGCGCTTAAACCTTTGTCCACAAGACACGTAAAATTCTTGCAATTGCTTTTATATACGACATTTACACATATTACAGAAGGAAATGTCTCGTAATCACTTAGTTCGTTCTATCATCGCTGAATTCTCCTTTCTTTTCTCATTTCATTCCCGGCTAAGCCGACTAATCTAACTCCCCCCCCCCGTTGCGCCCCGGCGAACTTTCCTTACATTACCTCCCCTCCCCCCAAAATAATTCACCAGTTTTAACTGAAAGTCCCTTTTCAATCGATTTTATAACCCGTCATCGTTTATTGTAACCCTGCTCCACTACCTTTTGCTTTTTCCTAATTTTTCCCTTTTTGCGCTTGTTTCATTTTCTCATCGCCACGGATGCTACCGGACCCATGACGACCAACGGCTTGTACCATCGAGCGACAGACCTAGGCTCATCGCAGAGACCGACGACGATTTTGTGGAGTTCCAGCCCCAACAAGGACCCGTTCCCGTCTGGACCCCATGGCTGATTTTTCCATCTTCCAAGCCGCGATGCAGAACTGGAGCGCTTTACCCAGGACGTTTCTTGCCCCGAAGCGCCATCGCAAATTTGACTTCCAGAAGGCCCCTCCCACTGAGTGCATCCTGCTCTTGTTTCCTGACGTCATATGATGCATATGTTATTTTTCATCGGCTAAAAGTGTTCCGGTGCTCAGCTACTTCAACTACCGTAAGGTACGCACGCATGTCCATTACAGTGCCAAAGTTTGTGCCCATGGGTACTGCCCATACTGGATTAGAGATACGTCTCTTTCTTTTGTGTTTTTTTTTTATCGTCAGCCGCACAGAACGTCCAGCCTATGGCGGCATGCAGTTTACAGAGTTGCCATAGGTAACATACCTCAAGGCTCCGCCCAGCATCGTGTATGTTCCGCCGAGTGTACTTTGAACTCAGCCAACAGTAAATACAACCGCGTGCGGTTCCCGGCGTTTCTTCACACTGTGCTGACATGTGTTTTTTTTTTTTATTATCGTGTTGTCATCACTCAATCAAACCTAGTTCAGTGTCACACTTATGTAATTATTTTATCCATGCCTCAAGACTTAGTTATTGTGCTCGTTCTTTTTGAGTTTATAAGAGGCTATAACCTACAGTTTTCATTTTTTTTATTATTCTACGTGTTTTTCTATTTTTTTTCTCAACGGTGTTTGGTGCCACGATATGATATGACTATTCTGGTGATTTCAATTTTTTTTTTATGGTGATGCGATTCTTCTAGTGATTTACTGTATTGGTTCTACGAGTTTGATTTGTTAATAAATCCTAATTTTTAAATATAATCTACTCCGGACGAGGT
Source organism: Lepisma saccharinum (assembly GCF_977018435.1). Taxonomy (NCBI): domain Eukaryota; kingdom Metazoa; phylum Arthropoda; class Insecta; order Zygentoma; family Lepismatidae; genus Lepisma; species Lepisma saccharinum. The sequence continues at coordinate 39,213,301 of NC_139250.1, read as the reverse complement.
AGTCGACCATCACAGATTGGTTCGATTATTTCAACAAGGGGAATGTAGAGATATGGAGACCATTAGACCGAGAAAACCTCGTCATGTTAATATTCACACTTGTTTATTTCCTGCACTTGTCCGACCAGCGAGCGATCTCAAGAATGCGCTAGCTTGTAACTTCCGTAAAAACCAGGAACTGGAAAGGCAAACGCGTGGATCTAAACAGGATCTACCGCGTTTGAAAGGTTTAACAACCTTTCGACGCCTAGAATGATAAAAGCAAGCTCCTACCCGGAGCTCGCTCTCTTTTGATTCTGACACTCATCGACGCTACATGGATAACTAGTCCGATTACTCTACAACACGTTACACTGCTAACTACGACGATGGAACACGGAGTTACCGCTGCCTAGCATGCTACAAGGCGCAAGGGATCGCTTGGCTTGGTGAACTGAGGGTCGCTGGATAGAACCTTGGAACTGTCACGATTCGGTCTGCGAGAAGCATTAGGACAAGACAACACACACATCTACCAGGTATGAACAAGCGTGAATAACCTTTTCACCAACTTTCCATATCTCTACCCTCCTACGGAGCAGGTTCAGCCATCAAACATTATTAAGCTCTACCTAAATGTTTAAATGAAACTTCCCTGTACCTCTCTAGAGCCCAGGTAAACGGGCTTACAACAATATGTATCTGTTTATGGAGAAATGTATAAGAGGAGGGATGGTGCAATGTTCCCAAAGATATGCCAGAGCAAATAACAAGCATATGCCTGATTATTATCCAGCACGGCCATCAAATTATATACTGTATGTAGATGCAAACAGCCTCTATGGTCATGCCATGATGCAAAAACTGCCATATGCAGGGCTTGAATGGGTGGAAGATTTCAATATTGAAGATCTTAAGGACTTTGATGACAGTGACTATGGCCTCTTCTTAGAGGCTGATCTGATAATTCCTGATGATTTGCACAATAAATTTTCTGATCTGCCCCCAATTCCCGAGGTTCAGTGCTCACCTGGCTCTAAACAGAAGAAGCTCATGATGACACTGGAGCCGAAACAAGGCTATGTCATATATTACAAAAACCTCCAGTTCCTGATGAAACATGGTGTTCAAGTGACCAAAGTTGGCAAAGTCTTAAGGTTCAGGCACTCAGAATGGTTGAAATCATATATTGATACAAACACGGAGCTTCGAACATCTGCAAAGAGCCAATTTGATAAGGGCTTGTTTAAATTGATGGTGAATTCAGTGTATGGCAAAACTATTGAAAATGTCAGAAAACATACCGATGTTAAAATAATTACTGACCCCAGCCGGAGCAAAAAATTGGTTGCAAAGCCCAACTTCAATTACAGAAGAATTTATGATGAGCACATGGCACTTTTCAACATGATGAAAACAAAGATCAAATTTGATAAACCTATTTATGTAGGGGCTGTGATATTGGAATTGTCCAAATTACATATGTTAACATTGTATTATGATGTGCTGAAACCTTTTTATGGTGATCGTGTAAAATTATTGTACATGGACACGGATAGTTTTATTCTTGATATTCAAACAGAAGATGTTTATCAAGATATGTCACAGCCTGAATTGTTTCAATACTTTGATACCAGTGAACATACAATAATTCAACATCACCACAACAAAAAGGTGCCTGGCAAGTTAAAAGATGAGACATGTGGTGATGTTATTGTGGAATTTGCTGGGTTAAGTGCCAAGATGTACACCTTTGAAACATGTAGTGGCGCTGTTGCCAAAAAGGCCAAGGGCATTGGCAAAGTAACTGTTGAAAAAGATCTCCAATTTGAAGATTATAAAAATTGCATCAAATCACAGAGTTCAATTAGAACATCAGAAAATAGAATTCAGAGTGAGGATCACTTGTTGACTAGCAATATTGTAAGAAAAGTGGCCCTGGACCCACATGATGATAAGAGATGCATCTTGTCATGTGGCATGCATACTCTACCATGGGGGCATTGTGATTTGAAAAATGGCAAACAATGCACAAGCACAGAGCATGATTTGAAATAAATAAACATGCCTATGAACTTATTTGGGTTCAAAAAACAGGCTATTATGGATCTGCCAACACCACAACCCTCTTCTGATATGCTGTCTAAACTGAGTGGCTTGTTAATTATTCATCTGAACAGCATACTTACAGATGTTGATGATGAAACAGGCAAAAAATTGTACATATTTAACAATAATTTAAATCATTACCAATTACCTGTAGGTGGTCAATTGCAATTTATTACAACCCCTGAGGGTGATGTCAAGATTTCAGTAGGGAGAAATATTTATAGAATTAAGCACTCAAACATGGTTTCTGGCACTGTATATACTGTTTCTGCTGGTGACTGCTTATATATTGAGGTCCCGGGATCATATGACAAGCTTATACCTTTTTTTATAGAATTAAGAATCAGATACTCTATAATAAATAACCAATAAAGCAAAAATGCCTAATGATATATTTGGCCATACAAGACATGAAGATCACAGTGATGAGATTCTGATGCTTGATGTCAGAGTCAAGAAATTAAGAAGTGATTTACAAGCTTTACAAACCACACTCAATGCCAGTCTTCAATTAGAAATTACAAATTTACAATCACAATGCATGGACCCTCTTCTTAAAATTGATTCTGAACTCAAATTGCTGCTTCAGAAATATACTGATCTGGCAACATTGGATAATTTTCAAAGTTTAGAAGAAGCTGTAGCAGCTCTTCAAGCCAAATTTAAGACCCAGGCTAACAACTCCGAGCAATTGAAACAACAATTGGAAGAGCAAATAAATAATGTCCAGGCACAGCTCCAAACAATTGTCAAAAGCATAAAATCACAAGAAGATTTTGATCTAGTCATTTCCACTCTAAAAGAACAGATTCAATCACTCCAAATACCTAATCTGGATCCTCTGCACAATGCCATAGCCGAGGTTAAAGAAAAAATTGAGTCACTTGAAAATTTTATGAACAATTTGCCATCTTCTGATGCTTTGAGTGCAATAACTCGGAGTGTTGCCAACATCAAGCTGCAACTTGAAACATATGAAGATTTTGGAAAAATTCAAAGTACCATAACCCATCTTGAAGGTACAATAGCAGCAGTACAAAGTGATTTGGCAAATGTACAAGAATCCAGATTGCCTGGGATTGTAGATACACTTGTCAGTGTCCAGCAACAGATCACAAAGCTTGAAAACCTCAACACTGAATCTGAGCTATCTCATTTTCATCATTTGATTGATGATATTCAAACAAAACTTGAAATTTTACAACAATCAACACCCTCTCAGGCAGATATAGCCCTGCTCCAAAATGCTATGCAAAATGTGGCTGATGCTTCTGAATTAAACAATGTAAAATTGGCACTTGAATTTTTGCAGAATACTGTGTCAAATCTTCCTACATCACAGGAACTTAAAAATATTAAGAGGGCAGTGAATCGCATATTGAAATCAGAAGATATCAAGAATATCCAGACAGAGATCAAACATCTCACTCAGACAGTTGCCACTCTACCAACAAATCAACATATTAATGAACTGCATGCCCTGTTTGAGGATATCAGAAGACAGGTCCATGATCTTACTGCTCAAAATTCAAAATTGGCAGTTGTTGAAAATTTGCAACAAATTGTAGCTAATATCAAGCAACAGCTAGGGACCATGGAATCCAATCAAGCAAATGCTCTGTCTGTTTTTGCCACCCAGCTACAAGAAATTGTGCAACAATACAAGAAACTTGTTGTGGACATAAAAATCAAGCCAGGCCATGATGATGTTGTTAGAACCATCAATGAGCACCTTGAATCTGTAACAAGCAGATTGCTTACAGCAGAAAAAGAAATAACAGGCATAATCGAGAATCCAAAACATACAGTAATTCTTGAATTGTACAGCATCCCCAACAAAGAATATGATTCACCATTTACACCAGGTGGCAAAATATATATGCTGTCCCCTGCACAATTTTATTACCAGTTTTTTGTTGGAGGCACACTGAGACCAATCAAGATCAAATATTGGCATCAGCCACAGGCACACCACTACCCCACCTTATCAATAACAAATGCTGACAACAAAGTGAAAATCACCAGTGTAGAGTTAGAGGATTTTACAGATCCCAATACATTAGAAACAGCCTATACTGAAGATGATGGCACTCTGGAATTTAAAATACAAATAGGAGACAAATTATATTTAGAAAATCCTGCAGTATCAGCTGCTGAACACCCTATAGTTGCAATATTCTTGTTTACATATTATGTCTAGACAAATTATTGTTGATGAATTACACAGACAAGCCAGACATAATTTTAAGAGACTCCCAGTAGTCACAAAGGGCATAGATGATTTATGGCAGAGCGACTTGATTGAGATGGCAAGTGGGCAGTTGAAAAACTTAGACAAAATCAACAAGAGCTACAAGTATCTACTCACTGTAATAGACACATTTTCAAAATTTGCCTGGGCTGTGCCACTCAAATCCAAGACTGGAAAATGTGTTACAGAAGCCCTCAGGACAATCATCAATCATTCAGGAAGATCCCCGCGCTATTTGCAAACAGATAATGGCAAAGAATTTTATAATTCAGTGTTCCAACAATTTATTAAAAGCCAGGCAATAAAACATTACTCGAGTTACAGTGACCTCAAAGCCTCAATTGTAGAGAGATTCAACAAAACCTTAAAAAATCTTATGTATAAACAATTTACCCTCCAAGGTAATTATAAATGGATTAATATTCTTCCAGAACTTCTACATAAATATAACAACTCGGTCCATTCCACAATCAACATGAAACCCTCTGAAGTAACTCCATCTGATGAGAAAAAATTGATCAGAACTGTTTATTATCCTAGATACCAGCCAACAACAAGAAAGGCCAAATACAGGGTGGGTGATCAAGTAAGAATCAGCAAATATAAGCACTTATTCAAGAGGGGCTTTACGAGAAACTGGAGCACTGAATTATTTACAGTGGTTCAAGTTAAACCCGGGACCCTTAACACATATATAATAAAGGATCACAGAGGAGAAATTCTCAAAGGCAGGTTCTATGAACAAGAGCTCAGCAAAACTAAACAGCCTGACACATATCTCATAGAAAAAATAATCCGCAGAAAAGGCAACAAGTTACTTGTCAAATGGCTGGGTCATCCGGAAAACAGCTGGATCGATGCAGACAAAGTGATAATATGAACACCTGGGATGTTATAAAAAGGCTGCCAGAACCTGAACAACAGAATAAGAGAAATGGCAAGTTGCTACCTGATAATATTAGATGTCTTATTGTTGGGCCATCTGCTTGTGGTAAAACTACACTAATGGTTGATAATTTTTTATTGGCACCCAACTGGTTAGACTGGAAAAACAGGCACTTGTATGTCTTCTCTAAGAGCTTGGAACAATTAAAATATCAGCAGTTGATGAAGCTATATGATGGATTGGATATTGCCACTTTTGAACCAGATGTTAAGCCACTTCATGAATGTCTCGATAATTCTGTTGTTGTGTTTGATGACATTATACTGGATAATCAAAACAAAGTTAGAAATTTCTTTACACAGGGGCGGCACAAAAACATTGATTGCTTCTACCTTGCACAGACTTTTTCAAAAATACCGAAGCAGCTGATCCGAGACAACAGCAATTTTATATGTGTGTTTCATCAAGATCATACCAACCTCAAACACATACATGATGAATATGTAGGTGGGGACTTGAGCTACAATGATTTTTCCAAGTTTTGCAGCAGGTGCTGGAACCAGGACAGTTATGGGTTTGTCACAATTGATATGACAAGAACACCCAATAGTGGCAAATACAGAAATAAAATCAACGATTTTCTAGACGTTGAGACATAAATAAACAACCATGAAACGACCAGTCATTGATGATCTTAAGTTAAGAGATTATCTTGTAAAAAGATTTAAGGGATGGAAATCAGAGAATTTATGAAAAACACAAAGAAACAGATCAGCCTGTCATTGATGCTATTAATAATTTAGGTAAGAATATCAAAACTGTTACAGAGCAGAATCAAAATTTGATCACAGAGCTTGTACCTGTAGCTGCTAGGAACATTTTAGATTATCCATTCACCCCACTTTCCAGTATTCATACACCTAGTCCTATTGCTCCTAGAAGAATTGAAGCTACTCAGGATCCTATTGAATTGGGTCTTCTTGCTCAAAAATATTTAACCACACCTAAAGACAATAAAGATGAGGTGTTTGGCTTATATGCTGACACAGAGCTTGATGGCAGCATTATTCATAGAATCGGTAATTTCAGAGTAACTTTTATGGGAGATGATATAATTGTTTATTCAGAATCTCGTCTCGGAGAAAAAGGTGCTTTTGTTAAGTACCCCGGCACACCTGGGTTGTGGGAACTGATGACTAGGAAGAGGCCTGGAAGCTATACAGATCAAGATTATGAACATTACAAAGAAATATTAATAAAATCAGATGCTCTATACCAGAACAATGATCCCACACAAAAAAGAGTCAAGTCTAGCAGTGGGGCAAAATACAATAATTTAATCAAGCCCATATGGTCACAGATCAAGACTGGCAGTGGAATCAAACAATACAATACTCTGCCTAAAGAATTTGTGTGGGTTGATGATGTCAGGAAACTTGTAGATAGGTTATTGGTGATAGCTGGGGAGGAAAATGCTGGGAACCACAATTTTTACAATGAAAAGGTTGGAATTATGGACATGATAAGCACAAAATTGTCTAATTTTATAGTGAATGACCCTAAGGGGATTGGATATCTTATAAAAATTATTAATACTCTACCCCCCAAATTTTGGAATATTTCTGAGGGTCGGGGGTTGGTTAATGACATTATAAACAAGCTGCCATTTGAACTACACATTCCAGGCTATCAGTATTGTGGTCCCGGCACAAAATTGGACCATAGATTAAACAGAGGGGATCCTGGTGTAAATCCCCTAGATGCTGCTTGTAGAGACCATGACATAGCATACAACACAGATTCTGATCTTGACAAGAGACATGTTGCAGACAAGAAATTAGAAGAGGTTGCATTTGGTAGATTTGTAAGCAAAGATGCTTCTTTGAGTGAAAAAATAGCAGCATTGGGAACCACCATAGCTATGAGCACCAAACAAAAACTGGGGTGGGGGTTGTGAATATGTATATAATAAACCTACAATGAAGGCCAAGGGTGTTATGTATCAAGTACCTTATGCAGGTCTCAAATCTCTTAAAACTATTGACAGTCTTTTGACCAAAAAGCAGCGCAAGAAAAAAAATTCTTGTCTTGCAAAGGGGCATGGTATGAAATTGTTGCTTAGCACCCCCAATTAAAAAAATTACAGCAATCAAGAAAAAAATCACATGTGGGGGGTTTCATATTTACTATCCCTGCCATCTTAGCTGCTCTCGGGGCTGTTGGGAGCTTGGCTGGGGGATCAGCTGCCATAGCAAAAACAGTAATAGATGCCAAGAAGAATAGGGCAGAATTAGATGAGCAGAAGCGCCATAACCTGGCCATGGAGAAAAAAGGCAAAGGTGTTAAGAGAGCCATGAATAAGTTTAAAAAAAACAAGAGCCGCTTACAAACCAAGATATTGAAGCTTTAATCAAGCCATTGGGCATCAAACATTTTAGAGGTGTGTACATGTCTGATTCTTTACAGGAACAACCACTCAACAAAGAGTGCGGCATTGTTAATTTGGATGAGTACAAAAATCAGGGCACTCACTGGATCTGTTATCTTAAATATTTAAACAATGAGGCATTTGTGTTTGATTCATTTGGAGGTGTTCCTCCTGAAAATTTAATAAAATATCTAAATTCAGCTAATCTTTATTACAATAATGCCCGTGTTCAAAACTTCAAAGATGTTAATTGCGGACATTTGTGTTTATCTGTTCTCAGATACATGTCTCAAATAAATAAACCATCAATTGAAAATTTTCAAAAAGCCTTGTGGTATCTGAAACATCATGGGGGTATTCCATCTCACCAGCCAAAATTCAATATTGAAACTCAAATTGCATGATGACATAGTGTATCCCAAAACAATAGCTCTCAGAGCATTTTACGGCATGTACCTGATCCCTAATATTACGCACCACAACAATACAATTGCAGTAGGGGATCAAAAAATTGTCATCACTCCAGGGCAGTATAATCTGTCCACTCTAAATGCTCAATTACCCAGAGGTATAGTGTTAAGTCAAAATTCTGTCACTCACAGAGTAGAGATTGTATCTGCCACAGAAACAGTGCATCTGGGTACTATAGGAGAGCTGTTGGGCTTTGAGAACAACACAAAACTTGAACCGGCCATCAAACACACTGCTATGAATATACCCAAATTCTTAGCCATAGAGACTCTGAATATTCACTGTAATGTGGCCGAGGGTATGATCACCAAATCAAATGGCATAGGCACTCACAAACAAACCGGCATCATTGCAACATTCAAACCTAATTCCGAATTCATGGAGCCAATCATCTACAATCCATCCCCAACATTATATTTTCCTGTGTGCCATAATAGAATAGATTACATTGAATTGATGGTCACTAATGAAAAAGAAGAATTAGTTGATTTTGCTGGAGCCACAACAACTGCAATCATAGAGATTAACATTTAAATAAAAATACATACAATGGAAAATATTGAGAGTTATGAGCTACAATCATTCCCCCCAAACAGGAGGACATTTGCAAATTTAAATCAACCCAACACACAGATTGAGGTTGATCTTGATGTAGGGGACGGCTTTATACACCCCCACAGAGCAGATCTATACATCAAATTTGATGTTGTAAAGCTCGATGGAACAGATTATCCGGCAAATACAAATATAAGACTGGTGGACAATTTTGTGCCGCATCTGTTCTCTGAAATTGAGATCAGAAAGCATGGCGTTGTTATAAACAGAGTGGATTATCCAGGCATTACCTCCACAGCTTTGGCTACATTAAAATTATCCAAAACCGAGGCTTCATACTACAGAATCGGTGGATTTGAAGCTGGTGATAAGATATTAACCAAGAACCACACTGTGCTGTTCCCCATGCGCCTGTTGCCAGGATTCTTCTCGGATTACAAAGAAATTATGTGGAAGGGGGGGTTAAGAATTACATTTAGAAGAGCTGCCAATGATGATAATGCTTTGATGAGGTACAGTGCGATAAACCCTACAGGGGAAGCTCTGCCTAATACCCTACCTGATGCAGGCAAATGCATTATTCAGACTATGGAGTTAAGAATCCCGGTTGTTGAATATGAGGCCGGCTATGCTCTTAAATACAAAGCTGATATCCTAAAAAATCCGCAAATTCCTCTGCAATTTTACACATATCAATGCGTACAGAAGGTTGCCACTGGTACTTATTATGAATTTGATGCTACAAATTCATTCTCCAGTATTCAATTTGACATGCCTGATTTTGTGGTGGTACTGTTTCAGACTGGGAGACACAATAATCAGGAAAAAAATTCAAGCAAATTTGATAACTGCAACATCAAGAACATATATCTTAAAAATGGCAGAAATGAGGTTTTTCCTAGAGAAAATTATAATTTAGACATGTCCAAGGGTGATTTTCTCAAATTATATGAAGCTTTTTCGGCTTTCAAGCGTGTCACTACTGGCAATACTGACATGTACTACACTCCAGATGAATTCAAGACACAGAGACCCATGTTTGTAATTAACACTTCGAAAAGGAAACAGGTTGTGGTGAATGACAGAACAAACATTAAAATTATCTGTGAATTCCACGAGGCTTTACCCGATGACACCATATGCAGTGTCATTCTCATAGGTGAAAAATCATATGTTTATGATGTAAGAAATGAGCGAGTCACAGAGCAGTTCTAGAAGCACGATTCAAACACAGAAGCCCTTTGGATATAAAACAATACTTTACCGTCAGTTACCTACCCATTTTATAGCACCTCTGCTCGTGGCAAAAAAGCTTTTACCTACCCAGCACATTTGCCAAAAACTGAAATACAGAAATATTGTAATAATTATTCTGTAAGTTACAGACTTGTGTACAACAAGACCAAACCTTTGCATGACAATATCCATGAAGAAATTTCCTCAATATGATGGAATGGTCCCTGAAAGGGGGGCACAGTACAGATAAGAATTTCTCTTTGAGTTCCATGACAAATGACATGTAATTTCCCTCGGAAAAAGGCACAGTGTAGGTAATATCAACAGATATAATCACTCATGCATTTACTAATGTCTCTTTGATGATGAATAACTCTCTGAAAAGACACAATAAAGATTAAATCTATTGGCATTAATTTCCCGGGCAAGCATGATTAATTGTTGGCAGAAACATGGGACTGATCAAAAGATTGGAAAGAACATGGAATGTTTACTTGACCTCCATTCTATTGTATCGATCAGGCAGTTTTGCCCGTATTGTTGAGCTGATATTTTTACCCAGATAACAAAACTCTGGTGATTCTTAATAGAGAATAATTTTGCTCTGTTATACAACATTTTTACTAAATTTAAGATCTGGGGGCTATCAACAAAACAAAATTATTCTCAAAATCTCACATATGGAATGCCACATCTATCAGGACTCGAACCCAGAGCCCCTTGTTTACAAAACTACAATATTAACATTTTGCCATCAGATTTTATGAGGACTCAAACCCGAACCTTTTGATTACAAGACAATAAAAACTATGCACCACACTCCACTCGGTCTCAGAACCCAATAGATATCAATTCAAGATTCCTGGGATTTTGACAGAAAAACATACTATAAGCTTAATTTCTGGTGTAGCCAAAAATATATCACTTTTTGACAAGTTTATGGACAAAAATCTGGCTGATGCAACTTTTGTAAGTATGCACAAATCAATCTGAGAAAGCTCGTACTTTCTGAAAAATTCCCGAGGGCATTTTTTACAAAAATCTTGAATTATAAGAGCTCCACACTTGAGCAAAAAACTCATATGGGCATGTTGAGCAAGTTTTAAGTATGGCCAAAGCTGCTGGAGGGGGGTTCGTACTTTCTCGAGTTTATCCCCCCGTAAATACAACTACTGAGGTGTATGAAAAAAATAAAGAGACTTATAGTATAGTTTCAAGACTATTAGCTCTCTTTCTTGAATTTCAACTACGGACATTCAAAATATTTTCCGTTTCAAGTTATACACTTATTCAAGCGTTCAATGCACTTTCCAAAGCAACCTTTGAAAACTGTCTTTGTCAGTCTGTTTAGCACACATGAAACATCTTTGTTCAGCCCACTGGCTGATTGAAGCACTTCTATCTTCGTATGACATCAGGCAAGTACTGCGCAGTGAGTATAGACTGTTTACGAACTACGTGATCAAAAACAATTGCTATTTCGTCAAGGAAAATCTGGTTTCCATGAGCTGATGTAGCTTCAGCTGGCTGGCTACTAGAAGCATGTCATAAACCAATGGGTGCCTCTCACCAACTGAATAGTTCAGGAACAGTGGCGCTCATCTCACGACGTCATTCAAGGTCACGCCTCTCCGTGACAAATGACGGATGCTAGAGCGCGCATTTAAGCAGAAGGAATTCAGTCCCTTTCTTATTGATAAACCCTCGTATATACCAAGTATTAAAAAAAAATATCTAATTGGGTAAATTTTTAGCATACATAATTTCCATACGTGACAGTGGCTCGAGATGCAATTGTGTGTTGTTACGCATATTAAATAGGGCATATTTTTGTAGTAAACACCTTTTATGGAAATTGCTTCTGGAGAAAAGGTCTGCGTTTGCAGGTTCGCTTGTTCAAGAACGCGATAGGGAAATCGATATGCGGGGATAAAACTTTGATGAGAAAAGAATTGCTTCTCCAAAATAGACCTCAAGAGCTCGGTCAAACTGTTGAGTTTAGAACAGAGAGAAAATCCAGCGAGACAACAGTGTCTGACTCTTGTACTTTGTGAATGAAGTCCTTAATTACTTTGGTTCTAAAGTGGGAATAAAAACTTTATACAAACTGATTTCGCATGGCTTCACGAGCAACGTATTAAATTACAAGAATTTTCACTTTTGGCTAATCGCGAAGATGAGGATAAATTCCGATAAGATGAAATGAATAAAGAGACAAGAAGGACCACACAAGGACAGCATGCCTGGACCTCAATAGCCTACAAATTGCAGTCCATTGTGTACTAAGTGGAAGGGAGGGTGACATTTGGGTATAGCTCTTGTCTAATCTTACGGCGGGCGACCTACATGCTGACAAGGGGAATGGGGAGGGGGAATTCGCCGCAGACCAACCAGACAGCAGCGGTGGCGTCGAGAGTTCGACGTCGCGGGAGGAGGTGCTGCAAACACTTCATTCTACAAGCTGCTGCATTTCTCATCGCGCTGGCTTGGTCGCTTCTCCGCTCCTTACTTCCCTTGCCAGCATGTAGACCGTTCGCCGTAAGTCTAGATAATAGCTATAGTATAAATTAATACTTTAATTTTGTAGGTTCCCATATCTTAGAAACTTGACAGATAAAATTTGAAGAGTTGATAGATTTGTTCCACATCAACTGAATACAACATAAAGTACAGTAAAACCTTGTTAATTCGGACCCCGATAAGCCGGACTTCGCTTAATCCGGACAAGTAATTGGTAAAAGAAAAAGCACAATGCAAGGTTTTAAATGTGGCTAGAAGTCAACAAGAAAACGTCCCAAAGAAAAGGCAGTCAACCACTGATGAAATTCTGCCTCCCGCAGACTTCGTACTGCACTGTATAGTGTATTTAGACCTATGCCTTTTAAATAAACAATAATAAACGTGTTTTGTTGCTATAAACGGAGTTTTAATGCACTTTCTACTGTTCTTTTAGGTTATTTGAGTTAATCCGGACTTTCGTTAAACTGTCAACTTATCCCCCCATTAGTCCGGATTAACGAACTTTTACTGTACCTCACTCCACTCGTTCGTCTGATCGCGTGAAAGGCGGCAACTGATGTGACGTCATCTCAAAAATACTAATTTGACAAGATTTGTCTGTCCGCATGTACATAAGGCCGAATATCCAAGTGTCAAAAATTGGCATACCTTTAAACTTTCGATATATCATAAGTGCCTCAAGTTACGTACAGTTAGCCGCAATATAAACAGTTATATCTAGATCCTCAAATACTCGCTTCCCGTCAAGGCGATATGTGTGTTGCACGGCAATAAGTGGATTTTAATAGCAAAACGTCTTGCAGGGAAGCGAGTACACAGGATCTAGGTGTCCCATATTTTGTCAATGACTGTACATATGTAAAACTTGGTGGAATTGAAGAAAGCTCTAATAGCAAAAACCCTACATATCTGGAAAAGCATATTCATTGTGGAGCCGGCAATAAAAAGAAAATAATACCGGGTGGCCAGAATTAAAGTTACCCAATTCAGAGCCCCCTGTAGCCTGTTTGAGGCATTGTAGAACTCTGAAATTTGGTGAATCCACTATGCAGACCATGCGGAAGAGGAAGGCGATAAGAAAAAAAATAGTTCAATTTTCCGCTACCAGGTTGAAATGTGGCGCTGTACTTCCATAACGGTTTGTAATAATGTCGTATACTGCTCCGATTGGTTATGGATTTGCCTTTACCTTGCAATCTTGCAATAAACGAGAGATTATTTTATCGCAACTTCCAGCCACTAACAAATGTCTCTCTAACTCAGCTAAATCACTTAACGTGATTATTTGTTCAATCCATCATGGAAGTACAGCGCCACATTTCAACCTGCTGGCGGAAAATTTAACTATCTTTTTTTACCGCCATACTCTTCCCCATGGTCTACATAGTGAATTCACCAAATTTCAGAGTTCTACGATGTCTCAAACAGGCAACAGAGGGCTCTGAATTGGGTAACTTTAATCCTGGCCACCAGGTACATAAATGTTAGTCACTAATGCAACATAAAAAATAATTTAGTCCACTTAGTACTGTCTAAATGCAATTTAAATTATGTACAGTCACAGGCAATATAAATGGGACACCTAAATCCTGAGACACTGGCTTTTCTGCAAGGCGTGTTGTGTGTGTTGCCTAACTCTACGGCGGTGGTAAAAGTTCCTATTCAAAATTTGCTATTCAATCCAATTATTGTCTTAGAGTTAGGCAACCCACATAACGCATTGCCTTTCGGAATCTAGGTCTCATTTTCATTTGCCGGTGACTGTACATGAGAGTCAACAATAGGAAGACAAATTGTCAAGATTATCAAAATGTGCCAGAAATGCGACTAGAAGAAAAATAAAAAAACTATATATATAAAAATGGATGTTTGTGTGTAAGTGTGTGTGTGTGTAAGTGTGTGTGTGTGTTTGTTCCGGCATAACTCTCGAACGCCCGGAGCGATGCCAACCAAACTTGCTACACGTATCACTTGTAATCTCAAAAGAAATACTTTGGGGGTAAGACACCCCTGGCACCCCTAGGGGTGGGGTTTGGAAGGGGGTGACATGTAAAATGACCGATATTAGTGTGGAATCCATAGTTTTCGGAGTCGCTAACATTAATAGTGACACTAACAATCCCGTTTATCTTCAAGTTCATTCAAATTCATTATATTCCTCTCTAATAGAAGATCGGGATAAATAAATACCCGGGCAACGACGGGTAATCAGGTAAAAGCGTAAGAATCTATATGTTTAATCCTTGCGGTAACTTCTAAGCAAATAAAATTACAAGGAAGTAATCTGCTGACGTTAAATAATGGCAAAGTAAGAAATCACTCTTGGACGATATAAATATTGTCAAATATCTTGTAGGAAACTTATCAATATCCATTTTTACTCAGAAACTATAATAGATTAAAAGAGAAACGTATCTTTACTGAAATGTCCATCAACTTCAAGTAATCGACATGAATTGCAGCGCATTCGGTTTAGCCTGGGCTCTGGCATGCGCAAAGCGGGAAATGTTTGTCGTCTGACGAAGACGTCACGTGACTCATAGGAGCAGTGTAGCAATTCGAGGAAGTTACAATTCTACTAGACATGAAACTATTAAAAGCGATATGCTGTTGTCTCAAAAAAATATACTTACGAATCTAAAGTAGGAGGCCGTCTTTCCTGATCCTGAAATTCCTTAATTGTTCTACGAATAACGCACTTGTCAAATTTGTCCACATAACTTCCCAATTTCTTCCTTCTGCTTGTTTTGTTAGGGAATACCAATCCATTCCAATTTATCTTGTTAAGATCATTTCCGTTTAAGAGGCATTTCAAAGTATTTACTGACACACCAGTAGCAGCGGAAACACGCTTTTGTACGGAATAGTTGGAGAGGGAGAATGGCTCTTTCGCCGAGGGTTTTCACAGACACAAAGAATGCTCTGTCCCCTGTCATTCTTTTCCTTGAGCTATTACCTTCTTGAACTGTGGCTTTATATATATATATATATAAAATTAATCCAGATACCAGTAAGTCCCGAACGCCCCTACCAAAAAGCTCTAAAATCAGATTATGGATATAGGTAATTGTTAAGGCGGTTAGCAACTCTGACCTAAGTGGACTCTCGCAGCGTCGGGATGAGCAGCGGGCTTCTGCGCATCTGAAGACTAAACCGAATGGCCTGTACATGCAATTGGTCCGATGTTGGACAGCTATTTACTATTGACGTACATCAATACCAACGTTTGCTCATGTAGGATACCTCTGTTACTCTACCCGACGTGTTAATATGTGAGAGCTATATCTGTTAACACTTGTATAGTTCAGTTTATATCAGTATACATCCATCAAGCTATCAGAAAAAACTTTGCTTCCAGTATTTAACACCAATGGCATACTTGATATTGAGTTGAAGAAAGTTTAGTATTAATTGCATCAGTCTATGTCTTAATGAACACGACTACAATCAGAGATATACTGTACTTGGGATTAAGAAGTTCTTAAAAGATCTTCAAACAAATCTCTCAATACTTTATCTTTCCAACTTGTCTTCTTTTTTAATTCTGAAGGAACATTTACAAAGTCTCTTTCGAAGAGCAAGTTCTAAACTTGCTTCTTTTTCATCCTTCTATCTAAATTAAAAATAAGTTCTAGACTCGCTTCCACGTTTCAAGAGGTAATCATGTACTAAAATCAATATTTTTCATTCTCCGTTTGGTTGGAGATAGTTGAAATCTCCAACTTCACATCGCTGTTCAAACTCTCAACTGTTTTTGTTGATAAGTTACAAGTGTGATCATGTGATAAAGGTAAAGTTCCCCGTGCATATAGCTTAGTACCGTGCCAAGAAGGCACATTTATGGGACGTGGACATAGGATATGTAAACTCATATGATTTCTAAAAATCTGATTATCAACTTTAAAATTTTTGCATCTACTTGACAAATTTGCGTATCGTGAATAAAAATTTTGCATAAAAATGAAATGAAAACCTAGTCGCAATGTTTGTTTCTGTATGAATTTGGTCGCACATGTATGCTTGCTTGTGTATCTGTCTGTACCACCTGCAAATCTCAGTCTCTCGTGGTGCGTCCTGTTGAAACCTGACACGAAATTCTTTCTGCATCATGACAAGAGATTTGGACAAATTTGAATCAGAGTATACGTAATATATTCTCCTGCTCGGTCGCCATTTTGGAAACTGGCCCTGCAGTGAGCATAAACAAACTGTCAGTAACACATCTCAAACTTGGACAGGTGTTCTTCCTGACACCCGTGTAAGGCAGTAAACAACTGTCCCATTCACTCAAGAAACCCCACCATACCGTCATGAACACCCAGTATATACAGAGGCACACACACATTCATTCATTAATTGCTTGGTGTGAGGCAGTGGCGTAGCACAGTTACCTGCGCTCCCCCCGCAAGTAAGACATTGGGGGCCCCTCAGTGAAAATAATTATCGAGAATGAATACTACAACCATAACGCATACACCGTTGATGATGCCAGAGGAAGGCGGACGTAGAATAGTTAGTTACCCCCCCCCCCCAAGTTGATTAAGAAATTAACTTTTACCTTCTTTTAATAATTCATAAGTGTTCGAAGTGCGTGGGAGGGTAGGCGGGGGCGGGTGCTATCCCCCCACCTACTGCATTGTCTCAATGTTAATTCATACAAGAATCCTCTCTTCTATCTTCAAACTCAAATAATCAAATCCGCAGCTAGGAATTTCTACTTCGAACACTGTAGACTGTATCAGAAAATCATAACACAGTAGCAAGGAAAAACTCGTTCGATAGTAATGTCCACAAATATGAACTTCACAAAATCCACCCAAATAATGGTGACATTTAACTCATACACTTTATACCCTACGTGACAGAAGTGGTAGGTACTGGCACACTATGCCAAGGGGATAATTGCTCCCTGAGACCCAACTCCAACTACGTTTTTGGCCCCTTTGAAGTATTTTAAAATTTAAAGAAAAAGGAACTACATTGTCACAATATAGCTAAAATTCGAAAATAACCTGTAGCCTGTTGATAACATGTGTGGAAAATGTCGGAAATTACCTTAGCTGTAATTTGAATATGACAAGGCTTGATATTTGGTGGGAAGTTACATTTTAAATACCACGCGCAAAATTAATATTAGTGATAAAAAATCCTGAATTGCCAAGTTTTATTGTTTATTGTGTGGCATTTAAGACACGACTGGCTGAGCTCCTGAATCCTCCTGCTATATTCACAACTGTAGACAATTTGCACTGTATAAGTTTATGACAAACTGTGTAGCTATATTAGGGATTTTTTCTATCGATCACCATCCATCTGCAAGCAAATAAGATAACACGGCATTTAGGAGAGAACCAACACGTCAAGTTGCCCTACTCCCTCTGGCTGAAGCAGCACAACCCTGTTCATTGTAGCAGACATCGTTTTATGAAATGTTACTGGCAGCGCACTTAAAAAATATAAATATAAAAAAATAAATACAAGAGTCCTGATGTAATTTGTGGTGCTCATGGACTCGTACAATACAGCTAACTCTGTTGAAACGTATTCTAAGTTCACCGACAAGAAAGAAGAAAAATCGGGTCCTTCAATTTAGCGCTAATCTGATCTCGAATTGTGTTATTGTTGATCCACATCTGTTTCTTACATCTATTTGTTTAAATGAGCGACACTATGTGTTGAATTTCTGAAAGCACATAAAATTTCATGAGCACGGAGAGAACGTGCGGGGCTCTTACACCTCGCCCCCCCCCCCGCATCGCGGAGTTTGCGGGGGCGGCCGCTACGCCACTGGTGTGAGGTAATATATTTATAATGGTTTACTTTAAGTTCTCTTACTTCTAAAATTTCCCATTTATACATGAGGTTCATTGGAACTTAATGTAATGTAAAATGTCCTATGTTAATTTAATGTTAATGAATAAAAAGAAAGTAATAACAGAGATCGTGCACTTCATTCATGCAACACGTTCTCCAAGTTATACCTTATCTACTGTAAAATATTTGTAAAAATAACTTAGTTACTTTTTAAAATAACGGAAAACTGTAACTGAGTTACATTTCAAGATGAGTTATTATATTTACAGTTACCATATGAGTACTTTAACTATAATTGTAATTCCTTGAAAGTGAATTTCCAAATCCAAACATTGATTATATATAGATATCCAACAACACCGACAAACTTTCACAGTGTGTGTTTCGAAGGAAACAAGGAGGTTCTATAAGATTGAGTTTTACTTTAATATTCGATCTGCAGTTTATAGGGATACAGCGTGCCTTCATCGAGAATCAAATCATTGATATACGAGGAGACGCCATTATTACTACCACACCAGCGGGAGACCCATATATACATGTATGTGACTGCTATCTACCTAGGTATATCCAATAACCACTCACTGACATAAATGTTTTCCATGAAAGAAGCCCCGGAGACAAAAAACGCCCGATTACAACCCTCCATGAAATTGTCCCAAAAGGCCGAGAAATTAAAAAATTGCTCAATTGGCCCTTCTTTAAGGGTGAAAATGCTCTTTTTTCACGTCCTTAGCAACCGTTTCCATAGCTTTTTTTACTCACATTGTTTCCTTCAATTCTTCATTGTCTAGCTACATTATATTTCTCACAGACTACACACAGATCCTGGTTTTGAAAAGTTGCCTCAAACAAGATGACATCTACATAAGAAGAAGATTCAGTCCAGATACAATTACGTATATATTGTTATACACAATGCGAAAATATCTACATCGTGCTTGTTTTAACTAAATGTTTAGGAGTATAATAACAAACAATTCTTTAGAGCTTGCCGTGCTTGTTGTTATCCATAGAAACGGACGTTGCTAGGGAACTTAAAGAAAGTTTATTTTCACCTCAAAAACTACTGGGGTAGTTTAGATACTAGTACATTGGGAATTTGATGCCGAACGTGAGGCTATTAGATTAAATTGCAAGTTTAATATCATCTTAACATCAGAACGATGTCTGAACATGATAGTTGAATAATCAGTGCTGTAAAAATAAGAGTTTTGAAAAGACGATAGTCAATAACAGAAACGTGGTAACGGTTAATGGAATGTCCGAATAGTGTAATTGGTAATGATTTTCGTTTCATTCTAATTTGTTTGTGTTTGTCTTGTGTAGTAGTTGTAGTGTGTAGTTTGTTTATGTTTATATTGTGTAGTAGTTGTGGTGTGTTTGTGTTTATATTGTGTTATAGTTGTGATGTGTTTGTGTGTGTCTTGGGTAGTAGTTCCTCCATTCATATTGGGGGTTAGGCGTAGAGCTGACAACTCTGCACTGTAAAAGAAGATGTCAAGAAACAGCAATATAAGGCCATGGATGATCCCAAGGTAAAATATTCTGGAGGTAAAATAGTCCCCCGTTCGGATCTCCGGGTGGGGACTACTTTGTGAAGTCCCTGGACTAAGGATAAGATCTACGTTAGGAATAAGGATATTAAATTAGGCACCTGGAATGTTCTGAGCCTTTACCGGCCTGGGGCATTTCAGTGTACAGTTAATGAGATAGTTAGGTATAAATTAGATGTAGTAGCTGTCCAGGAAGTTAGGTGGCCAGGAGAAGGGAATTGTAAAACTAAAAATTAAACTTTTTTCTATGGTGGTACTGAAAATCATAATTTTGGAACAGGCTTTTTCATAAATAATAGAATTATCTCGGCTCTTAAAACAGTAGAATTTATTAATGATAGGATATCATATGCAGTTTTACAGGGTAGGTGGTGTAAAATTATTTTAATAAACATACATGCACCAACGGAAGCTAAAGATGATAATACTAAATATGATTTTTATACAGAGTTAGAACAGGTCTTTGATAAATTTTCTCAGTATGATATGAAAATTCTGTTAGGTGACTGTAATGCACAGATTGGCAAAGAAGAGACATTTAAACCCACGATTGGTAAACAAAGTCTTCATGAATTAAGTAATGATAATGGTATAAGATTGATTACTTTTGCAACCTCAAAGAATTTAATTGTGAAAAGTACCACTTTTAAACATAAAGATATCCATAAATATACCTGGTCTTCTCCAGATGGTAAAACAGATAGATCATATTCTCATTGATAAGAGAAGGCATACTAGTATAATTGACGTTCGTACACATTAGAGGTGCTGACTGTGCCACTGACCATTATTTAGTAATTGCTAAATTAAGAGAAAGACTCTCAGTGATAAATCATAAGCAACAAAATCTAAAAGTTCTAAAATTTGATACAGGAAAGTTTCCTGACGAGAGAATTAAGAAAGATTACCAAATTAAACTGTCAAATAGATTTGATGTCTTGCAGGATTTAAATGATGATGAAAATATAAATGAAACAGACGTAAATAAGAATTGGGAGCACATACGTAATGCAATAGAATCAGCAGCTAAAGAAAGTATAGGATACCATAAACCAAGAAAAAGTAAGCCATGGTTTGATAATGAATGTCATAATCTAATAGAAATAAGAAATGAGGCTAGACTTAGGTGGTTAAATAACTCTGATGATACAAATCTAAACAATTATAATAGAATAAAGCGAGAAGTTAACCGCACGTTTAGAAGTAAAAAAAGAGATTACTTGAAAAGCAAAATTAACGAAATTGAAACAAACAGCAAAAATAAAAATATCAGAGATTTATATAAAGGTGAAAATAAGTTTAGAAAAGGGTGGCAACATAAAGTAAACTTGATAAAAGATAAAGACGGTGATTTTCTAGCTGACCCAAGCGATATTCTAAATAGATGGAAGAACTACTTTAATGACCTTTTAAATGTCCATGTAGGAGATAAATCAGAAGGAAATGAAGTACACACAGCAGAACCTTTAGTTCCAGAACCTAACTTGACTGAAGTTAAAGATGCTATTAAAAGGCAAAATAATAACAAAGCACCTGGCATTGATTTAATACCAGCTGAGTTAATTAAATATGGTGGAAATTCATTAATATATCAAATTCATAAATTAATTTGTTTAATATGGAATAAAGAAGAAATCCCTCAACAGTGGAAAGAATCCATAATTGTTCCTGTGTTTAAAAAAGGTGATAAAATGAACTGCAATAATTACCGTGGAATTTCTCTACTCTCAACAACATACAAAATATTGTCTAACATTCTTTTAACAAGACTAACCCCATATGCTAATGAAATTATAGGTGATTATCAATGTGGATTTAAACGTAACAGATCAACTACAGATCAATTTTTTCACATCAGACAGACACTTGAAAAAAAGTGGGAATATAATCAAAATGTCCATCAGCTATTCATTGATTTCAAAAAAGCATATGATTCGGTCAAAAGAGATAAATTATATAATATATTAGTAGAGTTTGGAATACCTAAGAAGCTTGTTAGTATGATAAAAATATGCACCAGTGAAACAGAAAGTAAAATTCGTGTGGGTATTAATATGTCTGACAAATTTACAATTCATGATGGGTTAAAACAAGGAGATGCATTATCTCCATTGCTCTTTAATTTTGCCTTAGAATATTCTGTTAGGAAGGTAAAAGAAACTAAAGAAAGACTAAAATTAAATGGTGTGACTCAGTTGTTAGCATATGCAGATGATGTAGACTTACTGGGGGATGATGTGAATACAATTAAGAATAATGCTAAAATATTTTTCAAAGCAGCTAAAGAGATAGGTTTGGAAGTTGACAAATAGAAAACTAAATATATGCTTACAGGCCGAAACCAAGTGTCAGGTAATAATCAAAATCTAATTATTGATAACAAGTCGTTTGAACCAGTTTCCAAATTCAAATACTTAGGAGTAATATTAACAAATGAAAATTATATTAAAGAGGAAATAAAAAGTAGGCTTAATTCAGGAAATTCATGTTACTTCTCTCCTCATAAACTTTTGTCTTCTCGTTTAATATCTAAGAAACTAAAAGTTAAAATATACAAAACAGTAATTTTGCCTGTAGTATTATATGGATGTGAAACTTGGTCCCTTACATTGAAAGAGGAACATAAATTGAGAATATTTGAAAATAAGATCCTTAGGAAAATCTTTGGCCCTAAAAGTGACGAAGGACGAAAATACGAGGGGAAAGTATGTGCTTAATTACAGTGAAAACATATGTTAATATTAAATTATCGCATAGGGTATAATGTCAGTCATAGTGTATAATAATATATATCATGCTTTTTGCACTTAATACATTTTCTTTATAATTTATATAATTTATAATATACACATCCTCGCAACCAGAAAAAAAGCAAAGCATAGCATGAAAATCTAATTTTTTGTATTATAGACCCATGTCAACTAGAGACGACACAAATGACGTCAGATTTAGTGTTCTTTGGGCATAAACGTACTATATGTAGTTCGTTTTCGCAACCATTACCGTTGCGCTTTAGGTTCAGGAAAATGCAATTTTCGGAAACTTATGACTGGCTACATTATCTTAAAGCTTTGCTAAACCCATTTTTATTATCGATTTATACGAGAAATTCTTACCTTCGTTGAAAATAACGTTTGAATAGCCATCCCATCGAGCTCCAATATAAAGCTTAGGGCAACCAAATGACGAAGGAAATTAATTAGGGACGCAATGGGCGTGGCGCCGCAACCGGAAAAGTTTGGCAATCAACAGTCTGATTTCAAAATACGAACATCAGAATTTATTACAGAGGCAAGGTAGGAATTTGAAGGGATTGTCGGAAAACAGTTATTACTATCCAATTACGTTCAAAAAAGTCAAAATAACAAAAGACGTAAATATTGCTTTTTCAATTTAATGTCGCTATTAAATTCGTTTATGCAAAACATCCAACTAATTATCTTGAAACGGTTATTACTTACTCAGTTCATTATTAAGAAAAAAGACAATAATATTTTGAATATTTGTATCTTATTAGAGCCCATACAAGCAAAGTTACTTTCTAAACTTTTCAAATTAGCGAACTTATACACATGTTCCCCATCATCCAATACAACATGCAGACATTAAGTCATTAAGATCATTCTGGAAACCCCATGTATAACATGATTGCGCACACAACGTGGCCGAAGGTCATGCATGCGAGCGTACAAGACGTGGCTAAAGGCCACGTCGAAAGTACGCCAGTATATATATATATAAAAATGGACGTATGTGTGTATATATGTATATGTGTTCCGGCATAACTCTCGAACGCCTGGAGAAATTTGAACCAAACTTGGTACACATATGATTTACCATCTGGAAAAAAATACTGTGGGGGTAAGACATCCCTGGCACCCATAGTAGTGAGAGTGGGAAGGGGGTGACATGTAAAAATAATCGAAAGCGACCGATATTAGTGTGGCATCCACAGCTTCCGGGCTCGCGAAGATGAATAGTGACACTAAAAATGTTGTTTATAATCACGTTTTAAGTTAAATTAATATTAAAGTGAATTTTTGAAATATTTTACTTTATAATTTGTATACTGTACTTATACTTTTAAATAGCTGTAAATAAAGTTAGTTACATTTTACACTATAGTTAGAATTTACTATTTTCCTGTCTAATAGAAGATTGAGATAAATAAATACCCGGGCAACGCCAGGTGATCAGTTACTATTTTATAATTGAAATATTTAATAATATTGTTTGAAATTTTGGACAGCTGTTCCTCCTAATGCCGCAGGTTACACAAATGTAAGGCAGTAACCAACTGTTTCAAGAAAACATGAATAATTAAATGAAGACTACTTAGATTGGCAGGCCATGTGGCATGAGACCTCCATCACACCCGGTTAGAATGGAAACGATTGGATTGATCTTGCCCTGAATAGGGACAGACGGAAGGCTTGTGTTGTTGGAGCCGTAAACCTTCGGGTTTAAGAAGGCTAGAGAGTTAGAGTTAGAACTTTTATGATCGAGTTTCAGTGATAATAAGTAAGTTGTTAATAATGGCACGATATTACGGAGACCCTGGTTAGGGTAATGAAAAAGTGTACATTTCCCGCTTAAATTTCTACAAAATCTATTTTGAAGATGATTTATTTCCACATTACCTGCAAAATATATTTCTGAGTCATATTCCATGCGCAACGAATATGACTGGAAAGATAAGAATACAAATTCCTTCATGACGTGAAAGAATATTGTTGAGCATTGTTTGTCACTTGTCCAAATATTGATTTTACTAAATCATTTATGTAATTTTTTAACATAGCAGTTTATGTCTTGAATAAACACGGTACTTCTCATGGCGCTGCTGTTTCCTTTGTATTTGTAGAACTCTTTATTACAGTTTCTATTATATTTTGCCTTTGCTTTTGTCGGCAGATCAAACAACTACTTTTCATCTGAAAGACTGGCATTTCCTCGCTCGATTTTCTTGATCGTTGCTATTTTGATTCCCTCCTCTTCCTGATCAATGTTTACCAGCAACGTATATGATAACTTCCTATCCAAAGAAGAATTTTTCTTGTCAAGAAATGCCATGAGCTTTCTGATTCATCTTTATGTAGAACTAACTTCTTTTCATTTCATGAAAAAGCACAATTTGTATGAAAATAAAACATGTACGAGGTTTGGTTATAATGTAGCGAGTCCCTCCTGCCACAGATGCTCAAATCAAAAGATTTCACTGCAAGTTATCTAGATTCTTGTGAAACATGTACTAGCTAGTTTAGGTCAGTCGCTCTGCTAGTCTTGAGACACGAGACACTGTGAATTGAAGTTGTCGCGGCAGTATGATAAGTTCCAAAAAATAATCAATGTGTTAAGATGTAATTTCTGTCGAAATTAAGCTGAACTTAAACACTGGAATTTGTTCATAGGATCGTAAATATGGACGATTTCACTGCAAAACACTGACGTCACTTAGGATGAGTATACCGCTACAGAAAAGATCGTTCAACTTGTCTTTGACACGAAAATAGTGACAAAAGTAATTCGCTTAAGAAAAACATTGTACAACCACCATCGCGAGTAGTTCCTGCTTACATTGAGACGACGAACTTTAATGAAATGACAAGCGTTACTGACAAAATGTTCTATTCTTCGCCAGGGCAATTCACCAGCACAAATTGTCAAGCTGTTTTGGAAGGCAAACAATTCATCTTTCTTGCACATCGAGTCTACTCGCCAGATATGGTTTCTTCCGACTTTACCTTGTTCCTATGAAGATATTTTTGGAGTTATTTGATGAAGTTAGTTAGCACATTATATTTTAGTGATAAATTGCATACAGTTAAGCGCAGAACAACACTGAAAATCCTTATTCACCTTAATATTTCAAATCCCTGACTACTGTCATGAATATCTGATTGTGTGTGTGTATGTGTGTGTTTTGTTGTATGTTCGTGTGTATAGGTTAGGATTTTATTCCCATATGTATTTTTTTTCGTATCATTTTTTTCTGTAATTTTTTCTTTGTAATTTTATATTTCTCTTTTTATATTTTAAAATTTACCTTTCTATGTAATGGTTTAAATGTTGTTGTAAACATGGTTAAGTGGTAGAAAAGGCTACAAAGCCTTAACTTCGCCATGATAAACAAGACGCAATAAATAAATAAATAAATAAACATAAATGAACGTACCTAAGGATTCAAATCGACGGCTCCGCAGAATTAAAATTGTAAATATATTGAGCAAGCTAATTCTTAAAATACAGGGTGGCGCATATTGTATCTACCAATATCATTTGGCAACCCTGTTGGAATGCAGGTCCGCATGCGCTGAAATTTTCCATTTTTAGGCAGCTGCAAGTCTGGCAATTAGTCTGCCATGGAACGTTGACCGGTTCAGACACGAATCGTGACAGTTGAGGCGTTCATCCGAACGGGTTGCATTCAGGAGACACTACACTGAGAAGCACCTGGACACCAGAGAATACGCACTGTGCCATTGACTTCCTATTACCTGACCCGTCGTATCATGTTGTGACGCTCTGGCACAAGTTGATGGCGATTCTCAATGAACCGTCGTCGCAGTGCCTGCTGCGTCTCCTGAATTTAAACCGTTCGGATGAACGCCTCCACTGCCACCGACTCGTGTCTAAAACGGACAACGTTCCATGGCAGACTGATTGCGAGACATGCAGATGCGTAAGAATGCAAGACTTCTGCGCATGCGTATCAGCATTCCGACAGTGTTGCCAAATGTTATTGGTAGATACACCCTATATAAAGCCCCAGGCTCGAATGCCATACTTATATTACTAAAAGTCTGTTTTCTGCCAATTCTGGCCGATCGAAACGAAGAGGATGAATGAGGATGAGATGATCGATGCAGGAATACCCATACCTCACCCAGGACTAACGTAAAGACATCCCCCAGTCTCAGATTTAGATGTACAGTCACCATCAATAATAATGGGACATTGAGATCCTGAAATACCAGCTTCCCTGCAAGGCGTCGTGTGTGTTGCCTAACTCTCAGGCGGAAAGTGGTATTTAATAAGAAATTTCCAATGGCAGGTTCTGTCCCCACAGTTGAATTAAACAACATTCATGCAGGGTAGATGTCTAGATGTCCCATCTTTATCGCCGGCTGTACAGTAAAATGTTTGTCTCACAGGTATGAGACATACGACACATATTAAGAAATGCTGACCATTGATTCGTACGGAGAGGTTTCCTGTGGTGGAATCACCAAAATGTGGAGATATAGTTCAGCAACGTAAAGACTGAGCAGTGATGGAAGAGTTTATAATGTTCGATAGTAAATACTGCATATAGAGAAGAAACTTCATTGCAGACACCCATAATAAATAGATCTAGACAGGCAAATCCATTATATTTACTCCTCCGCCTACTTATTATGGATAAGAAGACACGACCAAAAGTTGCGTCTTAGAATAAAATGATGTTTGGAAGGAAATGAAGACGTCAGCACGAGTTGAAATACAGAGTGGCAAACTTTGCAATTATATCCGAGTGAAATTGACCAACAGGTTTCATTATGGCTGATTTTAAACGTACCTTACACTTTGGAAAATACCCAGCACTGTTCATAGCAAGAGGGATACTTCAAAACTTAAGCTGTTTAGACATGTCTTTACACGATTTTAGTGTAGTTGTGTTCTCAATGTACTTTCTCTAAACTGGTGATTATTTTTCTTGTTGCAGGTAAGTTTCAGAAATGATGAGGCGAAGAACTTAGTGCTGAAAAAGACCTAACTACACAAGGTTTTCTTCATAAGAAATTATTAACCAATATTTGGTCAAAATGAATTTGAACTTATTACTCCACTAACCTTACACTTAATACAACTTTCTAAACGCAGAAGCATAAATAATTTTAGTGTAGCGTAATACCTTGTTTTCAACTATTCTTGCTTTAATAATAAGAGCCGTGAATCATAATTGGCATTAATAAGCTAGCAACGTTGAACTAATCTTCTCTGAACACTGACGTCGACAATTAGCAAGGGTTGTTGACTTTGCTATGGCAACGGTCTTCAGAAGACAAGGAACCTTTTTCTCGGAATGGACGCAGAACCGGAAGCAAGTCACTTCCTGAAGGAAATTTACGTCACAGCAATTCTTTCCAAAGGATGGAGCATATTTTTTCTTCTCGGAATGGTTTCCTTCTTTCCACTCCCGTTCCTATTGTTCAGCGATCTTTAGAAGGGCTCTTAGAGAAAATCATTTCCTTTCTTTGGAAGGGGATTGACCTCTCAACCGAAAGTGCTTTTATTCCATCGCTCTGTCATCGGGCGAGGTTCTACCTCAGTGACGAACATGTTTAGAAATTGAACAAGTGCCCTTTACTTTTTAGATGTATTTTCGACCTCAGTGACGAACATGATTAGAAATTGAACAAGTGCCCTTTACTTTTTAGATGTATTTTCGACCTCAGTGAGGAACATGTTCAGAAGTTGAACATTTGTCCTTCACCTTTTAGATGTATTTTCTATCTCAGTGACGAATATGTTTAGAAATTGAACATTTGCACTTCACTTTTTAGATGTATTTTCGACCTCAGTGACGAACATGTTCAGAAGTTGAACATTTGTCCTTCACCTTTTAGATGTATTTTCGACCTCAGTGACGAATATGTTTAGAAGTTGAACATTTGTCCTTCACTTTTTAGATGTATTTTCGACCTCAGTGACGAACATGTTCAGAAGTTTAACATTTGTCCTTCACCTTTTAGATGTATTTTCGACCTCAGTGACGAACATGTTTAGAAGTTGAACATTTGTCCTTCACTTTTTAGATGTATTTTCGACCTCAGTGACGAACATGTTCAGAAGTTTAACATTTGTCCTTCACCTTTTAGATGTATTTTCGACCTCAGTGACGAACATGTTTAGAAGTTGAACATTTGCCCTTCACTTTTTAGATGTATTTTCGACCTCAGTGACGAACATGTTCAGAAGTTGAACATTTGTCCTTCACTTTTTAGATGTATTTTCGACCTCAGTGACGAACATGTTTAGAAGTTGAACATTTGTCCTTCACCTTTTAGATGTATTTTCGACCTCAGTGACGAACATGTTTAGAAGTTGAACATTTGTCCTTCACCTTTTAGATGTATTTTCGACCTCAGTGACGAATATGTTTAGAAGTTGAACACTTTGCCCTACAATTTTGTGTGTGTGTGTGTGTGTATCTGTGTTTGGAGTTTGTTATTTTACGTCACTTTCCTCCATTTTTACTAATATCGGCGATGAAGATGTGTGATGATTAGGGAGCGGATTGTTAGGTAAAAATATATATTTTCTGTACCTTCTGAAGTGGGCCAAACTCGGTAAGAGAGCTGACCATATGGTTTCAATGTAATCTGCGAAGTCTTACGTCACATGTAAATGCATAATTTTACATTTACCACATAAAACACATATTTATAGGGGAAAAAATAAAATGTACATATTTTCGACATTGCAAACAAAATAAAGTTTCCGAACTGTTGTGTAATTGCTTATTTTAGAGTTAGTGCATAAAATAGACGAAACACACAGTACATTTTTAAATTAATGTCTTATTCGGGGCTCAACAACATATTAATTTGAAGCTTTTGACTGTGTTGTGAATGAGTGGAAAACTAACGCGTCTTCCATTGCGATACCTCAGGATTTATTGATTGATTGATTTGGTGTTTTAAGTCCACTTTATGCACAGTAAGGCTAATCGGGACTGGACCTACAGTTTAAAGTGGGATCCGAACCACTTGTGCCTCCACCGGGTATCGAACCCGGGACCCCTTGATTACAAGGCAGCGACGCTACTACTGCGCCATCGGCGAGGCCCATTCAGGATTTATTGAAAGATGGATGTCTACAAAACGATTTTGGGTTCCTACTTGCAAATCTAAGTTTCTTGTGTGACTTGATAGAAAAACTGAGCACTTCCATACAACTGCTGTGCCTAGAGACAAATTCCAAAATCTGTTCGGGAAGAAAAAAACACAGGGTTCAAACACTATGTGACTTTGCGCAGGTTATTGAGGGTGAACATGTTGGTGATATTGGTGTGTGTTTGAAATCCCTCAAGTTCAAATATGCACGTCTGACTACATTTGATGTGTAAAAATCGTTTTCGCAATACAATACATTGTTCAGAGATAATCGATGTACATTTTCAATTGACAATTTCGATGTGTACTTTGTTGTTCATTGTAGTAAATATAATGCAACAAGCTTTTAATGTAGTGTTGTCACTTGTGAGTATGTATTTATTTGTTTGACAGTTTTTGAGTTTTTGAATGAAAAGATTTTTTTCTTTAGTCAAATTTTCCGCTGTTTTTCAAACATTTTTTTCAGTTTATTATACTGAACCCAACTCCAACTGGTGGCTGGGAAACAGCGAATCAGCGGTCGGTCGAATTTTCTTCGATTGAGATCGGACATTTTCGGGTCGCAAGGTACCGAACGTTGTTCGCGGGACGAAACAAACGAGCGTTGGGTACACCGCATGTTGCGAAATGTACTGTAGAGCGAGAAAGAATTTTCTCGGTCAGCGCCTGCGGGTTCAACTGCATACGTGGTTCTGCAGGATGAAGTTTCCGGAAGGACCACCAACAGGTCGGAATGCAGATGGACACATAATCATATAGAGACAACTGGCAAAAACAGAAGTACGATGTGATCCCTTCAGGTTTTACTTCGCAACTGAGTTTGTTGACGCCCATCGGACCACACGCCCCCGAAAGTGATTGGGGGACAGGAGGCGCTAGAAATAGCCATCAAGGTCAACCTTCAGTTGGAGTTGCGTTCATTGATATGTAAAGCGACACTCACAGAAACCTTGAACTCAGGAACTTCCGTGGTCATGTAGGGGTCACTCAATGTCAAATCATCCACGCCATCTCACCCGCCATCCAAAATCGGGGATGGTGGGTGACAATTTCAGAAAATTCGGGATGATTTGACATTGAATGACCCATAGAGAGTCTTTCACTAAACGCGATCCACCACAGTGATGGCTATCGTGCATTTACAGTTTATCAATGTACAGCACCGGTGAACTTTCGCACGGTAAACGTTGTCAAAGAATGGCAATTTATATCCAATCAGGAGGCATACAGAGTTGCCAGTATCACTCTAGACCGTAGACCCTGTCCAGATTGCTTCTGTTGGAAAATAAAATGTTTAGTGCCCTACGTAATGAAGGGTGTAAGTTTGAATAGTTTAAGTTTACGAATTCTTTCCTCGTCAAATAGAATTAATAATATAGGTGGGTGTGGCGATAAGAGCATAATATGAAGAAAGCATAAATTTCACCTTGGCTGTTTTTACTGGTAACGTTATATTGTTTCCTAAGCATACCATCACTTTTCGTATCCAACAGAAAAAAATAAGTGTTGCTGGCAACCTTGATAATGTAACAGAATAAAACATCGTATTTTGAAGGTTCATGTGGTCAAAACTAAACTGCAATAAGCACATTATGATTAACAGAAATTGTGTTGCAATGTCCTCTGCATGCTCCGAATGTATTGCATCAACCTCTGTGTGTGTACTGTTAAAACAATTTTGTCAAAACTGAAAGAAAAACAACTTAGTAACCTTTTATTAAATCGAATAGTCAAATTAACAACAAGCCAATAGTCACCATGTACTTTCAAGATCATGGTCCTAATTTTCCGCTGTCATTACTACCGTACAATTTCTCCATAAAAAATATCCGCCATTTACTTCAACGCTTATTTCATGATACTCTGGTAGTTTTAAAGCTTATAACAGTGCGTGCTTTGTCTGTCTACATACGTTTCAGAAATATGTCTAGCATGCTATGATCCAAAGAAAATAATTAATTCTATTTATTTAATCGTGCTAATGCCAAAACGGTTAACGATACAAATTTTCAAGCCTGATTAAATAGCACGTGTTAAGCCGTTGGCGTTTCGCTGCCAAAGGCTAGGCGTCCGTTGGCGTTTCGCTGCCAAAGGCTAGGCGTCCGTTGGCGTTTCGCTGCCAAAGGCTAAGCGTCCGTTGGCGTTTCGTTACCAAAGGCTAGGCATCTGTTGGCGTTTCTCTGCCAAAGTCAAGGCGTTCGTTGGCGTTTCGCTGCCAAAGTCTAGGCGTCCGTTGGCGTTTCGCTGCCAAAGGCTAGGCGTTCGTTGGCGTTTCGTTACCAAAGGCTAGGCATCTGTTGGCGTTTCGCTGCCAAAGGCTAGGCGTCCGTTGGTGTTTCGCTGCTAAAGGCTAGGTCTATATTCATTTAGTTAGTTTTGATTGTCAATTTTAACAGTGTGCTTGTATCATTAGTAAATAAGATATTGCAATTAGTGGAATTTATTATGTCTAATGGGTGTATCAAAAAGGTGGGACATTTTGAAAAGGTAGTGTAGAGAAGAGAATAAATAGTTGCAAGAGATACAAGCAAGGGAATGAATCTAACAGTCCACAAAATCATTGGAAATGTTAAATACAAAGAACTCCCAATCCCAGACATTTACCCATCACTTTTCCAGACAGAAAATATCTAGAAACATTTGAGGAATGCCTTGTCAGACATTGCCGAGCTTCCTCGATCACCATCGTCGTAAACAGGTGTAAACTATTTCAATTATGGAAGAGACTACAGATAACTGAGTCGGTATTGTGTAGTAAATTCGATTTGAATAAATGTCTGGGAGGACGGGGGTCAGTGGGGAGTCAGTCAGGAGCATTAGAGAGAGAGGCAGGAGTACGATTTTGGGGAAGGACGTATTGGAAACAGTCGCGAGTCAAAACTCCGTTGTACAATCACGACCATAACCATTCTTTGCAGAAATTCAGCTGCTGTACAGAGACAGGTATACATTTCCATTTACCATGCTTATCCAGTCTTTGGGGGTTTAAAACTCAAGAGTTGTGTTTTGCCATTCATATGTGTGTAGTTAGTACCTCTCGCACCTTACCATCAAGCTTACCATGCATAGCGAGTTGCTCCATAGTCAAGAATGGTCAGTGAGCTACATGAGCCCAGTTTGATCGCACATACCATAGGGTATGTTACGGAATAGTGCCTAGGATGACATTGCATAATTGCATACCACTGACTTAATGATGACGTCCACTAGTTAACAATCTTTTCTAAGCAACCTGCAGTCGTGGAGGGACATCCTGCAAAGCTCGATGCAAGATGTCCACAGAAATGTGGGTGATTATTTTCTCACGGATCCTTTTGACTCGACCTCTTTCAATTGAAGAATCGAACAGATTACTATGCTTGAGCAGAAATGGTCAACTACTTGATTTCATCAAGTCATAAACCTACCCATCTCTTGAGCGATATGTAATTATGTAATGGCATCCTCTTCACTATTCATTTCCATGTTCAAATCTTTTGTAACTACAGCGTGGCGCAGATTGTATCTATCAATTTGAGATGGCAACCCTGCCAGAATGCACATGTCCATGTGTGGCATAACTACATCCGTGGAGATTTGGGAGTCAGGCAATTAGTATACCATGAAGCGTTGGCCGGTGCAGACGTGGATTGCGGCTGTGGGAGCCTTCGTCCAAACAGGCACTGGGCACTGCTGCGGAACAATGAAGATCGCCATGCACCTGTTCCAGAGACACACAGCATTCTGAGGTGGATTAGACGGTGCATAGCCCCACGGGTAATGTTGCGAACTGTCAGTCGCCGTGAAATACGCGCTATTCCACAGGACATGTTGATACGCGCGTCATGAAAGCCTTCTGGCATTTCCTCGAACCGTGTATCTTTCTATTTCATAACTATATACGTTACTACAAGCTGTCTTTCCGCAGTCATTTGAGGTTGGTAGATACACCACTCTGTATTTATATCACTTTTCTATACCACCCTTTTAAGAAGAAAATGTCATCATATTCCATACAAATAAGAGCCACAGTTGTCTAGTCGGAAGGATGTCTGACTGCCACGCGGAAGATCCTGGTTCGATTCCCGGGACGGGTCATCTAAGGTCGTAAATTTTCCGGCGTTATCCCTGCATAAAGGTGCTCTGGAGCTCACAAAACCTCTCATTTTGTACCAGGGGTAACGGCGGTCGTAGTGTGGTGCTGATTACACCACCTCCAAAATGACGAGATTGAGAATGTGTGGGCCCCTACCCCACATCCCTTAAATGTGTCTTCACGGCACGGTGGAATATGCAAGGGGAACTTTACGTTTTACCTTTAAATTGATCGACTGATTGATTGAGTTGATGTTTTAAGTCCACTTTATGCACAGTATGGCTAATCTGGACTGGACCTACAGTTTAAAGTGGGATTCAAACCACTATGTGCTACCACCTGGTATGGAACCTGGGACAATTTGATTACAAGGCAACGACGCTACGACTGCGCCATCGGGAGGCCCTATGCAAATATTACAATAGTATGTGTGCTTACTGAAAAGTCATTTTTCATTAAGAATTATATATACTTCGAAAATGTAACACAAACATAATCCCGAGCATAACAATCCTCTATCAAAATTTGGCGGTATACAGGGAGTAACTAGAAGTGAATTTCTAACGGAGACTGTTTTCTATTTTTCTCCACGACTCAGAAAAATTTCATTCTTCCCGTCAGAGTATTTGCTCCCCACGTTCCTGCAAGAAGAGCTCTCAGCAGGAGAGGTACGGGAAGAGGGGGAGGAGAGAGATTGCTCCAAGGCAGGAGTGCCTACGTCACAGGTTGTAATAAATTTTTCACTCTGCTTCTGAGAAAGTTTAATCCCGAGGGAATCGCTTGATACATTTCTCTTTGTGGAACAAACTCCCCCTCGGAGTGTTCGCTTAACGAAGACTGTCGTTTGTACTAGAAACCAACAACTCTATTCCATGGTCGATAAAGATATGGTGCCACCAAAATAACTGTACATCTTTCCCTTTCATTCAGTATGTTTAATCTGCCGCTGTCAGAGTAATACCATTGCATTCCCTTTTGACAGTTCTGTTAATATCGTATCAATTCTATACAATTTCATATTTTATTATGAACACAAAGGTAATTACTCTCGATTCTTGTCTATCAGAATCACAGACAGGAACTCCAAGGATTGTTGTTGTAAAATACCACGTCGATGCACATCTTTACGTCCTCAAAGTTGTTTGTTACCTGGTGCCCTACTAAATTGATGTAACAATACTTTTACACAACAATACTTGTTGGAGTTCCTAGCAACTGCTTTCTGGCTGTGATTCTGTATAGAATTGATACGATATGACTCTTTTCTATGTCCACACAATTCTATGGAATTTAAGTCTTTGTCAACAGTAGACGAATAGCACGAATGCGCCATTATTTACAGATGATAATGAATTTTGCAGTAATGTAGCATAGGGCCAGTTCAAGATTTGGTACTAAAAGAGAGACCCACGTGTTCGAATAGCCCCCTCCCCTGGCCTACAAACACCATAGGGTAGTGGTTCTCAACCTTTTTCAGTCCGGGACCCATCTTGAAGGATATTACACTTAATGGGACCCATAAGCATAGGCGCCGGCAGAATTACTTGTAGGGGTGTGCACCAACTTATAATCATATTTTTAATAACATCGGGGACTATAAGAAGCTCTATTTTACGCTTGCTTAAACAAATTACACACACTTCAATCTAGAAAAGAAATATTTAACTGAATATACTAATTTACTCTAGTTCAACATCTAACTAAATACATGCTGAATGTGAAAACAATTTTCTCTTCCACTCACCAAACTAATGTGACGGTTGGGGCCGCCTTGATTTTACTACTGAAAAACAGCGTACATGCCTAATACAGCAGTTTGTGATGACATATCACATATACACAATATTACAATTAAAAAGAAAAAATTGAGATGTGTACTACATGAAAAAATATAGTGAGAGGACTAATTTCGTTAAAATAAAGAAAAATACAAATTTGAAAAGTAGAATGTAATCACATATGTTAAAAAAGTTAAAAGTAAAATTACACATGTTATTATCACAATAAAAGGTTACTAGGCTCCAATGGATTATGACCGTATTGGGATATAAGAAAATTAAAATACCTATTATGTATAAAATAAGAAGTGACAGAAACTGCAGAGCAGTTGTTTCGGAATACATAATGACGTTCCTTGAATGTAATTTCAGATAATAATATGGTACATGAAGTTTTCCATTCATTAATTTTGAAATGTAATTGTAATCGTTGATATTTCGTCTTTCCAAGAAACACGAAATATTAAGTTTGTCTAACAAATTATAATATTCATAATAAAACCTAAAAAGTCTGAAGTTAAAATATAGAAATGAGACAAATCTTTTCTGTACATTTTCCAGTATGTCTTTCATATTATTATTACATGCAAAATTTCATGTTGTACTTTCTAAAAAAGGCCTTACATACAAAGTGAATAACTGAATTAACTGAATTAACATAATTCCGCATAAGCTGGCGTATGTTGGGTTCAATGGTGGTTAACGTTAAGCCGTGAATCTGAGTGTGCGTCAAGTATATTTCTGTACTTCCTTTTCACTTGAATCAGAGATGAAAATCAATTTTCAAACAAATATGAGGTGGAGAACGACATGAGCAACTTTAATGTCATCCGTATGGCGGTCGTAAATATGAAGGCAGTCGACATGCATCTGACACACAGATAAATAAGAACTCATTGCTGCGACCGAAACGAAAACGACAGGTATCCGATTGCCTTGAGTTAAACATCAGAGAGATGCCGGTAGAAAGCAATGGTGGATCGCGAATAACAGAAATGTTGAGTTTAGACTACGTACAACACAGGTTGAATTTAAATTGTTCAAACAATATATCTTAGTAATTAAAATGTAATAGGTTTTTAAGATATCGTACATACATTTTCGAGCCCGACTTCGCGACCCACCAAATATTCCCTCGGGAGCCACCAGGTTGAGAAACGATGCCATAGGGTGTTGCCCATTCAGCACAATGCTTCAAGGTTAGAGTTACAGGTATACTGATGGATCTATAAACTTGTACATATTTCAAAGTTTTGTAACAGGATTTTCTAGACCAGAATGATGAAACATAATTGAAATGAAAACCCTATATCTTGGTGGTCCAGGCTGTACGGTGTTTAGATGCAACACAGGTTTGACTCCCGGGGTGGCTGATCTAAAGTATGATTCTTTTTCCGAACTCCTCCCTGCATAAGGACTTTCCGTTACTGTAGTGGTACCGTCGTTGCCTCGTAATCAAGGAGCCGTGGGTTCGATATTAGGTGGAGCTACATAGTGGATCGGATCTTATTTTAAACCACAGGTCCAGTCTCGATTATCCTACCTGTGCATAAACTGGACTCAAAACAACACACCAATCATAAGATTAATCCAACTAGAAAAGTCAGGAATTACAGAACACAGGATGACAGAGGGACACAGGATTTATTTGCAGAGACCAAAATAATGGCCGGTTACATGGACCGACGAGTAAAGGAAGCCATAGCCATTTCACGGGAAAGCACCAATCTCAAAAGGGACGTGAGACTCCAGCTCAGTTTCGCCTGGAACCCACTCCTCCGTAAAAACACGACACCAGCCAACAGGAACACCTTTACCCAGAGCGCGCCAAGCTCCGCCCCATCATAGTCGTGTATTTATCCCTACACTGGTCTCAATTTTATATTCCCTGATGATGGGAGCAATGTATGCGCTAAAAACGTTAGAAGCTAAAGCCAATTTTACCTGGCTGGTAACATGAGAGCACTTGTTCGAATCACGTCACAAGGAAAGCTACAATTCCTACATCATTCCAGTCAATTCTCCCTGTATAAAGCTGTTGTGCGCACACCCAAACTCTAATAAATGGGTAAAGATAGTCACGGCGTGGTGCTGACAACATCACCTCCACAAATGATCGATATCGTGAATGCGTGGAGTCCTACTTATTCATCCCTCTATGTGTCTTCCTGCCATAGTGCAATAAGCAATGAAACTTTACCTTACCTATATCGTAACCAGTTACAACCACTTTCAATATACAAGGTGTATCATAAGTAATGCCGCAAACTGACACAGTTGAAATTACATGATAATAGAACAAAAACGTCTCTGTAAACATGGGTCTGCAAACGAGCAGTTTTGGAGATAATTGCGAATGTGTGGTTACAAGCCGCCATTGACTTCATTGTTTGCCAATGTCGCTTCTATTATCATGCACTTTCAACCGTGACAGTTTGCGCCATTACTTATGATACACCCTGTATTCACATGATCTGTCTATGTTAACTACTAATCATTAAATTCCTGTCTAGGTGAACTTGCATTTTCTTCATTCGCACATTATTGTTCTTTTAGAAACAATATTAAGATAATTGGTATAGCCCCTTCGTTCGTATTTCTGGCTCGGAATACACTACAATTTTCAATTGGGTTCTACAACATCCCTCCGGAATAAGTTGACCGGTCTAACGCAAATCCGGATTAACTGAGATAACCTAAAAGAACAGTAGAAAGTGCATTAAAACTGCGTTTGTAGCAACCAAACATGTTTATTATGGTGTATATTTAAAGGGCATAGGCCAATACACTATATAGTACAATTATAACACCATTAAGCCTTGTTTCCATGATTATGAAAAACTAAATATGCTGACCAAGGCAGTAATTTATTTTATTAAAAACATAAACTAACGTAACGTTTCAACCTTCTAGCAAGGTCTTCTTCAGACTCTGTATCAAGTACAAAAGTAACCAGATACAACAAAAGGGCAATATATATACACAAACATTACTCCCTCCAGACTATTTAGAAAGTTGTTTGGAACTTTCTAGCAGATGACTTTCACTTCCCAACTTTACTTTCACCTAAAAGGCTAAACACAATTACTTCCATAGAATGTGGTTGGACTTTTTAATCTCACGCTCTTTTCCCTTCATTTTTCTTCCTTCTCCTCTCCTCTTTTTCTCTTGTCCTTTCCACTCTTTCCAACATCTTCTTCCATTCTTTGTTTAACTTCAGTCCCCCATTCCAGTTCATTGTGTCTTCTTCACCTTTCTTCTCTATTTCCTTGGCTTCCTTCCATTTTCTAACTAGCATTCTCTTCTCCCTTCCTATCTGCTTAGCCTCATCCCACTCTATGTCATGTCCTGTTGCTCTCGTGTGTTTAAATATTGCATTTCTCTCTCTCTTAAGTCGTACATCATCCCTATGTTGTTTCAACCTGTCTTTCAGCCTTTTTTTCCTTTCTCCTATGTACACACTCTGACATTCTTTACATTTTACTTCGTAGATAATCCCTTCCTCTTCTTCTTCTCTGTTTTCCTTTTTCTTGTTAGCATTCCTCGCTATTCCTAAGATGCTTCTCCCTCCCTTCCTGTAAGTTTTAATTCCCGCTTTCCTAAGCACTTTGCATATCTTTTCTGTGGTCTTCCCCATACTCCTTATTCCAAACCTTCTCTCCTCTTTTTCTTTCTCTTCCAATTCTCCCCTGCCCGTTTTCTTACTTTTTCTGTTTATGTCCAGTCTATCCTGCTTCTCATAGCCATTCTTTTCCAGCTGTTTCCATAGGCTATTTATTTTGCCTTCTTTTTCACATTCTTTCATGCATATTTTCTTGATTCTGTCCTCCATATTCTTTATAAAATTTATTTTTGTCACCTCACTTACATCACTTCTTTTGTGGCAGAATACTCCTGCTGCACACTTCTTCTGATGCCAAGCGGTTTCAATTTCTTGTCCTCTTTTCATTTTCATCAATATATCTAGATAGCTTAACTTGTCTTCTTCTTCTATTTCAAGTTCCAATAATATCCCTCTTTCTTCATCTTGAATTTCTTTGGCAAAAATGTCAAGCTGCCTCTTCGTTCCCTTCCATATGCCAAAACAGTCGTCCACATATCTGCAAAACAGAATCATTTTGTCACCTCCCTTTTCTATCACTTTCTTTTCCCATTCATTCATAACCAATTCAGCCAATGCTGGGCTTAGACTGGAACCTATATTTAGTCCTTCACTCATTAACATTATTTTATCTCCCATTATACTGTAATCGTTATTACAGTACAAAGTCTGCAGGAGACAGAATTTCATGAGTGGTTGACTGCCTTTTCTTTGGGACGTTCTCTTGTTGACTTCTAGCCATATTTAAAACCGCCGGACCCTGTAGCTGAGTGGTTAGCACATCGCGCTGTGACGCGAAGGGTCCTGGGTTCGAATCTCGCTCGGGCATGGTTGTTTGTGAATATCCATTCATCAATTTCATCATTTCATCACTCATCCCCATCTTCGCAAATTAGCCGAGAGGCACAAAGCGCGAAGTAAAATAAAATTAATCAAATCAAATCAAAAATCAAAACATTTAAAACCTTGCATTATGTTTTTTTTTTACCATTTACTTGTCCGAATTAAGCGAAGTCCGGCTTATCGAGGTGCGGATTAACGAGGTTTTACTGTAGTACTTCCAACTAAAAATATTTTTAAACAATTAAGTACTTAACGTAAATAAAGCCGTCACCACTAGTTGCAGTCAAATCCTATCACTTGTTAAACTCGCCCGTCAAGTCGGGCGTTCATTTAAAACTGGTAGCAAGGTGTATGGAAGCTGGCAATGAAGTGAGTGATTCAGATTTACACTCTGACCTGTGTGGGTGGATGACGTAAGAACCAAACTGTGCCATCTATTGGAATTTACAGAAACTAATCCCTTGATAATAGAGAGAGATCACAATTCTTGACTAGACTTTATTAGTTGATATAAAACATCAAGAAACAAGTGAATTTATTTTAATATTACAAATTAATGAAGCATCATAGCATTTGAACTATGTTTACTTGAAAAGTTATGACATGCCGTAGATTAGTTGTGCGAAATATAATTGTAAATAGACGATTGAGCAGGGTACTTTTCTTGGAAAGGGATCAGCATCGTCCCTTTAAATGTTTGTAAAATTCAGACTGTAACCACTTCGTCGATCAGGATTCGAACACAGGTCTCTGGTATATCATGCCGTTGCCCTACAGCCATGGTGTGCCCCCACCTACATTAACCATATTCGAAGTTTCATCGTCCTCCGTCAAGCCGTTTTCAAATTAAAAGGGTGGTGCTGGACTTTTGCCTCACCCGGTAGAATGCTTTTTCCACAGTCGTGTCATTGTAAGCAATGATACAAGGGTTTCACTCCCGTTCGTGTAGAAACATTTCGGTAGTTTATAATACATTTCTTGCGTGTTCGGGGAAAAATAACTTAAGTTAATAAATGCAATTGTACAGACAGTTATTGCGTTTATTCTTTTAATAGCAAACATTACATATATGACATACTTGGATCATGACTGTTTTAAATCTTTACACATGCCCAATATAAAATTATACTCATTGTAATATTTTATAATATTATATTATAAATTAATATTAATTATAATATACAATTATAATATTCTCTTCAAGTTAGTCAGTTTGACTTAAAGAAAAGCAACAAAAAAACAGTTTGTGACTTAACGTGCCTTTACCCGAACACAGTAGATTTTAGACCGGTAAACCTGTTCAAGTAGTTTCAAACTTTCCTTTTGGTTGTTACTTATGCAATCCTTTCAACATTACTGTATTGCGCAGTGCAGAGAGGCCAGGGGTTTTAAAATCATATTTTTTTACCAGCATCCGTAAAACCTCCAAAAATAACAGAATTGACAGGACGGAAAGAAAGGAAGGAGCGTGGGATAAAAGCCACGTGATTTGCGAAGGAGAAAAAGAAGGGGGTTGTAAATATGGAAACAGGAGACTGAAAGGGAACGCCCACGAAGTGAAGAAGGCAGAGGACAAAAGCATCAGGTTTCCATAAAGCACACAGAGCAATAGGAAGCCTTTTTTCATGCAGACTGCGCTTCCATTGAAGGATTGACGAGGCTTTTGTGGAGATTTCAAATCCCTTTTCGATTCCCGATTGGGAAAACGAGGCAAACTTTAAAGGCAATACTGAACAGGAACTGGAGATCCTATCTCTAAATTCAACTTTTTACTCCTTGGGTAAGCTGGGGTGCTAGCTCGGCGCCAGGGTAACTCTTCCTTCAAGAAACTTCTAAGATATTTCAAAATGTGAAGACTTACTTACGTTTAGAATTCCTTCTAGAGCATTCACGTGAATATCCATGTGGTTTTGCTTTCGGTGTTGTCTACATAGTCTCAATACTTTAGCGGTTAACATAGCCCGTGCTATGTAGACAAGTTCAACTCCTTTGAATAAAAATCTGTATAAATCAGCTTCCAAATGATAGCGGGTTTCGAAAACAGCTGCAAGGAACTTCAAAACAAGACCACGATCTTCTTTGTAGGACTATCCAATACTAAGAAAATTCATAAGAAAATTTTTTCAGCCGATTTAAAAAATGTGAAAATTAAGAATTGTATTTAAAGCCTTTCTACTTGCACTGCATTTCAAAGAGAGCGGTCGTTTGGACAACACCAAAAAAACTGGCACTTTTCTGTTCTCACGACGATAAAAACTCGAAGCCGTATTTGAAAAAACAAATCATAAATGTTGATGTAACTCGTATTTGTGTAGGTCTACTAATTACTTTTTAATTGGAGTACAAACTCGAGTATACATAATTTGTAATCCGATAGTAAGATGAATAAATGAGATGAAATTATCTTATAATTATTTGCTATACTTGCTTGCTTACATTGCAATATTATATTTACATATACCTGGTGTTTCATAAATAATTGAGGGGTTACAAAAACATATTGAACTTACGTTAATGAAACCAGTCCTGAACGATCGAGGAACGCAAACAGTTTGTGCGTGTATGTTAAGCTGATAGTTCATATCCTTGCCGCTAGGTGACACTCAAATCACCAACATCACTCTCAGTAGATTGTACAATGGTTTGGTCCCCAAAATCACCAGATTTTACACCGTGTGACTTCTTTTTCTGGGGTTTCATCAAAGACAGAGAATTCGTCTCACCCATTCCGCGTGATATCGCAGCCCTAAGGGAGCGTATCATCGCAGCGATAGAAACTATCGACAGGTCCATGTTGATGAGAGTGTTGCAAGAAGTAGACTATCGTGTCGATGTGTGCCGTGTCACCCGTGAACATTTGTAGGTGCACAAGAAAGCCGTTTGAGTTGCTCGGTCGTTCTGGACTGGTCGTTCAATAATTTACTTGCACTAAATATTTGTTACCCCTCAAGTATTTATGAAACACCCGATATGTTTTTGTATTTTCACCTATGCAGTGATTAGATTTAGTAACAAGTTACATAATAATATTTGTAATATTTAATAAGTTAAATGCAAAAATATAAAGTAACGTAGAATTTACGTTCTTTCGTATCATCTTTTGACTTTCCACTCTCTTCCTACTCACACATCCTGTTCTGGATCTTGATACCGAGAGTTTTCCCTCCAAGCTTTCAAATCCTTCACATTAGGCTTCATGTCAGCGTAGCATCCACTTAATTTAATATCATCTATCATCAAATATCTTCTTCTTCCACTGAGACCTTTCACTATTTCGTCCAGTGCTTCTATCAAAAGGCAGTTTCTTCTTAGCCAATTTCGCA
The DNA here is from genome assembly GCF_977018435.1 of Lepisma saccharinum. NCBI lineage: Eukaryota > Metazoa > Arthropoda > Insecta > Zygentoma > Lepismatidae > Lepisma > Lepisma saccharinum. The sequence continues at coordinate 39,169,998 of NC_139250.1, read as the reverse complement.
AGCTCAGTTCTTCGTCATAGTCACATTTCTAAAGCTTTCAGTCGCTTTCCACAACTTCTAGGTATCTACGTCAACCACCGCTCCACGTGCCACAAAACACGTCATTAGGCTGTGTCCGAAAGGTACGAAGAAGAGAATTGAAGTATGGTCTTGATGGAAGTGACGTCACCTAGTACATTCCGAAACGCCAAGTCCACGAGCAAAGAAGACCACAGCTCGGAGCACGGATCGTTGCAGGCTTGATCACGTGACTTCTGCACTCCTTGTTCATTTGTTTGAAATCATGGAGGTAGAAAGCCAACAACACAGGTTAAATACGTTATAGGGTAGCAAGTTGTTGGTTGAAGTTCTAATGTGTGGAAATGTATGGATAAGAACATTTGAAAATGTTATGTGATTTCAATGGTGAAGAAGTGTTTAAAACGCGGGGAAAACAACGAGTCCTCAGTTTTGTCAACTGATCGTATTTGGCGCTGCAGTCGAAGTGCAGTTCGAAAGACTTCCACGACCTCAAGACCGCACTGCAAGAGCACACTCGGAGGATGCTCGCTCCAAGTACCGTCTTCCACCTTTCGGACGCGCCTTAGTCTCTGCAACTGATTCTTGTTCATCTTGTCCCATCAGATGTAGCATGTCACGTTACGCTATAATATTAACTTTAGATTGGAAATGTGTCTTCAAACCTGAACTATCTTGTCATAAATTTTACTTCCAGGTTTTTCTGAAAATAGTAAATCACCAAATGTTTCATACCACTTTGATACCGGAACGGCAATTAATATAAAAACCTTTTGTTCTGTTGAAATAATTACCATTTGCAAAGCAAATCTGATCGAATATCTATAAGAATGTTCATTCATTCATTCCTTTATTTTGGACCTAACAGCTTTTATGTCGTTTTTTGTCCATCTAAGTACGTTACAATGTTTCCTTCCTCTGTATTAAATGGTTCAAAGAATTGTAACCTGAACGCTTCCATGCTAATTTTAATATTTAATCCTTAATTGTCGCCACCAATTACTAAACTAAACTACATGTTCTTGAATAAACACTTCATTTATAAAACATACAACATTTAGGCTGTACCATTACTTCTCAATTCATAACAAAGTCACAGAATATAAACTCTATGGTCAAATCCGACCTAGAACATTTAGCCATCATTATACTCGTAACATCTTGGTTCTTTGTTCAAATGTCTACAAAACACATTTCTCCCTCTATAATATGTATATAGTTTTCTTATCTGAATTAGGCTATGTATGCAGCATATATATGCATTCAGAGGTTTTCAAAACATTCCAATTTGTTGATTAACTTTTTCTCTGTTCGAAGCTATGGAAATTCTACTCATCTTAAACCTCATTTAGTTATCAATCTTGGTTCTCCTTCAGTCTGTCAACACATTCATTCCGGCTATACAAACAAAGTGGCAATGATCGTAGATAGGCAAGCCTCAATGTAAACAAGCCCTTAGTTCAATATTTAAGCATTGTTGAGATGAGAGATGTTTAACAGAAGAGAGGACAAACATTAGCCACATTTCCATTGTTTAACACCGGTTCGTTTTCTCAATTTCATCTCGAATATGTTTCTCCATTATCTTCCTCCTTTGGTTCCTTATCTTCAACATCTCAATTTCTATGGAAATTGCGTGATGGCGGCCCCCAGTGAGGCTTATTCTGGAGCTAATGGCTAGAGAACTCGATCCTGGAAGGGCGTCTGTCGTGGAATTTGCCTCGTGAGAGAATTCTAGGATATTGGAAAAACTCGTGCTTATAACCTCTTTCAATAGGCGAAACTATTTCTTCGAACTGACTCAAACGAAATCAAGTTTTCGTTCTGTTTATCTTATCCTTAATTCAATAATTTTCACACAATCCTATGAGTAAAATTTGGTAGGGTTCTTCGCAATAAGGTCTCCAAAAAGAATGCTGCAATTATAAAAAAATAAAAGTGTTACTCGAAAACTGTTAATCATATCGAAATGATTGATTGAGTTAGTGTGTTAAGTCCAGTAAGGCTAATCGGTACTGGATCTACAGTTTAAAGTGGAATCCGAACCACTATGTGCCTAATCCGATAATGAACCTGGGACCCCTTGATTACCACTGCGCCATCGGGAAACCGTCATATCGAAATGATTCAAACGCTACGATGTATGAACTTTTCGTTCTTTCTTAGTACATATATCAATATATCAATTTAATTAAACGCAGGGAAATTTTTGAATTTGCTAGGTGACGGATCTCAACCCTACGTTTGAGATAGTATAGCATATCCATCAAAATTTAGGGTTTTGAATTTAATTGTCGTTGTTTTAAGTCTACTTTATGCACAGTAAGGCTAATCAGGACTGGACCTACAAATAAAAGTTGGATCTAAACCACTGTGCAATGTGCCTCCACCAGGTATCGAACCTGGGACCCCTTGATTGCAAGACAACGATGAATCTACTACTCCATTCTTGAGGCAACAACATTTAGAGTTTTCCGCTCCATTTTAACTCTAGATTCATTCGATAAATGTAGAAGTTCTCGATAAATGTGGAAGTTGTTGGAACCATTTTAAAATCCTAGCATTCTTGTTCTATCAGCATGTATCCACGTGACAGGTCCAGTCGCTAGGGCGTCCGACTGTCACGCCGGAGGCCAGGGTTCGATTTCCAGGGCAGGTAATCCCAGGTGGGCGAGTTTCTCTGACAATTCCCGAGAATAAGAGAGAATCTGGAGCTCACTTAGCATCTAATTAATAAGTTCCTAGGAAACCCTTTGGTTTTGCTTTGCTTTGAATTGTTGTTTTAAGACCACTTTATGCACAGAACGGCTAATCGGGACTGGACCTACATTTTAAAGTGGGATCCGAACCACTATATGTCTCCACCGGGACCCCTTGATTACAAGGTGACGACGTTACCATTACGCCATCGGTAAATCCAATGTGGTAAAGTATCCGGACCGTGGTACTGATAACTTCGGAGCTCAACACTCTCTATGATTCTTCATTAAATTGCTACATGTTTTAAGATACGTTCTCGTTTGTGTGTGCTTTGTAACATCATATTCACATTTACGTTTTATATACTTTAGTTCTTCTGGAAAATATTATATGTAGTTCAACATTGGAGAATAACGTGTCAAAAGCGCGTTAAATTCTTAAAACGTCATGCTCAACATCATGCTGAAAGTTACCGGTTCGTAAAAGTTTTATTGTTTCATATTGCATCTTAGTCTCTTGAATTCTACATTCTTGATATATGAGAATTTGAAACGCCAAGAGCGTATGCATACATCCTTTATAGGTACAGTGGGATCCATGAATATTACCGTGCAAATTGTCCATGACTATTTTCATTAATTTTTCTCTTACGTCCTGTGTGTGTGTTTAAGCAATGGATTTTTATGTATGCTGGTGCAGAAGTTGTCAACAGCTTGTTTTGAGTTTTCCTTTAATTCTTGAAGCTCTTAGTGGCTCAAATGAAGTGTACGAACATGGTGATGGACAATTTGCACAGTAATACTCATGGATCCCACTGTTCAAGCTCCAAATTGATAAACATTAACTGTTCATACAGGAGGTAAAGACAGTGTAAATTTGATACGAAGGCTGTGTGTTGATACAGAAGTGAAAGGATTCGATTTCGGCCAATTTAGTGAAAGAAGATCGAAGATAATTTTAGTAAGAAACAAATTTGTCAAAAAAAAAGTTAGCTATACTTAAAGAATATGGAACAGTGCAGAAGTGTTAGTGTACATTCTTCTGAATTCGTAATGGACCTTCAATGATTTAAAAAAAAATGAAAGTCTGTATGATCTTTAGGGTGTGGGGATATTGAGATCCATCACACAAGCTATTTGGTTTTTTACGTTGTTATTTTTTGCGTTTTTTTGTTTGTAATCAACACATCAGCTCTGAAATTATCGTGCAATTTGGCTTTTCTTCTTACTTGTTACCTGTTTAACTTAAGTCACCTTCTGTAAAGGTTGTCTCTGCTTTTTCGCGACTATTATGTTATTGTTTTCTTTGTGCATCTTCGTTCAGTAATTCAACTCGTTACTCTCATTTATATTCCTCAAAAGAACCGTTGGGGAAAGCCGTTAATGATGACGTGAAAGCTCCTTCATGAAAATAACCTTCAGAATCTTCTCCTTTGAGAATCTAACTGTAAGATAATTCAGAAGGAGAAAAGCTAATGATCCGTGGTCACGCCTCCTCCTCTTCTCTACCCTTGAACATTTGCTAAACTTTTACTTTGCTCGCGTCCACGATGGTGCAGTGTTAACTTTGCCCCTTTGTAAACAAGGGGTCTCGGGATCCATACTCCGTGGAGGCACATTGTACAGTAGTTCTAATCCAACTTTAAACTTTAGATCCCGTAACGATTGGTCTATTGGACCATAAGGTAGACTTAAAACGAACTTTGACTAACCGTTGACTGTTTGGACACATCTGTTAAGAATCGGAAACAATTGATACAATTTTGGGAACGTATGATAACACATTATATTGGTCTATTGTTAATGAAAATGGTTTGTTGAGAGACAATGATTCTTACCAATGTTTTTAATATAAGTAAAACTTGTCACTTTCCCCCAATATCTCAGTAGATTACCAACCTAGAAACTTTTCTACAAATACTGACATGACTTACCAGCGTGTCAATGTAGGTAATTATATTTATTGTATTTTGTGATAGCGCTGCTCGTAAACTGCTTTGCCTAAGTGAAGGACTGTGTTCAGCTCTTCTGCTCCACGTCGAATGACCAAAGAAGGAACGAAGCTAGTTGTCGAGTCTACAGGTTGCTCTGTGCAGAGAGATGCGCAGTTACCTTAAGCGTCTGCGCAGAGAATGAAGTGCTGTGGAAGCCCTCTGAATTTTCAGTGACGTCAGATGATGTCCACTGAGTTCTTGCGCAGGAGGATGCTCTGAACGTTTCTTGACTGTAGTGGATATTTTTAACTGATGAATATTTTAATTTTGGTCTAGAAATCAAGGTGGATCCATAAAGTTTCTGTACGTATATCTTGTATATGTTACAACTAACAATATGACGCCACTCTTAGAGTTATGGAGTTGATTGATTTAGTGTTTTAAGTCCACTTTATACACAGTAAGGCTAATCGGGACTGGACCTACAGTTTAAAGTGGGATCCGAACCAATATGCGCCTCCACCGGGTATCGAACCAGGGACCCCTTGATTACAAGGTAACGACGCCACCATTGCGGCATCGGGGAGACCCTAGAGTTATGGAGTGGAAGGGTGCACAGTAATCATTCTCTAGCTCATAGCTAATAACAGCTGTAACTTAGTTTTAAGTACACTTTATGCACATGTAAGCTAACCGCGACTGATCCTGCATTTCAAAGTGGGGCTTCAAAGGTGCCTCCCCGATGGCGCAATGATAGCGTCGTCGCCTTCTAATCAAAGGGTCCCGGATTCGATATCCGGTGGAGGTTCAGCCCCGATTAGCCTTTCTGTACATCAAGTTGATTTAAAACAACAACTCAACTCAAAGTGGGCTCCAAACCACATTGTGCTCTGCTGGGCATCGAACCGAGCTCCTTCATACAAAGCAAGAATGTTACCATTACACCATCGAGGAGAGACTAAGAGCACACATACGCAAAATGCAGATGAATCTGGAATAATTACCGATAATAACGAAAATCATAATTGATTTTATTTCACTCCGTGTGAGCTGCACACCTATTTCCCAGGGGCATACGTAGACCCTGGAATTCTCATTTTAGCTAATGTGGACATTTCGGGCTGCCTTGTAATATCTGAATTTCCCCTCAGCGCAGTACGGGTGCCTTTCCCGCTAATGAGAAGATAAAACATTGAAACCGAATCATCTCTGTCCTCCTCAGCCACGAGAAGGGTAACAAGGTTTCTTCCGTGTCCCTTCCTCCTCGCCTGGAGGGATGAACGCTTCTTCAGCTAAGAGGTGAAACTTGATTAGCGCCGCTAGTAATCTGCTTTGCCTAAGTGCGTTCAGCTCTTCTGCTACACGACGAATGACGAAGAAAACGAACGAAGCTAGTAGGCGAGTCTGCAGGACGCAGAGAGTTGCGCAGTTGCCTTATGCGTCTGCGCAGAAGAACGAAGTGTTATGAGAGACCTCTAGACCTCTCAGTGACGTTAGATGTTGCGCACTGGGTTCTTGCGCAGATAGAGGAGAAGAGGAAGCTGTAAGTGGGTGACGTCATTGCATCGCAGATAAAGAAAACGCTGAGCACAAAGTTTTTCATGAAGTTTAGATGTTATATTGATTGACTTGATACGATGGAGGATCTAGTGAAATCAAGGTTGCCATATGATACCAAATTTCCCTTAATGTAGAAAATACCGTATGAACATTTTCCTGTAATGGAATATGGTATTTTTTTTTAAAAAAAAATATCTATATTTTATAGCCGACCTATAAGTTTAATAGTGACCTCTCCAATAGCTTATTGTTTATTGTCGTCGCCTTTTATAACCAAGGTGCCATTTTGATTTGAATTACACTTCAGACATCAAATCCAGACCAATTGACCTACATGTTGATAGAGATCCCTTTAAACAACCTTTGCCAAACAAAAAGAGCAGTTTCATAGATGATTCCAGTATGTTTTTATTACTTGTGTTCTTATGAAATATAATTTATATTTTGATTTGAGGTAATAGTAAGGCTACAATTAGTTTCAACAACATGATTAATATTATATCATCATTTACCCAAAATAAATTTAAAGGAATCTCACAATTCTGACTTTAATAAAAATAACTTAAATATTATTCTTATTACAAATGAGGGTTATATGTATTTTTCGAAGCATTAGACGCATACTTTCCAATGAAAAATACTAAAATTTAACTGCGTCTTATAGTCCGAAAGTCTGTCAATGTGTGTTAAAGTAAAAGCTAGCGAAATAAGGTTTCCACCACAAGGTCAGGATACAGGGGTAAATAAATGCCCTTTAAGGGCTATTGTAGGCAGTGACAGCTGCTTATCAAACCCTCAATTCGCTTGTTCTCTGTTCAGTTATCAGTAGAGGGCCTAGCTACTGTAAATGTGTACGGTAGTCCTCAGTTTTAAGTGACATTCAGAGATCAAGCTTCTCGCCATCTGTATAGAAGAAAGTCCCGTACAGTCATGGACACTTCTGGATTGTAGTGATTCCATTGAAAGTCAATGCAGTTGTTACAGCTCAGAAGTGTCTGTAACTCAAAATTAAGATTGCGTCTTATGGTCAGAGAAATTCGTAATCACTTTTGAATTTGAATTTAAAAATTTGGGTGCGTTAGCACTTAGGCTATTTTCCACCCGTCACACTATACGGGCTCCAGCACTTTATCGTAACAAAAATAAAAGCGTGTTTGAAAACTAAAATATCCTTACCTGGGTTAAGAGCTGAGGCTGCAAAGGGACACTCAGAACAAACAAGGCTAAAACACAGGATAACACACACACAGTCCTGCGAAGATTATACTGGCTGCAGGTCCAGTCGTCAGAGCCTCTTTAGTCTGCAAAATGCAGATAAGGATGTACTACGCGGAAGTGAGGTTGGCAACTGAGTGTACTACATTGAAGGTTGACCCCTTACACCCGTAATCACTTTTGAAAATAATGTGTTACTTGTAATAAGTAACATTTGCCTTTAATTAATTGCACCTATAGCACAGAACTCGTAACAAATAACCTGTTTCTTACTGTTATCTGCCTACTAAGATGAAAGTTCTTAAGTCACCAATTGCTACATGAATAAAATTACTACCTTATCTGAATTGGAAAGAGAAAGTAATTTCATTTAAGATATTTCAAAGTTTATCCAAATCGGTTTGTTTGGTGTCGACGTTACTATTGGCTTTTAAAAATATTTTTAATATACGAGGTGAACAGAAACTATAGGAACAAACTTCAGGAGGTGATTCCTGACAGGAAAAGGAACAAAAAAGTTCTTATCAAAATATGTCCGGAAACGCATATTTGCCAAGATAGATGGCACTGAAGAACGACATCATCCCCTCATAACAGCACTCACAGTGTGCTTTTTTGTGCTGTAGATTGTGTGATTGGAGCTACGACGAAGCACCATGGTCCGTTATTCATACCAGGAACAAGCCGAGATGGTCTTCGTATACGGTCAAGTAGATGGAAACGGTCGATAGGCCGCACGGATTTATCGAGTTACGTACCCGAACAGACAGCACCACTGGGGCGTTCTATACAGGCGAACGCGGAGGGCGGCCGCTGCATATGCGTACACCAGATCTGGAGGAACATGTGCTACACGATATTGAGAACAACCCCAGTACAAGCTCCAGGCAAGTGGTCCGCCAGCATGGTGTAAGCCAAGCGACGGTGTTGTGTATCCTGCATGAAAACCGCTACTATCCCTATCACTTGCAACGTATGCAGGGATTATCACCAGCGGAATTTCCTCCAAGGGAACGGTTTTGTCGCTGGTTTTTGCAATAGGCCACCACCATATTGGGATTTCTGTCGTCATTCCTCTTCACCGATAAAGCGACCTTTGGTAGAGATGGCATCGTCAACCTACACAATCGTCATGTGTGGGCTACAGCCAATCCTCGAGGAATGGCTGAATTGTCTCATCAGCAACGGTTCAGCATCAATGTTTGGGCAGGGATTATTGGCGACCACCTACTTGGACCATTTGTTCTTCCACAACGCCTTAACGGACAGACGTATCTGGAATTCCTGCAGAACACTCTACCTCTTTTGCTTCGGAATGTGCCTTTGGGTATACGACAGGTAATGTGGCTGATGCATGATGGAGGCCCAACCCACTTTCGCATTATTCTTCGTCAACACCTCAACATCATCTTCCCCAGAAGATGGATCGGATGAGGAGGCCCTGTGGCATGGCCAGCTCGATAGCCGGACTTACACCCCCTTGATGTATCCTTGTGAAAAGTGTTGTGTATGCTGAGCCAGTTCCTAATGTGCAGATGCTTGAAGGGCGTGTCCGTGTAGCCTGTGACGCTATTCAGGTACAGGCTGGAACATTGGAATGAGAGAGGCAATCCATGGTGCGACGTGTGGACGCTTGCATTGCAATCCATGGAGGCCACTTTGAACACCTGTTGTAACATGGATGAAAGCCATGCCATGTAATGTGTACCGGTACTAATTGCTTTATTGCAGGCTCACCGTCCATTTCCGGACATATGTTGATATGCACTTTTTTGTTCCCTTACCTGTCAGGAATCACCTCCTTAAGTTTGTCCCTATAAGTTTCTGTTTACCCTGTATAATTAAACACTTTCGTAGATTACTTTTTTTCATTTACCTAGTTACTGTTCAAGTAGAGTCTTGAAATTTGGAATGGACAATATTTTAACCATATCTATAATTACTGACATCTATTATTCAATAAATAGACAATAGTGCTTTATATATTTGTTATTGTTTACTAAACAGAGTAGGTTGCAATATGTTAATAAATGAAAATAAATAAATTATAAAACGTAAGAATATACAACATTACAAAGATTATATCATTTCATCATTAGTTAATAATATTTTTTTAAGAAAAAGGAGTTCATGAACTTTGATTGTTTATTTATTTCAAAGAACAAACTAATGTTAGTATTAAGATCTTCTAAAATAGTAAAATTTATGCTGAAAAACCCGAGAATTACTAATTTGTATCCTACAAATTGCAATAAGAAAATATTCGTGAAAATTTTGCAAATCATTATTGACCCGCACCAGTGAACGCTCGGTAAACATACTATTCATGATGAAATAGCGGCACCAACCAAACTATGCTTTCCTCATGCCGGTCGTAAAAGAAATGTAACTATATTTATTAACAAATCGGATTATTTATTTGCTAACTAACAAACTCTCTAGGTTTCTTAAACCCGAAGGTTTATGGCTGCAGCAACAGAGGAATTCCATCTGTCCCTATCCTGAGCAAGATCCATTCACTCTTTTCCATCCCTACCGACTTCCTTTAGGTCCATTTTCGTCTTGGACTACAGGTCTCTTACCATCAGGTTTCCCAACACGAATCCTGTAAACTCCTCTTTTTACTCCCATTCTTGCCACATGGCTTGCCCACCCAATTCTTCTTCATTTAATCATTCTAATAATATCTGGACATGAATAGAAATTAATTAATAGAATTCTAAATCATGTAGCCTGCTCCACCACGCTACCTACAAAGATATCGGTATGGCGCCTATTTTAAATGGTCTAATTGTTTCTGCTCACCCTGTATAATGACCGAAAGATGGAGAACATCACTGTGAAGACTGATAATTGGGGAACGGATTTATATGTATTTTCATACTTTTTTCAAGGCCTAGCAGATCTCTGAGAATTTGTATGTTCACCGATCATGTGTTTTGGGACCCTCTCAGACCTTGTTTAGCACATAAAATTACATATTTGTAGTGTTTTCACATAAAAATAAAACGTTTTAACGATAGAGCACGCTTAATATATATTTCCCTTTTTTAAGTAACAAATTGTACATTTCTGGTAAAGGTAATTAACACTTTAGAAACCTTGTCGTCAAGGGGTCCCGGATTCGATACCCGGTGGAGGCACGTAGTGGTTCGGATCCCACTTCAAACTGTAGATCCAGTTCCGATTAGCCTCACTGTGCATAAAGTGGACTTAAATCACCAACTCCATCATTCAATCAAACTTTAGAAACCTCTTATTACCTTTCACTGATGCAGTAAATGAGGTTAATAATGCCTTCAAAGCACTCGGAAAGGTAGGCGGAAAGAATGCCAACATGATTCGTACAAAAAGCTCGTTCTGCATACTGTAGCTGCTGTTTTGAACGATTCACAGTGAAAGAAATGGCTTCGTTTAAATATGAAAAGTTGACAACCTGTAATGTGGAACGCACCTTTCTGCTTTACAAAGCTTTGTTCCGGGATAATCGTCTTTCGTTCACAACTAACAACTCACTGCAATGCAAGCTTGTTGAGGTAAAAAACATGTCACATATGTTTGCTTTATAAGTGCATATTTTCACAATATCAACCCACCAATACATAAATATTTTACATGTTTTTATCACATTAAACTCCGGGCCTTACTGATAAGTAGGGACACAAATTTATGGTAAATAAAAACTGAGGAGAGCGGTAAATAAAATGTTAGATCAGCGGTATATACCAGCGGTGATAAAAAAATTGGCATACACTTTTTCATTATGAGAGAAAACAACATACAAAAGAGCTATAAATTGACAAACTACTTCATTTTAATATACTGTACACATACACAAGTACTTAGCTGTCCAACCAAAAAGAAAACATCAATACAAAATCACTTCATTTCTAATTTGCATATCTCAAGTGATTTATTCATTGTATGTATTTAAAGGATATCCTTGCTGTCCAACAAATAAAATACTCACTACTGCACATACACAAACACATGTTGAAAATCACATGATGATAAACAAAATTCATTCATGACTGAACACAAATGACACCATTGTTTCCCTTGATGTGCGGGAACAGACTAATCTTATCGCTGCTACAGCTAGCAAGTCCAACGAAACTGGAAGTTGAGTAGACATTCGGGGGGGAAAAGGAATGCAGCTTGACAGGGGCGAAGTTTTCGAAATGAGATTATGTGCATGGGAAATTACAATTTGCAGCGTTTTCCTGATGTGATCGAAGATAAAACGTTCTTCAGTTGCAAGTGTTAGGAAACTTTATGCAAACGTTTCGTTACAAATCGACAGTTTGAGCGCACAACCTCGATTGTCGGTTTTTATGTGTTTTCTACTTAATTCGATGATATTTCACGATTATTTCGCGAAAAAGCGTTCATTTCGTGGAAAAGCACACATTTCGCATTACTTCGCGAGTGAAACTCATGCATATTTCATCATTGGGGGTGTAGTAACGTGCAAAATGTTCAAAATTACATCTTCTTTTCACATTTCGCGATTTCGCGGATCGCGAAAATTCAATGTCCCTACTGATAAGTAAGCAGACTAGTAATGAACACTGCTAATCACGCATATCAATAATTCCTGCAGGTTGAATCTGAAGTCTGAAAAATGATGATCATTGGGGGCCGATGAAGGGGTTCCAGGACGGCAGCCACCCCAAACAAATTATATTTTGTTGCCATTAATGCAAAAATTAAATATATATATACTTCCGCTATCTTACTGCTTCCCGTTGCGCTGTGTGGAGCTATCAAATTCACTTGGCGCGCGACAATCGGTAAACTGATACATGAAACCGCTTCCCCACTAGGGGACTGTCAGTACATCTCCATGTTGACTCTTCTTCTTCTTCTTCCACGTCCCTCCCTGATAGGCCTCTGTCAATGCTAAAAAGCGGACTGCATTCAACGCAGACCAATGTACGGTGGCGCTGTCAAGTGGTAAGAATAGAAAGTTCTCACTATGACGGCGGCCACAACGCATAAACATGCGATTGCCGAAAGAAACAGTGGTCTGCCATGTAACGCGTCCGTTTCGCTTGTCTGTAAGTGCGTGATAGTTTAAGTTTTCGAATCGATTCAAAGAGTTATTTGTTTTCTGGCAGTAAGTTATATAATCTGGTGTTCTGAATGGTACGTACAAGTAAAAATGAATAATTGAATGAAAGATCGCCGCATGGAGTTCATCTTTAAATAGTTAAGGTAAAGAATTTCTTTATGAACGCAGCCCTCCTAACAATAAGTAGCATGAGCCGCCACTGATGATGATCATGCAGACTGAATTTGAAGATTAGTGATCGTAAAGCATGACAGCTTTAACGAAGGATGATAATGGAATTCTGTTTGTCTGTGCACAGGACTTATCCTCGCTCCAGAGTACTGAACTTGTCTGAGTGTAATTGGTGTAACGTTTGTAATTCGGCCTCTGTCAATCCCTGACAGTGCGAATCATGTTTGCGGTGCTAATGTGGTGCTTGGCGAGTTCCACAAGTCAATTGGCGGAATGCACAATTGTTGTTAACGACGCATTCGCTTGATGAGACGCTCATCTGCTAGTGGATCTCTCTCTGTCTGTTTGTTCAGTAAGAGTCTGTGCATTAAAGTCCCGCTGCTGATTCAGTTATATCAGCCCAGTAATTGGACGACCATTTAGTCAACCGACGCACTCATAGATGGCGTTGTTAAAGTGAAAAATGCCGATTTACTCGTTCGGCTTCAAACATCCAACCATTCTACAACACATCAGCCATATCTATTCCACTGAGACTTAGGGAACAAAATTCTACATGAACAGCAAATTGAGAATTGCAAAAAGTATTTAAAATATTGCAAGAAAATCAATTTTTGAAAACAATTAGTGAAAATTTCATACTTAAATTATACTGATCAATATAAGAACATCTATTTTTGGAATATTCACCCGGCGGCATTCTACATCACTGTGGTTCAAGTAACACACCAAACAAAAACTGTGTTGATGCTTGTAACACGACAAGAACATAGGTACGACGAGAAACAGGAGAGACCGACCTATTTACTAAATAATGCACAAATGTAAAAATATACAGAGCATTCCCTGACATTCGCTACGAGACTCGGCGACAAGCTGCCCGGCATCAGCGCTTGTCTTTCCCGGTGAACGGCTCAGCGACAGTCGCTAGAGTCGGCTATTAAAATTACAGTTTTCATATTGTGTACTAACCTTGACTACAGAAGGTGTTTAAAATGATGTCCCTCTGCTGCAACTCATTCCTCGCATCTCCGAAGAAAATTGACATTTACACGTGCAAGTTCATCTACTGTAATTCTCCCAATTTTTCGTACAATACTCTCTTTTAACTCACGGATGGTGTGCGGATTGTCTTTGTATACTTTATTTCCCCATTTTTCTTTCAACTTTTATTCAGAACTGACCCTGTTACTCTAAACGTTTTTACGAGGTTTAATATAAACGACTGTCGCGGACCCGTTCACCGGGAAAGACAAGCGCTGATGCCGGGCCGCTTGCCGCCGACTCTCAGGGAATACTCTGTACGTGTGTGTGTATATATATATATATATATATATATATATATATATATATAACGTAATCGGTTGCGTGTGAGCTCTGCGCTCATTCTGACAACACTATTTCCACAACAATGGTCTTTCTAATAATGCCGTTTACGTCATCTCATAAAACTGTGATCAGGTCGCTCGTGAAACTCTAAACGTCAGCTAGAGAGCACCACAGGTCAATATTTGAAATACTGTTAAAATTGCACTTTATTAAAATTTGAAGTGAGAGCGTCGCTTACCCGCAATCAATCGCGGGTTAAGTTTACCGTATGTAGTATAGTATGTTGTTCCTTGAATGTAGAAAAAAAAACATTATGTTCGTAACGTACGTACTGTAATATGCTTATCCTAATGTATAACATCCTACACTTTTTTCTGAATAGCGGACACTTCTTAATAACGGACATTTATTTTCCTCCCAGGTCTGTTCGTTATTGAGAAGTTTTACTGTAGTGTATAATGCAGAAAAAGAAAGTAAAACTTCGCTATATGGTTAATCCCGCTGCAGGAGTGTCAATGTAGGGTTCTTCTTCGTGGTCATTGCTACTGTACTTGCCATACTATGACCAACTACCTATTCTCGTAGCGCTTCTGGCAACTGGAGAATCGCAGGGGAGCAACTTCCTTACTTGGATTTTTACCTTTCAGGCTTAAACCACATACGCTAACTCATGAAAAATGTCAAAAAGCAAGTCTGGTGTTAGTAAATTCAGATTTTTATTAATTTTTACATGCAAACATGCTTGAAATTTGTTAGAAAGAATCCGATTCACATGCATCGCAAAAACTTACAGCCACCGCTTCCATTAAGCTAAGCCACAGAATATCTCCACCCTCCTATTCCTCTATTTTATACAATGCGATTGCCAATATGACTTTTCTTTGCAGCGCTGTCAAAGTTATAATTTGTACAGCGTGATTGCCATTGTAGTTTTTTACACATTGCTGGCAAAGTTGTAATTTGTACAGCGTGATTATTTTTATATACAACATTTTCAACTAGAGAACTTATGATCTGTCATAATACATACATGAAATTGGTCAAAATTAGATTTCCTTCTTGTGTTATGGCATTTCTCCTATTTCTGTATGTGCACTCTCCAAGAGCAAGTTAGAAAACTTCTCTTACGAACGGTATAAGATTGCATCCGCTTGCTGTCAAGTAACGATTTTTCGACAAAGGACTTCAAACCTTTCCTTTTCTAGTGGTGGCCGGCTACTGGATGTTATTGTTATTACGTGGCCCAAACAATAAGTGGATGTTGAAATATCGGACTAAAAACAAATTTTACAAATTTCAATACTGCATGGCAAAAGTGTTAAAATGTATGTTCAGACCTCCATGATCCAGTGCTTAGTAGAGCATGCTCCAAATCAAGAGATTGTGTAACAGAAATGGTTTATACATCAATGAATGCAGCGTATCTTCAAGTTTATTGTTTCACGTTGTTAATTCTAGACGCCACCACTGGAGGCGTGAGTGTTTGTTTATCTTACACAAGTACCGACTTGGATTGGTCGTGGTGGAACAATTCCGTGGCCACCTTGTCGACGTTGCTGGGAAGAGGGGGAACAAACACACGTTCTTTAATGTAACCCCAGATAGAGAAATCCAAGGTACCAATCAGGCAAACGAGGTGGCCACGGAATCATTCCACCGGGACCAATCAAAGTCGGTACTCGTGTAAGTTAAACAAACGTTCACGCCTCCAGTGGCGTCGTTTGAATCTAACAACGTGCGACAATAAACTTGAAGATATGCTGTATTCATTGATGTACAGTATAAACCATTTCTATTATACATACACTTGCTTCACAATTAACTGTTAAACTGTTACTTTTGTATAACTAATTTATAGAAACCCTATATATACAGCGAAGTCCGAAAAATATGCGACGGAAAAATTTACACTTGGTAGAAGTAAGGACACTAAGACATAACTTAAATATTCCGAAATGTGAAAAAATATGCAAACAACGAATCTCTAAATAAAAACTATATATTTTTTTAAATAAGTATTTCTTTTGTTCCTGATTTCAGAATTTGTAGAGTGTCACAGGCCATGGCATAGAAAGAAAATATCGAATGACGCTCATAAAACGTCCGTGCTGGAGATCACATTCCTGCCTTGGGCGCCGAAATATCTAGCTACGGAGCTGTTCATTTGATTTCTTTTATAAAATTTGCCTATTGTATTTTGACAGGATTGACCTGGAGGAGGGTAAGCTTGATTTTGGACGAAGAATGTTCAAACACTGCACCCTCTTTTTACACTTTTGTATTTATTATTTGTAGATTCCAAGAGAGATGTGGGCGACATCAATACCGAGACGAGATTGGAGTTTACATGCATCGAGATGAAACCGAGAACAGAGAATTATTGCAACAAGCTCCCTACGCCCACTTTAATACGGTATTTTCGCTTCACTCTTTCTCACATCCCCTAGACATTTGGTACCCTGAAGGGAAAAAAATATTGGATAACGTCCGTTCGCAAAATTTCTATGACGTCTATTTCCCTGAGCCTCCCAGGAGACAACGTAATATTTCCATCCTCTATCACACACGGAAATTCCACCACTGACATACAACTCCATCGACCCGATGCAAACAGTTCCCAGGTCCCTACTCGCAGAAGTTAGTTGGACGAATTCATTAGAAATCAATAAACAGGGCCCAACTTCCTTCGCCGCCACCGCAGAGCAATACCGCTCCGGTACCCCCAAAAGGCAAACTCCCAGAAAGGGGAGTTAGCAGCACAAGGCGAACTTGGTCCCGAAATTGACGTTCCTGTCCTTGAAGTAAAAATTACTTTTGGTCGAAGCCTCATGCGTATTCAGGAGACACCAACTCTGGCCTTTGTGATGGTGTGTTGGTTGGTGGAACGAGAAGCTACGGTTGTCAGGGGCAGGTTAAGTTATTTGGGTCGATAAAGCTAATCCGATGTTGGTAATGAATATTGGGATTTCGATATTGGATTACTTGGGGTTGTTATGCATTAGTATTTCCTGTTCGGATCATCGTGATGAAGTTATCAAATTGGTAACATAGTTGAAATATTTTTGACATAGTGAATTCACACTTCTTGTACAGATTTTTGTGATGGATCAATACCTTAATATTTCCTTGTTCAGATGTTCCTTATGAAGTGAGGCTTCAGCACTTCGTTGCTCAGATGTTCGTGATGGACAAAGAACTTAATATTTCCGTGTTCAGGAGTTTCTAATTGAAGCTTTAACACCTCATTGTTCAGATGTTTGCTATGTATGAATGACTAAATATTTCTTTGTTCAGGTATTTTTTGAGAAGCAAGGCTTCAGCGCTTCGTTGTCCACATGTTTGTGATGAATCACAATCACATTTGTGTTACGTAGTCGAGAAGTTGACGACATCAGAATTTTGTGATGGATGACCGATGTTGTTATGCATCAATGACTTAGTATTTCCTTGTTCAGATGTTTGTTAAGAATTGAGGATCTGGCACTTCATCGTTCAGTTCTCTGTGATACATCATTGGCTTAATACTTTTTGTTCGGATGTTCCCTAAAAAATGAGGATTTGCATATCGTCGTTCAATTGTTTGTGATGCATCAGTAAATTAGTTCGTGATTTACCAACAAATCATAAGGTAAACGTCACGCAGGAAGATACAAGGCACGTCATAAGAGATTCGAAGAAAACAGACTCCCCTGTAGTATCACTTGGGCCATTTCAAGATAGGTAAAACAACGGAATCGAAAAAAGGCGACTGGCTACCCTGTTGCTCAGAAATTACACGGTATGGCAGAGACCGGATTCGAGTCCTGGTCGAGCTGCATCGATCACTTAAATTCCTACATTGCAATAACTTATTATTTCCTTGTTCAGATGTTTATTAACAATTGAGGATTTAGCACTTCGTTGTTGAGTTGTCTTTGATGCATAAACAACTTATTATTTCGTTATGCAGATGTTCCCGTTGAAGTAATAAATTTTACGTTTCAATGTTCAGGCGTTGGTGAAGAAGTAGAATTTAGGCATTTGATTCTTCGCCTTTGTTAAGGTGACTGATAGTATAATAGAAATAACCAGACATTTCGTTGGGAAGTAAAATTGTCGAACTTTCGTTATTCCTACACTCCACATTAAATAAAATCTTTTGCGTTTTGTTGTTCACATATTCCCGTCTGAGTTAATTGTGTAGATTTCAGAGTGCTGTCGATAGCCTCAAATTTCGAATTTAAGTTTGTTACTAAGAAACAACGATTAACAAGCCGAAGGTCAACAATATACAAACGGGTTCCTACAATCAGTCGGTATTGTGGTGGGTAGCATGAGGCTACGATAGTGAAGCTTGTTGAATGAAATTGTATTTTCCTTGTCAGCTCTAAAGGGAAAACTGATAGGTGAGGGGATTTTTACTCCAGCCTTTGATGTTATATCAAGGGGGGTCCTGTGTTTAACGTGGTCACAACTGGAGAGATGCTTGGCGTAAATTTTCTTAAGAGGGGGTAGCATTTCCCGCATCTGCTGACTTCGAGCACTCACTCATCTTTGTAAAGATTGACGTGGGAGTTGGAAATTTAGCTTGAAGAAAACACCTCAAATATGAACGTGAAGAGAAGCGCTACATACTAAAGCTATTTAAATTTAAGCAGTATCGTGTAGAGAAATGCATTGAATTCCTCGTGTTTTACGAGGCGATGTTCTTAAGAAATGACATTTTGGAGGTAAGAAAAATAGGAGGATACGTATGAAAATAATGAAAGATTTAAAGTGGAGGATGAGTTTCACAAATTGTAGGGGAATGGTGTACGATGTAGAGCAGACTAAACTCTGTTCCTGCCATCTCCGGAGAAGGGCCGCGCATAACGACAGAGAACGGGGAGGGGGGAGGATCGAGTGTTCTGAGCGAAGCAGTACAAGCTGTTTCAATGCTGGTTACTCCACTCGCTCTTCCAAAACTCACCAACGCAATCTCGTCCCTTTCACGTGTTCATTGGTGGAGCCATCTCGCGTCACTACTTGCGCAGAGACTTGTTTTCGTTCGCTTGCTCTAGAGATATATGGGACAGGGTATAAAGCAAGTCGCTTGTACACTCCACTCACTTAGTACTCCGGCAGTTTGTTTCTTTATACAGCATATTTACAGAAGGTACAATTAAACCTACAAGTATGTCAATATACGATGCATAAAGCACACCTCATTACTAACTTCATTGTCCGTACTTGTGTAGGGCAGCGAGCGCTCCGTGCATCCCGCCGGCACACCACACCTCAAGGACAACAATCAGCCGAGGAGGAATGAGAAAGGCGTGCGCGTTGAAAAGTATAGGAAAAAAACTGTGAGGGAAGACTTTTTCTTTTTCATGGAACCACCTCCTGTTCTCTCCCAGGATTACAATGTCACAGTGCACAGGCACTTATGTATCAGATGGCGACAGATAACTCACTGCATGAATGCGATCGACGAGCCTCTTGCCTCTTCACTCCTTTCTTTTCGCCCATCTTACGATGATACAGTACCGCTGCTCACTATTCAGTTCGCACGTGCATATGAGAGCGCTGTTCCCGTGTGTACGAAGCCCGATGTACCGAATACTAAACTTTACAGTGATCTAGTAATTCGAGTACCGAATGTTAATTTTTACAGTGATCTAGCGATTCGATTGATTGATTGATTTAGTTTATTTTACTTCGCGTTTGTGCCTCTTGGCTAATTTGCGAAGATGGGGATGAGTGATGAAATTATGAAATTGATGAATGGACGTTCACAAATAACCAAGCCCGAGCGGGATTCGAACCCGGGACCTTTGGCGTAGCAACACGAGGTTATAACCACTAGGCCAAAGGGTGCGGTATAGCAATTCGAGTACCCAATGATAAATTTTACAGTGACCTAGTGATTCGAGTACCGAATAATAAATTTTACAGTGATCTAGTGACTAGAGTACTAATTATTATTGAATTTTACAGTGATCTAGCGATTCGAGTACCGAATAATAAATTTTACAGTGATCTAGTGATTCCAGTATCGAATAATAAATTTTACAGTGATCTAGTGATTCTAGTATCGAATAATAAATTTTACAGTGATCTAGTGATTCGAGTACCGAATAATAAATTTTACTGTGATCCATTTGTGAACATACAAGCGATAATGATTTAGTTACAGGCTTCTGAGTATTGTGATATAACATAGCACTGTTCTTAAGTTATAAGTGATCTAAAAATATCTCGATTGATATTTTCAGGATGATGGCGTAAGTGAGCATGATATTCATCCCGTCAATGCATGTGCTAATATTGATATACCAGAAGCAAAATTTCCCCCACGTCGAGCAGCCTATTCGAACTTCGCCTCTCGCAGCTAACTGCAAAGCCAGGGCCTGGTGGGAGCTCTGTATAAATTAGAGAGATCAAAGCGGTGCCGCAGCGGTTCACGGTATTAGATCCCGATCAGTGAATGAGTCCGCCCGCTCTTCCGCTCTCTGGGGGAAGAGCCGTTTGCCGCTTTGATGAACGCTTCTGTTTATAATCAGTGGGCAAAAGGACTGCGGTCGTGGCAACGGGATAGACGTCCGCTCAAGCTCACGATGCGTGAACGCCAAATCTTTCAGTTGCCTTAACCATGCATCAACATATCAAAATATTATGTACTCTGCAATTAACTGGTTCCCTCAAATGTATTAGGAAGCTCCAATTCATTCCGAGCTTCTAGTTTTCGCTGTGGCTTGCTCATAAATGAAAGTGGGTTTCTGGTCCAATCAGCCTCAAAACACGTCTCGTTACTCCTAATTTTTTCAAAAGTCATGTAAATTAATTACTTTTCTGGAAAAATGTTTTGCGTCCATGAAAGTGAGATACTCGTACTAGGAGACATTCCAATTTCACGGGTTGGACACGTGGGCTATTGATATTGAAGTAACTATTCTCCTGATAATTATGCAACATTTCTCTTATAGTTTCGTGCAATGAAATATGAAACTTAACACTCATGATTAAACATAAGTACCCTTAAAAGGCTTCCTCATATTTGTAGCTATATTGTAACAATTTTGTGTCACGGATGGAACAGTCGAAACACTGCCTCTTCACATAATAAGAAGGTTATTTTAATTTCTGTGAATTGTCAAATGATGAATAATGAATTATTTAAGACAGAGAGATGGGTATAGACCTTTGAATAATCTAGTAGAATTAAGAGAAGGAAACGTAACAATTAAGGAAGACATTAATTGTTATTTGGGGTTACGGGTAGGACACAATACAAAACACAAGTAAATCAAGAAGTTTAAAAAAAAAACACTGACATGTAAAATATCTTCCACTTTCTAACTTGAATATTTATTCAAAATACAAATTTAGATTGTTCACTCACAGGATAGGATAAAGTTACACTATTGCATTTATTTTTTAAAAAAATGTGAATAAGCGGCACTTTCACATGCAATTCCCATAAGTCTATTTGTAATTTCCTTCTCAAAATGAGTGACTGTAACAAAATTATTTTAACAGTATCTCGTAGCGATATTGTCACTTTCATGATTGCCAGTCTCTTTTCCACCACTTACACATTGCTCAGAAAAATAATCTGATTTATATTATTAAACTTCACTGAAATAAATATTTCTTCCATCCATCCAGACTACTGGCGGTAGTCTATCGTCCACCTTGCACTCGCCTTGATAACTTCGAGAACGACGTTGCAAACTTTCTACCAAAATATTCACACACGATCATTCTGGGAGATATGAATACCGACCTATGTAGCAAAAAAGAAAAGGTTATAGAATTCCGTGATACGTTCTCTGCTTTAAATCTTTCCATTTGCCATTTAAATCCAACCCACCACACGGCCACTTCCGACTCGTGGCTTGACGTCATCTTGGTTTCTGACGAAAATCGTGTAACGCGCCATGGCCAAATACCAGTGCCTGGAATTTCCTACCACGATTTAATTTACGTGTCCTATTATCTTCGCATTCCTAAATACAAAGCAAAACAAGTTTCATATAGAGACCTCAAAAACATTAACGAAGCCCGCCTAAATGAAGACGCTGCCCTTGTACCATGGCATTTAATCAGTACGTTATCTACAGTGGATGAGCAAGTCTTATTGTTAAATACCTTTATCCTCCAATTGTACAATAAACATGCTCCAGTCAGGAAGAAGCGTGTTTCGCGTCCCCCTGCTCCCTGGCTGACGGACGAGTTGCACCGGCTTATGGCGATGCGTGACAAAGCGTACACCAAATATAGGAAGGCGATCAAGGTCGGTGATTATAACACATCCATCTTTGAAAATTACAGAATTCTGAGGAACCGTTGCACCCAGGAAGTACGAAAATCAAAGCGTCGATTCGCGTCTGAACTACTAACATACGAAAGCAAACCTGACGTCCTCTGGAAAAAATTGAAAATACTGGGAGTTGGAAAACGGAGAAACCACGAATCCATTAATAAATTTCCACCGGAAGTATTGAACGATCACTTTTGTGATCTTCCGATCGTCGATGATAATGTGAAACACGAAACGATTCGTAACATTGAAACACGCTCCACAACTGCTCCAAAATTTTGTTTTTCTTATTTTTCGCCGGAACAGGTCAGAAAATCGTTACAGAAGATAAAGTCATCGGCCGTAGGAGTAGATGAAATTTCTATCCTCATGATTAAAAAAATTCTCTACCACGTACTTGCTCCTATCACTCATATTTTTAATTTTTCTATAATTACCGGCGCATTTCCCTCGTCTTGGAAACTCGCCCTGGTACGCCCTATACCTAAAACAAACAACATAATAAACGTCAACGATTACCGACCAATCAGCATCCTCCCAGCCTTGTCTAAAGCCCTAGAGCATCTCGTTAGCGATCAAACCCGGGACTTTCTAACGCGGAATAATTTAATAGATCCTCTTCAGTCTGGCTTTCGAAGTAACCACAGCACTTGCACGGCTCTTGTCAACGTAACCGATGACATGAGGCTAGCCATGGACAATAAACAACTTACGATTCTGGTACTTCTAGACTTTACAAAAGCTTTTCAGACAATTGATCATGAAATTCTACTCGCTAAATTATCATCGATTTTCAATTTTTCCGACTCCGCGGTTAATTGGTTCTGCTCCTATCTACAAGAACGTCGACAATGTGTCGTTGACCTATATGGAAAATCGTCGTGGAAAAACATTCCATGTGGTGTCCCTCAAGGCACTGTACTCGGCCCCCTCTTATTTGCTCTGTATATAAACGACCTCCCGACGGTGCTTAACGGCTGTAAATACCATATCTATGCCGACGATTTTCAGTTATATTTCTCTTTCCCCCCGCAAGAAATACTGCATGCAATAGAAATTGTGAACAATGACCTTAAACAAATAAGTACTTGGTCTGCACACCATGGCTTACATCTAAACCCGACTAAAACCCAGTGTATTCTTGTAGGTTCCCCTAGAATTTTGAGCAAAATAGATAAATCTAGCCTCCCTAGACTCAACATAAATGACATTCATCTGCCCTTCTCCACTACTGTTAAGAATCTGGGTGTGATACTCAACCAACATCTCACCTGGGCAGAGCATGTTAACTCTGTATCTAGAAGAGCTTTCGGTGCATTGCATTCACTCTATCGGCTCAAAAACTTCCTCCCTGAACGCATAAAAATTAAACTGGTCCAGTCTCTTGTATTTCCCATTGTTGACTATTGCGACATTGCTTTCTTGGATGTCAATCACGAGCAAGCTAAACGACTGCAGCGAATTCAAAATGCCTGCATTCGTTTCGTTTTCGACCTAAAATATTCAGACCATTTGACATCGTACTTTGCGAAGGTCGAGTGGCTTAAATTAAGAGATAAACGTAATTTTCATAAGTTAATTTTACTGTACAAAATCCTTCAAATAAAAGACCCGCAATATCTCTATAACCGATTTCAACATCTTTCCGACTTTCACAGCCACAACACCAGATCGCGCGAAAGGTCTCTGCTGTCCATTCCACTCCACAAATCCAACTTTTATGCAAATTCTTTTACTGTTACCTCAGCAGGCCTTTGGAACAAGTTGCCACCTGAAATTCATGTCTCTTCCTCAATTGTGACGTTCAAAAAATTGTTAAAGTTACACATATTATACAATGAAAATTAAATGTTTGATTTCCCTATTAATATGGCGGGTGCAGAGAATGATAGAAGGACGTAAGGCACTAAAATGAATTAGAGTAATAGTTAAGATGAATTATCATCAAAGTATACCGTATTGGACTGTGTTTTAAGTATGTGTAATATTGGACTGTGCTTAAGTAAGTGTAGTGTTATGTATTTGCTTGTACGTGTGTAAGGGCAAAGATATGTATGTGTGTGTGTGAGTGTGTGTGTCCGTATCTATAGGTTAGATTACCTTTCTTATATGTAATTTCTCTTTGTATTTTTTATTTCTCTGTAATTTTTTATATATTTTTTTTCTTCCTTTTTTTTCAAAATTTTAATTATTTCATATTCAATTTTTTTGTAAACATGGTCAAGTGGAAGAAAAGGCTCCACAGCCTTAACTTCGCCATGTAAAAGAAGACGAAATAAATAAATAAATAAATAACCCAGCACAGGTGGAATTTTCAAACATTGTTACAGTAGAAAACTGAAACAGGAACACGACTAGGCTAAGGGCTAGACGAAACTGAAATGAGATGAGACAATACAGATGACTGTAAAATATAGGCGAGACTGACAAATTGGAGTCTCGTGTCATTTGAGACTTAGTGACAACCAAGTTCTCAATCCTCACTTCTTAATCGAGCATATGAACAGGGCAATATTACCTAATGCATTACAAACAACTGAACTACAAACAGCTAAATCTTTACTTCTTAATCGAGCATCTGAACAGGACAATACTACCTAGTTCATTACAAACAACTGAACAATAAAGTGCTAAATCCTCACTTCTTAACGAACATCTGAACACGGAAATACCACCTCGTTGATGCAACACAAATAATTCAAACATTTCGATCGATTTCACTGAACTGCAAGTCACCATCAATACTCAAAAAATAGTATCTACACCCTGTCCCAGCTAACTGTAGAGCAGCGCCGCACATAGAGTAAGAGGAGGAGGAGGGAAATCGAGTGGTGAAAGCACAGCGTTTCCAGTAAAACGGTCCTGACCGTACATGCACGGAAATTTCATGGCATGTTCGGACGTACGGTCCAGACCTTAGTCCGTACGCTAAATGTACGTCTTATCAAAATTCGCACTTGCTGTTTTATCCCTAATATTTCCATAAGAAATTCTTAAACCAAGCGTACGGACCTGGAGACAAAAATACTGTCCGTTTGCCACGTGCGTCCGGTATTGTCGCTTTCAAAAGTTTGCAACGCTGACTGTGTGAAGCATGGAAATCGGGTAACTCCAATCGCCCATTACACAATCCCGTTTCTCTCACTGTTCATTGGTGGAGCCGTCTCGCGTTACTACTTGCGCAGATACTTGTTCGCCTGGTCTACAGTTAGCTGGTTCAGGATTTAGCAGTCGTATGTTCCGACTTTGAAGGGTACAGGTGACAAGAAAATAATAAATATAGAGACATCTTGTGCAAATGTGGCTAATCTAATGGCATGTTACATAGCACCTTAAATTGTGCAGTTTGGACTCCAATTAAAAATTAACCTGTCGAGAGAAATACAAAAGCGCCGGTTTCTTGGTGTTTTCCAAACGACAACTCTCTTTGAAATTCTATAAATAAAAACAAATATGTAGTCCAATCGTGATGACATTTAAATACGGTGCAGTTGAAAACGTTTTAAATACAATTCCTACCTTTACGTTTTTTTAAACGGCCAAAAAAAAAATGTTATCAATTTTCTGAAATTACTTTATCTAAGTATTGGGTAGTCCCATAAATATGATCTTGGTCTTGTTTTCAAGCCATCTGTGGCTGTTTTTAAATTCCATTACCACTGTAAACTCGGATTGTGAAACTGATTTTATACAGGTTAATATTGAACTGATTAGCGATGTGCGTTCAACGTGCCAACATGTACAAAGTGCTGCATGAAGATATGAATGTGGGCTCAGGGAATACTACAAATATTCTATCGTCTCTGGAATCTGTGAGGAAAGGCCGCGCATAACGGAAGAGGAGGGGAGAAAGCAAGTGGACGGAGCAAAGCAGCGCGCACTGCTGCAATCGACTGGCAGCTGCACTCCACTTCTCCTCTTAAGAGTTCAATGGTCGAAACCTCTCCAGTCACTACTTCCGCAGAGGACTTGTTTTCTTTCGCTCCAGAAATTCCTGGGACAGAGTGTAGCCACTGGCGCATCTAGAGTGGGGCAGATGGGGCTACAGACCCATCCGAAATTTTGAGGAAAATCAACATTTTTAGATGAAAGCAGTGAAGAATTCAACAAACATCAAAGCGTTAAATGCAAACCCCAATTAAAATGCCGCCGATTGGAATTTTTGAGAGTGGAAATACCTAATAATACAAAATATCTTGTCGAGTATTTGACACCCGTAGAAAGCAAGTATGTATTAACACCTTTACAATTCCAGCCCCTCCCGTAAAATATTCCTGCATACGCCAGTGAGTGTTGCATAGAAGGAGCCATTTTCTCAATTTTTTAAATTGCTTTGGTTCTCGTTTTCAAGATAATGCCTCTTACCCTTACCTTACCTTACCAATTGGCTCTACAGCTCTGAGTGAGCTTTGGCCTCCTGCATTATCAGCCTCCAAGCATTTCGGTCCAATATCTTCTCCCTCCATCCATGGACTCCTATTCTTTGTAGATCTTGTACGACACTATCCCGCCATCTTAGTTTGGGTCTGCTTCTTCTTCTTGTGGAGGACATTCTCTCATACATGATTCTTCGCGGCATTCTATCCTTATTCATACGTTCTATATGACCCATCCAACTAATTCTTCTGGCTTTAATAAATCTTACTATATCCTTTTGGTTTAAGATGGAATTTATCTCTTCATTGTTTCGACTTCTCCAGAAATCTCCATCCTTGATTGGACCATATATTTTTCTGATTCTTCTTCTTTCAGTTTTCCTTAATTGCTGTTCGTCTTCTACACTCATTGTCCATACCTCAGCACTGTAAGTTATTACCGGTCTAATAAGTGTTTTGTAAATCAATAGTTTGGTATATCTGCTAATTAACTTGCTTTTTAGTAATTGTATGTTGGCATAATATGCTTTGTTCCCTGCATTTATTCTTTCTCTAATTGCATCGTGCATGTTATTTTGGTCATTTATCGTCATTCCAAGATACTTGAAGTTTGTTACCGCTTCAAATTTCTTGTCATCTATTGTAAATTGGTGGTAACGTTTTCCATCTTGCTTTGGAGTCAGCAGTAGGAATTTGGTTTTATTCATGTTTGTCTGTAGCCCAATTTTATTTGCTTCTTCTAATATCCTGTATGTTCTCTTTAATTCTTCTTCTGTTCTGGATATTATAACTACGTCGTCGGCATATGCGTTAATTTGGCTGTTTCGTAAATATTGTTCCTCTTTTGTCTATTTTGCTTATTATAGCATGTAGTGCTTTATTAAATAAGCATGCAGATAGTCCATCTCCTTGTTTTACACCTGCGTTATATTCTGTTAGTTCACCCATATCGCTCCATATTTTGACTTTAAAATATGTACGTTGCAGTGTCATGTTTGTTAATCTAATCAATTTATTAGGTATTTGTAATTCTGCCATAATTTGTATTAATTTATGTCTTTTAATACTATCAAAAGCACTACGAAAGTCTATGAATAACATGTAGAGATTTATATTATGTTCATAATGTTTTTCCATTATTTGTCTTATTGTGAATAATTGATCTATTGTGCTTCTTCCTTGTCTAAAGCCTGCTTGGTATTCTCCTATTATGTTTTCTGTTATTGCTGTTAATCTTGTATCTATGATGCTGGTCAATATTTTGTAAGTTGTATTAAGTAACATGATGCCTCTATAATTACTACATTCTGTTTTTAATCTTTCTTGTGTATTGGGCACAATATTCCATTATTCCATGCTTCTGGTATGTGTTCTTTTTGCCAGATTTGTTTTATTATTTTGTATATTTCTTCTATCATATTTGGTCCAGAATATTTTAATATTTCTGATGTTATTTCATCTTCTCCTTGTGATTTATTGTTTTTTAGATTTTTTTTATTATCTTCTCAACTTCTTCTCTTGTTGGTGTTCCTTCTGTGTTTTGTTCATTGTTATTTTCTATTTGTTCTTCTCTATATGTTTCATTGTATAATTGTTCTTGGAAGTGTTCTGTCCATCTTTCTAGTACACTTTCTTTGTCTCCTATTATTTCCCCGTCTCTCCTTTTACATCCTATCTCTTTGGGTTGATATCCTTTATTTATTCTCTTTATTGCTGCATAGTACTTTCTAATCTCTGACTGTTGACTAAGTTGTTCTATTTCTTGGATATTCTTTCTTATCCATTCTTTTTTCTTTTTCTTACATAAATTATTTGCCTTTTGCCTTAGTTCTTTGTATTTGTTACAACTGCTTCTTGTTTCTCTTTGCAGCATCTTCATTCTTGCAACATTTTTTTGGTTAATTATTTGCTGACATTCTCAGTCAAACCACTCTTTCTTCCTTGATGTTTTCTCTTTGCCTATTACTTCTTCTGCAGCTTCTGTTAACACTTTTTAATTCTTTTCCACTTCCCTTCTATTGTTTCTTCTTGAGTATTTTGTTGTAACTTATTTTTAATTGCTCTTTGGTAATTCACCTTGTTTTCTTGGTTGTCAATTTTTGTATAATTCCATTTTGTTCTTCGTATGTTCTGTTTGATTGGGTTATTGCTTAATCTTGCTCTTAGTTTAATTTTTACCAGAAAATGGTCTGAATCACAGTTTGGTCCTCTTTGGCTTATTACATCTATAATTGTTGAGGAGTGTCTCTTATCTATTAAAACATGATCTATTTGATTTACTGTTTCATCGTCTGGTGAATCACATAATGCCTCTCCTTGCTGAAAAAAGGAACGTTAAGAAATGCCGTTACAAACGAGGCGGATGTTGACGTTGTCAGCCGTCGATTAAAGAATGACATCATTTTGACTTCATACGTCACTCCATCTTGGGAAACAAATGAAAGGAGAAAGACGTCGGTATCTGTCTTGGCACTTTATTTCCTTTGCTTTTGCCGGTCCCTTAGAGAGATCTCGCATGCCGAAGACGTCAGGGGTCCTCATCAATCTCCCCGGGAAGTAAATCAAGCGCGAATGCCGTATGCTGATTGCAGGAGGTCGGGGGGGGGGGGGGTCGTGACCCGAATCACGATGTTCTCAACCGTTAATCATTTCGTCGATAAAGTTTATTTTTCCCGCTGAAGAGGCATGGAAATACAGGATGCAAGAAGGATGGTGCACAACTGAGGCTGATTTTGTTGGTACCTAACTCTCCAAGTATGCATCCGCTTTACTCACTGTTGCTCAAATTGCATATGTCAAGACGGTAGTTCAGTAGTTCACAATACGCATATCCATCACATGGGGCTAACTTATGAAGAATCGACAAGTTTTCCATTTAAAAAAAAAAACTTCCAAGACTGTTTTACTAAATAATTGTTACATTTGAGAAATATATTTATTTATTTATTGATAGAGCTTACTAGGCCGAGCCCAATTACAGTGTTTGAGTTTGAATGAGTTTTTAAGTCCACTTTATGCACAGAAAGGATAATCGGGACTGGACCTACAGTTTAAAGTGGGATCCGAACCACTTTGTGCCTCCATCGAACTCGGACCCCTTGATTACAAGGCGACGACGTTACCACTACGCCATCGGGAAGTCCAATTATAGTGTTCTAATTACATAATATTATTACAATATGTAGATTTACTGCAGTGTTTCAGTAATGTTATTTTAAGCTTGTATAAACTCATGCCAAAAATATCAGTGGCGATATTTACACTTGAAATTGTGTAGAGAGAGTCGCACGCTCTCCAAACAGGAGAGGTAGAAAGAACTGGCGTTCTTGCTCTTTGGCAATGAAAGATTTTGTGCTTGGGACGTGTTTTGAAAATGGGAACATTAATCGTTACTGTTGATAACATGTTGGAATCGTCTATTATACATTTAAATACTTTGTAGATAAAGAGCAGATCACTTAGTTGTCGCCGGAGCGCTAGTTTGCTGAAGTTGTTCTCTGAAAGTAGCTTATCGTATGAATCGAATGTAGGATATTCTCCAAAGGTTTTGAATTTGAAGTATCTAATGAACTTTGACTGAATACGTTCTAATTTATGAATTATGCACTTTTGAGTTGGATTCCAGATTACTGACGCAAATTCTAGTTTTGACCGTACGAGGGAAGAGTCTATTTCCATGAAGTCGTGGACTCATCGGATTATAACACCTACGTTTCTGAAAGCGTCGTTAGTAACATTTAAAATATGCCGATTAAATTTAAAATTAGAGTGAAGGTTACTTCGAGATCATTAATTTCGCTTTTCGCAAATTACCCTTTATTTCTTTGCTACTCAGAATCCAGAAGGTTAATACAAATAATATACCCCTTAACTTGTAAATTGTAATAAACCTGACACTTTATGAGAGGGCAACTGCCCCCCCCCCCCATTCAGCCCTACCAAGTTACACCTATGCCTTAAATAAATTCCCGGAGTATATACAGCCAGTGAATTCAAACTGCTGCAAGCAACGCAGTTCCTGTGCTGTGTACTCTTGTTGAACTAGGCCTGAGAAAGTCTCTGCACTGTAACTGTTCGAATTACATTATTCAACTTGCCTTCCGCCGCACTCAGAAAAAAAATGTGACACTATAGGTCTTTCCTACTCTTACGGCGGGCGTCCTACATGCTGGCAATGGAAGTTGGGAGCTGAGAAACGACCAATCCAGCTCGATAAGAAACGCGCTGCACCTCCCCTCCTCGACATTGTAACTCTCGGCGCCACCGCTGTTGGCTGGTTCCTTACGTTAGGCCCGCCCGCCGTAAGAGTAGCAAAATGTATAGTAAAGTCTGGGCGATACGAAATGTTTTGTCGTCAGTCTTGCATGATCATTCCAAATAACGGCATATATACAGGGTGTCTCATAAGTAATAGCGCAAACTGACACAGGTGAAAGTACACGATAATAGAAGCAAAAAAGTCTCAGTAAACATGGGTCTGCAAACGAGCCGTTTTCGAGATAATCGCGAGTGTGTTGTTAAAAGCCACCACTGACTTCATTATTTGTCAACGTCGTCCTTGTTGGTAAAATGCTAATAATGTGTGCGAATGTGTGGTTACAAGCCGTCATTGATTGCATTTTGTAAACACGGAGTGCTTTACTCCTTGCGCGGTCCGAGGTTTGCTCATTGTTTACAACAGAGGTGGCGTTGTAATCAAAGATAATATTTCCGAGAGATGGCGTTGCAGTCAAACATTACAAGCCATCTTGTACCCACATATTCGCACACATTATTAGCATTTTACCAACTAGGACGACGTTTACAAACAATGAAGTCAATGGCGGGTTATAACCACACATTCGCAATTATCTCGAAAACGGCTCGTTTGCAGACCCATGTTTATTGAGACTTTTTTGCTTCTATTATCGTGTACTTTCACCTGTGTCATTTTGCGCTATTACTTTTGAGACACCCTGTATAATCAACAAAGGAAGTAGTGATTCAATAAAAAATTATTTCTTGAATTTTAGTGAAAAAAGAGGGTCTGTGAGGCCCCCTCCGGTAAGTAAGTTTCTCATAAGGAATGGGTAAGATATCAGAAAGTGTTTTGAATGTGAAGGAGAGGAACAGTTGAATATGTTGTGACGTAGCGCTATGCAACGCGATTAATTGGCCCAGCCCCCACTCCCTTCCAGGTTCAGTCCTTCCCCAAATAAAATCCAGGTACGCTACTGGTAACAGTGGAATGCGTGCAAGAGCGATTGAGTGCTAATCTCATATAAAAGAGCTAAAGAGTTGCCAATATTTTCCGTCTCATATTGATGTTCGTAGTTCAAAGTGAGAGCGCTGTCAGCACGAACAAGTGCATCTAATTGCCTGTTCAGATGCGACAATGGCTTGCATGAATGAATGTCAAAGCCTCTGTTAAATCTTTCGGCAAAAAATGCTTTCTGAAGTCAATCGGGTGAAACGAAGTCAATTTCTCCTCTCATTTTGCGATTTGTATTTGTCTTTCCATTTTGCTTTCGAGATTCATCCGTGTGTAAACAAATTCTGGAGCGAATTAAACGCAGTGGGACGCTTTGAAGTTTTTTTTCTTTATTTTCCATTGAATAATTGCTTTGTCAGTGATGATTCCCTCTTTAAACTCTTAATATTGACATCGCTAATAAACAGGATCAATTTACGTAAGAGGTCAATCTCATTTCCACCCTCAGGTTCCACGAAACCCATGACACGGCGTTTATTTGCAGCGAAAGCTCATTTTCTATTGGCTATGGATCCGTATTACGTCTACATTACAGTGCTGCATCGATAACGTTTCCCTCTAGCTCCAAATAGTTCGCAGGAACGGCGGTAGATAGCGTGCGGAATTGAAAGGTTCTTCGATCGAGCGAATAACGCTCGAACAAACAAAACTAGCGGTATACACTCGAAGCGGTATACATGTATATCCGTACTTTGTCTTTGAAGTGAAAGACGCAGGGAAATTGAAACTTACAGTCCATACCAGCTAACTGTAGACCAGGAGAACGAGAACAAGTATCTGCGCAAGT
Organism: Lepisma saccharinum; assembly: GCF_977018435.1. Classification (NCBI taxonomy): domain Eukaryota; kingdom Metazoa; phylum Arthropoda; class Insecta; order Zygentoma; family Lepismatidae; genus Lepisma; species Lepisma saccharinum. Next base: position 39,137,303 of record NC_139250.1, on the reverse strand, counting down.
TGTGACGCGAGACGGCTCCACCAATAAACAGTGAGAGAAACTGGATTGCGTAATGGGCGACTGGAGTTACCCGATTTCCTGCTTCGCTCTGCAGTGTTGCAAATTTTTGAAAGCGACAATACCGAACGCACATGGCAAACGGACAGTTTTTTTTGTCTCCAGGTTTGTACGCTTGGTTTAACAATTTCTTAGGGAAATATCAGGGATAAAACAGCAAGTGTAAATTTTGAAAAGCCGTACATTTAGCTTACGGACTAAGGTTTGGGCCGTACGTTCGTACATGCCATGAAATTTCCGTGCATGTACGGTCAGGACCGTTTTGTTGGCAACGCTACGCTTTCACCACTCGATTTCCCTTCTCCTCCTCTGCCGCTATGCGCGGCCCTGCTCCACAGTTAGCTGGGGCAGGGTATATGTAAACATTGTTATTATCTCCATGTTACTATGTAGTTTAGTCTTTTAGTGTAGTTTAATTTATGCTACCAATACATAGCGATATTGGAAAATGAAATGGATAGTTATGGGCTGAAACTACCAGGGCATATAGGGTGTCACAAAAGTTTGGTCTCATAGGGAAAGTCAAAAGTCTTGAAGTGATGAATGTTGAATATTGATAATATATCCTTTGTTTCAGGTAGGAAGATCATTATGGCAACAAATGTTCAAATTGATGCCCTTCTTGAGCCTGTGCATTACGTAACATTGTTGGTGTGATAGCGTGGCATGCAGCACGGATGTTTTCTTTGAGATCATCAATTGAATGTGGACGTGTGTTGTATACAACATATTTATGGTGCCTCCATGGATCGTTGTCCAGGTTTTCATTTGTTTTGTTGACGAATGTAAAACTCGTCCCATGTTTGCCGTTGGGAAAAACCTGACGCATACAGAATCACAATTTTGGCTTTCTCTTGGCCAGTCTACGTTCCATCCCTGGCATCTACTTTCGTCTACCTGCAAAAAATAATCACTACTTCAATTTTTTCGACTTTCCCTGTGAGACCGGACTTCTGGAACACCCGGTATATTTCTACGATTATTACCACACTGAAATGGCATTTGATTGTATATACTCGAGTGTGGAAGCAGGCCCAATAGGCCTCATAGGCCCGAGCCTAGAGCGGCACGATTGTTTGTTTTAAATTTATAAGGAATACCTAATTTTCGGATTGCCTCTTTTTCCTCCGGACACACGAAATGAATGACTTAATGTAGTTGTATTGAAAATTTAAGTTAGCGAAGAATATTTCTTAAGAGAGATAGGCTAGCATTGCTCGGAACTAGTTTACTAATTTGTTGTTTTAATTACCGACGTTGTTGTTTCGAATGTACATTATTGTGCTGAGCCGGGTCGGCGATTGCGGAAAGAACGTGAAGCCTTCCGCTTGCTTTTGTAATCTTAAAATGTAATTTAAATAACTTATGTCATATCACTAGAGGCACATATTTTTGGTAAATAAAAAAGCAAAATTTCGGTACAAAACAGAGTCGATTTCGGGTTCAAAAGCGGTAAATAAAATAAAATGTCTGTGTTATAGCGGTGAATAATAACATCAAAAGTGCTATATAAAATGAAATTTTCGTTTTAAAATTGTGAATATAATCCTAAATTTGATTTAAAAACTGCACAAAATAAACTTATCCCTTCTAATAGCACATTTATGTAGTTACCAGAGTATTAAATTTATTCCTGGGCAAAGAGGTCCATTTTTGCTTCTCAAATATTTACAGCAGAATTAATCAATTTTCCGTGAATTGCATAACTCACAGGATACTTCAGACTTCAGAAAGTGTCGCGTCGGTATATAAACGGTAAATTTCGTGTTTAAGAGCATATTTCGCATTTTGCAGTTTATTTCGCATTATTTCGTGACAAAACAGGGTAGAAAAATGCACCTCACACCTTTCAGAAACATGAAAAATGAACATTACAGTATGTTATTTCATATTTCGTGTTTTCGTCTTGCATGCCTCTACCTATCACTTAAAGAAAGTAAAAATAAAAGTCTTATCTGAAAAACAAGGTAAATGTTAATATGTAATTTATATTTATGTGGCCGCGGTGGCTCAGTCGGTAACGCGTCTGACTACCATGCTCAAGGTCCCGGGTTCGATCCCCGGCCGGTTCAAATCCGGGAACTTTTCTAACGGTGGAAGCGGCCCCGGCGCCTACCCAGCGTCGAATAACATGGGTACCTGGGGGAAACCTTGGGGGGTAAAGGCGGTCAGGGGCGTGATGCTGATCACATCACCCCCACTCACGACCGGATCAAGAAAGTGTGGGGCGTTACCCCCACACTCCCTATACGCCTTCATGGCGTGGTGCTATGCACAGGGGAACACTTTACCTTTTTACTTTACCTTTATATTTATGTAATATCGCTTTGTTACATTTTTGTATGTAACTATCATTTAATTAATACTGCATGCCGTTAATTATAAAAATACTAATAGCTACAGAAAATAATACTTTTTTTTTCATTCTTGATAAACGGTATGGAAGCGGCAGAGCTTGTTTGGCATAGGGGCGGCAAAGAGGTAAATCCGGCCCTGTGTGGAAGACTGGAACCAACACGAGGGAGTGAAAGTAGTCTCATTCAGTACTCAAGTCTACTTACATTAAGAAACAATTACTCCACGTTCCTTTATAATTTTATTCAAATTTTAATCAATTTTTATATTTTGTCACTAGATGGTGCTTACGAATATTTTATTTTCATATGCTTAAAAATATTTAAGCTCCATTTTACCTAAGTTCTGGTGCAAGTATGTAATGAATGATTTTGAAAAATAAAGATAAATTATAATATTTATTCTAACTACTAAAATTATAACTCAAGAGATGACTTCGTTGCTGGTACTTACATCACAATTATTACATATTCTTTATATCTGATTAATAGTCGCATCTGTGTAGACTAAATTACTACTATCTGATCACGTTATATTCTTTCTTAGTTTTGTGTTTTTTTTTGTTTTTCCCTCTTTACCATGCTGTCGGTCGGGTGAAGGCACTGTGTGAATTAATGGGGGGATGCCCCCCACATAAAAAGTGCCCTCGGCAAAGGAAAATTATATTTATCCCTGTCAGGGATCTTTTTATGCTGCTCAAAAAAATGGGATTGAAAGCATACCTATAGCATACATTTCTTGACTGTGTTACAAACACAACTTAAAAATCATTCGTGTTCATGAATGGTCCAGTCAGCAGTGCCGGATCTACAAGCCGCAAAACCTCGCAGTGCGGGGGGCGGACACAAATAAGCCTCTAGGGGGCCCTCAGCCATTGACATATCGGGTGGGCTGAAAAGTTCGTAGGCTGACTCATAGATGGCGTTACTAGAATTAAATCCATGTGATTTTTACTTAGTACTAACCTTCAAAAGATACGTGTATAAATTTCACAGCTGCCGGATAATTAGTTCGTGAGATATAACATTGTGAGTGAAGCAGCTTTTGTTATTGTGAAAAAATGGATAAAAAAGAATTTCGTGTGTTAATAAAGCATTGCTTTTTGGCGAAAAAAAATACTGTTGAAGCCAAGGCTTGGCTTGATAAACATTATTCGGACTCTGCACCAAGAAAATCAACCTTTGAGAAGTGGTTTTCTCCAATCTCGTTCAGTGTGTCTTTATTGTAAGAATATAAATGTGACTCGCGAGGCGAAATTAGCATCGAAGACGATGCACGCAGTGGACGCCCCAAAGAGGCTGTTACCGGCGAAAACATCAAAAAAGTCCACAAAATAATTTTAAATGATCGTAAAGTGAAGTTGATCGAGATAGCTGACACTTTAAAAATATCAAAGGAACGTGTTGGACATATTGTGCATGAATATTTGAACATGCGAAAGCTGTGTGCAAAATGGGTGCCGCGCGTGCTCACAATCGATCAAAAGCAACAACGTTTTGATGATTCGGAGCAATGTTTAGCGATATTCAACCGTAATAAACACGAATTTTTCAGTCGATAGTAGATAGTATTTGTACTTCTGACCGCAACTCTAATTTCTTGACCAAACGACCGCAAAAAGTTGAAAAACTCACTTTCTCTTCCTGTTTCGCGCCTCATTTATTGCGCTGACGATGTTTCACGGGCGCAAAAAGGCAGTGATGAGTGAAAGATGAGCTCTCATCCTCTCATCCTCTCATCTTCTTATTCTCTCATTCTCTTATTTTCTCATTCTCTCATCCTCTCATCCTCTTATTTTCTCATTCTCTCATCCTCTTATTCTCTTATCTTCTTATTCTCTCATTCTCTTATTTTTTGAAAGATGAGTGCACCTTATCGTAATTTTCCAAGTCCGGGACCCAAATGTTTATATATATCGTGATCTTCGTAAACCTCTCCTCTCATCTTCTCATCCTCTTATTCTCTCATTCTCTCATCTTTTGAAAGATGAGTGCACCTTATCGTAATTTTCCAAGTCCGGGACCCAAATGTTTATATATATCGTGACCTTCGTAAACCTCTCTCTCGGGGGAAGGATGTGGCATATACACACACACACACACACGCGCGCGCGCGTATGCCTCTTATTATTTCCGTATTGTAACACAAACAAACAAACAAAATAATAATTGTTGTTTTTTAGGATACCTGGCCCCTATAACCTCGCCAGGGTGCGTGGTGCCCAACCAAAAATGTAAAAGTTTTCTAATGGCTGCGGTTATAGATTACCGCACCTCTGTAGAGTTTCACGTGTTTTTTTTTTTCCCCCAAACTTCCATGAAACCCTACAGAGGACCTCCGTAATGCATGCAACGTGTACTAACGACTCTAGTGTTATTTTGATGTTGTGATATTTTTGGATATAGAGTTTTATTGTGAGATATAGATAAAAATAATTATGTTTATTATTAATATTTTCTTGATGAAGATGGAGAATGTATGTGTGTGTGTTACAAATAAAGTTGCATGCTTTTTTTTTCTAGTGTGTGTGTATGTGTTTTTGATGTTTCGACAGCATCTGAAACGATAAAAAAGAAAGAATTTTATTGTTAATTTTCTTGTGTAAAAACAACAACAAATTTTTGTGCAAATTTTCTGATTTGTCTCGTGCTATAGTGCAAAAAAAAAGATATTGTAACTGATAACTAATGAAATTGACATTTGTAACTGATCTGAACTAGTGAAATTCGTATTGTGCCATTGTAACTGATTGTGCTAGTGCAGAAAATTTCTTATTGTGCAAGAAAAGATGTTAAAAACTTGTTAAAACTGCTCTGTGACCCTCTCGTTCTTCAGGTCGTAGGCGAAGGACTTCTCTGCAATCAGGATGACACTGCATAGGGTATCCTCGTGCAAGGCATCGTGGAACTCGCAGACGACCTTGATGTTGGTTCGATCGTTGACCACAACCTTCTTCCTCTTAGATGTGTTGATGACGGTCATGGGTCTCCGTGCTTTGAACTCGCTGGGCGTGTAGTACATGTCCACACTTCCCTCGGTCACGCGTTTGTAAGCCGAATACGCCTCGTAAAGTTTGAGGTAATTGTTTTTGGTCATGTCGAGGTTGTAATTCTCGCGCGGGAACACTTCGTTGCGTCCATTCTTCAGATAAACGTTCTTGATCTTGCAGTCGTCGAATTTGCTGGAATCTTTTTCCTGATTTTTGTCCCTCCCGGTCTGAAAGAGCACTACGACGAAATCTGGCATGTCGAACTGTATGTTGTTGAACTGCGTCGTCACGTCGAATTCCATGTGACTTCCGGACGCCATCTTTTGCACGCACTGGTAACCGTGAAAGTGAATCGGTACCTGGGGACTTTTCAAGATCTCCGCTTTGTGCTTGAGGGCGTAGTTTGTTTCGTATTCCACCACCGGCATTCTCAATTCCATGCTTCGGATGACGCATTTCGCTGCTTCGGGTAAAGTGTTGGCTATCGGCGTGGTGCCGTCCGGACCTAAAGTAGCGTATCGCATCAGTGCGTCGTTGTCGTTGGCCGCTCTTCGAAACGTGACTCTCAGTCCTCCCTTCCACATGATCTCCTTGTAATCGGAGAAGAATCCTGGAAGCAGACGCATGGGAAAAAGCACCGTGTGACTTCTCGTCGATATTTTGGCCCCGGCTTCGAATCCCCCGGCCTGGTAGTACGCTGCGTCCGTTTTGGATAATTTCAATGTTCCCACTGCCGTCGACGTGATGCCTGGATAATCTATTCTGTCGATGACGGTGTTGTGTTTCCTCACCTCGACCTGCGAGAACAGGTGTGGCACGAAGTTGTCCACGAGTATCAAGTTTGCTGCTGCAGGAAACGCGTCTCCGCTTTCTTTCTTCACCACGTCGAATTGAAGGTAGAGGTCCGCTCTGTGAGGATGAATGAACCCGTCGCCTACGTCCACGTCGTATTCGATCTCCCTGTTCGCTTCGTTCAGATTGGCGAACGTGCGACGGTTGGGAGGGAAAGATTGCAATTCGTAACTTTAGATTTGCTCCATTTTACATGTATGGTTATTTATTATACGTTGATCTCCACGATGGCAGTAGTCGTTGCACCTGCGAAATCCACCACGTCTCCTTTCTCGTTCGTCACCACCAACTCTATGTCGTCTATGCGGTTGCGACATACTGGAAAATAGATCGGCGAAGAGGGCGTGTAGATGATCGGTTCCATGAATTCGGAACTTGGTTTGAAATTGGCTATGATTCCCGTCTGCTTGTGACTTCCTAATAATCCGTCCGAGGATTTCGTGATCATACCTTCCGCCACGTTACAGTGTACGTTCAGAGTCTCTATGGCCAAGAATTTAGGAATGTTGGTTGCTGTGTGCTTGATGCCAGCTTCGAGTTTGGTGTCGTTCTCGAAACCTAAAAGTTCTCCCATGGTGCCCAGGTCGTCCACGGTTTCCGTCGCGGATAGGATTTCCACTCTGTGAGTGACCGAATTTTGAGAAAAGTATGTGCCTTTGGGTAACTGAGCTTGCAAAGTGGAAAGATTGTATTGTCCTGGCGTGACGACGATGTGTTCGCTTCCGACGCTAATTTTGTTGTTGTGCTGCGTAACATTAGGTATGAGGTACATGCTGTAGAATGCACGCAGAGCCACGGATTTAGGATAGACAATGTCGTCGTGCAGCGTGAGTTTCAAGATTGAAGATTCGCTCGTGAGATGGAACACGCCCATCCTAGTGATGCTGTTTCAGGTTCCACAATGCTTTCTGGAAATCTTCGACCGTAGGGTTATTTATTTTAGAGAGAAACGCGAGCACGGAGAGGCAGAGATGACCGCAGTTCACGTCTCCGAAATCTTGAATGCGTTCGTCGTTGTAGTATATAGAGGTTTTGGTCGTTTTCAGATAATGAATTAAATTTGTAGGTGGAACACCTCCGAAAGAATCGAAAACGAATGCTTTATCATCATTTTTGTGGTAACATATCCAATGCGTGCCTGGATTTTCTTGACCGTCCAAGTTGACTACTCCGCATTCTCTTCTTTTCACGCTTGAAGGTAACGAGTCGGACATAAAAACTCCTCTGAAGTGTTTGATTTGTAACGGCCCGATCAGAGATTCAATGTCTCGGTTGGTGAGTGCTTCTGTTTCTTTTTTTTAAACTTCTTCATCACCCCCTTCCCCCCTTTCTTCTCCATGGCCAGGTTGTGACGTTTCTGTTCTTCCAATTCTGCTTTGTTCTTCTTTGAGTCGATGACGGTTTTCGCGATGGCGGCACTTCCGCCAGCCAAACTTCCAACGGCCCCCAATGCTGCTAGGATGGCCGGGATGCTGAATATGAAACCTCCGATCTTTTGCTGTTTCCGCGAACGCTGCAACCGTCTCAATTGAGGTGTGCTGAGCAGCAATTTCATTCCATGTCCTTTCGACAAGCAAGAACGTTTCTTCTCGCGTTGTTTCTTGGTGAGTAACCCATCGAGGGCACCTAGATTTTTCAGATTGGAGTATGGTATCTGGTACACGACACCCTTGGGCTTCATGTTGATGCTCTATGTGTTATTTTCGCAGTATGTTATTTATATATATTCTGAGATTTTTTCTTGTGTAGTTTTTTTACGGTATGTTATTTATATATTTTCAAGGCCTCGCAGTCGCTACACAAATTCTATTACGTGCTTCGTTTTCTTGCCAAAAAGTTCCTTTGTCCCCTTGTACACGATTCGAGTTTTGTTCTCGATTAAAATAGATAGCTTCTCGTCCGATAACATGTTAGCGTATCGATCTGGTAAAAATAAACTGTATTGTGCGTTGAGCAACAGGCGTACCTTGGGACCATACTGGGTAGAAACGATTGAACCGGAAGTTATCGTGTAAGATTTGTCGACTTCCAATTCCCGAATTTTTACATACTCGACTGACAAATTTAGCATTTGTTTTAATGCTTGGAGATCACTTATTTTTTCAGTTGTCATATCGAAGAAGAGAAATTTTCAGTGTGTGTGTTAGGGAAATTTAATTGTTTTTTCACGATGTGTGTTATTTATATATACCGAAGATTATATTTTTCACGATGTGCGTTATTTATATATCAAGTTTTTTGATGCGTATATATATTATTATTTTTTTAACAGAGGAAGAAAGTTCGTGCTTCGGAGAACGCGATGATTTGCGTAATGATATCTTCCGTCTCCTGCATAGACTTGTACCAATCTACTGTGTACCATCTTCTTCCCTGCCTTGCCTCGTGCAATTCGTCCAACCTTTTGTTTAATTTCCGCCCTGCAGCCGAAAGCAGAATGTTGAGATCATCACACCTCAGGTCGCTGATCTCCCGAAGATGGTCCTTGAGAACCATTTCACAAGGGATGCGAAATTCCGGCGTCGTTCTTGCCATGATTACAAGTTTATTAACATCTCCGTTAACTACCTTTTTGAATATTTTAGATAGTAGTTCGTGCGGCAAATCAGTTATGCAAGCCATGTTGTTTTTTTTACTGGATGTTATTTATATACCCCACCCCAATTTTTGTTTTGTGTTCATGGCGATGGTGGTACCCAGTGCGGCGACCCGTTCACCCAGCGATGCGTCTCTGCTCACGAATCTTTCGAAAGCTGCGTGCTCTAACTTTCTGTCTGCTTCGTGACGTGCATCCAGATTTGTCTGCGTGGTGTTGTAGGCGATGTCGTGATCTTTGCATGCGGCGTCCAATGGATTTACACCCTTGTCTCCTCTCTCCAATCTTTTCTCGAGTTTGGTACCCGGTCCGCAGTACTGGTAGCCAGGTAGATGCATCTCGAAAGGTAACTTGTTGATGATGTCGTTTACGAGTCCCTTTCCTTCGGCCACGTTCCAGAATTTCGGAGGCAGCGTGTTGATGATTTTGATGAGGTAACCTATGCCCTTGTCGTTGTTCACGATGAAGTTGGAAAGTTTCGTGCTGATCATGTCCACGATGCCAACCTTCTCGTTGTAGAAATTACGGTTGCCTGCATTCTCTTCGCCGGCTATCACCAACAATCGGTCCACGAGTTTCCTCACGTCGTCCACCCAAACGAATTCTTTGGGTAACGTGTTGTAGCGTTTGACCCCGCTGCCTGTTTTGACCTGGTTCCAAATCGGTTTGATGAGATTCCTGTACTTCTCGCCGCTGCTCGATTTCACCCTATTCTGCGAGGCGTCGTTGTTTTGGTACAAGGCATCCGTCATGATTAGAATTTCCTTGTAACTCTGGTAATCTTCGTCGGTGTAATCTTTCGGCTGCTTTTTGGCAACGAGTTCCCACAGTCCCACCGTACCCGGATACCTGTTCCAACTATCCTTGTCGCCTAAATTGACTTTAATGTCGTTGCCTTCGAAGGTCACCTTCGATTTCCCAATCTTCCACACCACACCGCCGCCTTCGCTGGTTTCCATGCTGGGATACAATCCGAACACTTCATCCTTGTCGAATTTCCCCGTGCTCAGGTAGTCTCGTGCCAAAGGTCCCAACTCGATCTTATCCGAAGACGTGCTGCCTATGGCTCGACGTCGTGCCGGTGCATCCTTCAGTTCGAACGGCGTCGAAGGAATGCTTGAAATAGGCGTGGGTACAGCGTAACTTTTAGCTGCGAGCGGTACGAGTTCGTTGATCAAATTTTTATTTTGTTCCGTGACACTTTTAATTTCTTTACCTAGACCGCTGATGGCATCGATCACAGGTTGATCCTGACGTTTCTTCTCTTCGTAGAATCCGCGATTTTCGGATTTCCAACCTTTGAAGCGTTTCGCGAGGTAATCGCGAAGCTTGAGATTTTCGTCTTCGATTTTTCGTTTCGTCATGACGTTATTTATATACGTCGTTTCTCACAACGTTGCAACGTTTAGAAAGTCGTTGATTTTGTTTCTGTATTTTCCGTCGTTGGGTTTCCTCGTCATGTCGATCGTAGCGAATCCGAAATCGTCACCGTTCCAGCAAGTAGAGCAGCAGCCTTCCGAAAATTGATTGTAGTTCATGTCTCCGCCTACGTAGTCATCGTACGCATGCTTGAGGTTGGTGTGATCTTGACGAAACAAACATATGAAATTAGCGTTGTCGCGTACTAACTGTTTTGGAATTTTGGAAAACGTTTGAGCTAGGTAGAAGCAATCCATTCCTTTGTGACGACCTTGCGTGAAAAAGTTGCGAATTTCATTTTGATTTTCCAGGATGGCGTCGTCGAACACAACGACTGAATTTTCACGACAATCGTCGAGTGGTTTTATTTCCGAAGCGAACGTTGCAATGTCCAGACCATCGTACAGTTTCATCAGTTGCTGGTATTTGGATTGCTCCAAACTTTTCGAGAACACGTACAGGTGCCTGTTCTTCCAATCTAACCAATTCGGTGCGAGGAGAAAATTGTCCACGAGCAGTGTCGTTTTCCCACACCCCGAAGGTCCTACGATCAGACAGCGGATGCTGTCGGGAAGCAATTCACCGTTTTTTTTCTTCGTTCCACTTTCCGAATCAGGTAGACGCTTTACCACGTTCCACGTACTCATAGAATCACTTCGTTTGAATCGATCCAACTTGTTTCCGGAAGTCCCAGCCATTTCACCAAAAGTTTGTTGCCTCTCTTGCGCAAAACTTTTTCGATAAGGTACGTGTCGGGGTATTTAGTTTTAGAGAGTTCCTCCTCGTAGAAGCGCCCCAATAAAATTTTACCGCCACTGTCTTTTATTATATACGTGTGACGGTTCCCGGGTAGAACTCGAACCACGGTAAAAAGTTCAGTGCTCCAGTTTCGTGTGAAACCCCTGTCAAACGTTCGCTTCAATTTACTAACTCTCACCTGTTCTCCAATTTTGTATTTAGCTTTTTTTGTCGTGGGCGTGTACTTTGGACAGTAAACGCTAGAAATTAAACGTTGCTCGTCAGACTTGGTAACGTCAGCTGGCTTCATGCCTATCGTTCCGTGCCGTGTGTGATTATAGTCGTTAACAAGTTCCGGAAGAATAGTGACCCACTTGTAGCTTCCCTGAAGCGTGAAGCGTGACCACATGCGCGATTTCAGAGTGCGATTGAATCTTTCCACGATGCTGGCCTTGACGTCACTGAAGGTCGAGTAATGTTGAACGTTGTGTTTCCGAATAAACTTTTGGAATACGGCATTGTAAAATTCCTTCCCTTTGTCCGTGTGCAGAAACCGAGGTCGTCTGCCGCCGCTTTCGCGAAAAATTGTCTTGAATGCTTCCGTGACGCACGTTCCTGTTTTCGCCTTCAAAGGTAGAGCCCATGCGAATTTCGAAAATGTGTCTATGACGGTGAGGAGGTACTTGTTGCCCTTGTTCAATTTATGCACGTTTTTTAACTTGCCGCTACTCATTTCGACGAGGTCGCTTTCCCAGAGGTCGTCGATGCCCTTGGTTACCACAGCCAAACGTTCGTAGTTGCGGCGTGCAGGTTTATGCAATTCTTGGACGATGGCTTGCCTAGACATTTTTTATTATTTTTAGAGATTACGTTTCAAAAGAAGCACAAGCGTGATGGGATTCAAAGAGGGTGGCACTTCGCTCGTGTTTTGAATGATCAGCTTATCGCCGGCACTCACGTCGAAAACAGTAAGATCTTCGTCTTCGTGTATTTCATATATGTTGCGCGTTTCGTTCCAACGCGCCAGAGGAATGTTTCCTGCTTTCTGGACACCACGATTCGATATCAAAGTCATGGTGGGAACGCTAGCTTTTCTACCGTGAGACCAGTACGAAAATTCGTTTATCTGAATCGTGCCATCGAGGAGAAACTTGTAGTACGGATGATAAGGATGTAGCATGTACAGTTTGTTACCTTCGACGAAGGTGGAGATTCTCTGTTGATTGGGTACGCTGTTGATTTCGATGGCTTGCAGAGAATGCAGTTTAGCGAATTTAGTATCGATGCTAACGAGGTTGCTGTGAAGCTGACCCAGTGTGTTTTGTACGGGCACCAAATGCTCGACTATGGTATCCGTTACGGTAGAAAATGACGGTTTGATTTTCACTTCCACGTTCAACTGCTTGTAGCTTTCGTTGAGTTCTTGCAACTTGGCACCGAAAGAGGCCAGCGTCGATTCCTGCGTTGATTCCAGCACTCCAACTTGATCTCTGATGTTGACGACAATGTTCTGAAGGTTCTCGATTTGATTCAATTTCGAGCTCTTCTCGGTAAGATCGTTCACGATGATTCGCATCTCTGTAAACTGCGTGTGAAGGTCGGCGACGCTCTGCGAAGTGGGCAGCGTCGACACCAGCGAAGCAAGTTCGTCTCGAATCTGTTCCACGTTCGCTGTTTCCGTTTCCAGTCGTTTCAGCATACGTGATATGTTCCTTTTCAAAGCGTGTAATTCTTTGGAGGTGGGGAGATTGGCCACTTTACTCTCGAGATCGCTCAACGAACTTTTGATGTCACTCGAATCGGATAGTGCCGTCACCGCCGTTTTCAATTTTTCCAAATCTTCGCTTGAAGGCACGCTCGTTCGTAACGATTCCAAGTCACCCTGTATGTTGTCCAGTACGTGATGAAAATGAGTAAGATTGGATTCGACGTTCAAATTTTCCAAATATTGGATCTTCTGCTGAACCGTGCTTAACGTGTCCTGAATACTCGTCAACACACTTGCTTCAGCGTGAATATTTTTAATTTCTTCGTTGATCAATTCCAAGGACGCCTGAAGCGTAGCGATGGTGGTTTGAATGTGTTCGAAATCTTGATAAGCCTCCAGTTGAATTTTTATGTTCGCGACGCTTTTACCGATGACCTGCAGTTCGTCCGACGATGGTAGGTTCGTCATTGTATCTTCCAAAGTCTGCAACTTGGATTTGATTTCTTCCAACGTGACAGTGAATTCTTCTTGTAATTTAGAAACAACGACCTGCAAGCGTTCTATATCAATATCATTCACGACGGTTTGAAGTTCAGAGAAATTCTTTTCTATTGCGGAAGTTCGCTCTTCGATTTCGAGTTTCAATTTTTCCAAATCTTCATTTTTCGATTGAAATTGCTGTAATTTGGCCAAATCATTTTGAAGCGAATCCATGCTCAACTGTATATTTTGAATGTTGTCGTAAGAAGGTACGTCAACATAATTTTTTTATCAGTGTTTTCAGTTCGGAATCGATTTTCAGAATGGGATCGAGACATTGCGTTTGGAGCGTAGCGATCTCAGACTCTAAACTTTTGTTTAAGGTCTCCTGCAAAGCGATCAAATCGGTCCTCAACTTCTTAACTCGAACGTCCAGCATGAGAATCTCTTCTGCATGGTCTGCACGCTTAGTGTTGCCGAAAATGTCGTTAGGCATTTTGGTTAACGGTTATTTATAATAGGATAGACGATTCGTAATTCTACGAAGAGAGGAATAAGTTTGTCGTAATCTCCTAGGAGTTCCACGTAAAGATAATCTCCTGCAGACACATCGTACGACATGTTAGAAAGTACCTTGTCGTGCTTCATTCGAAAAATGTTCTTGCCGGTAGAAATTTTGATTTCGCCTGTGTTCTCCGGATTCACGGTGATTTGAAGTTTCCCGTCGATCGGAATTTCATAGAAATGTAAATTGTTATTAAAAACATAAAACATCTTGCCCACATCGTTATTTATTTCCGTCCATATACTATTAAGATGTACAATTAGTAGACCATTGAGTTTAGATAACACGGAAGGTAAGAGGTTATTGGAATTTGGTGATGCAGTGTCCATGTTGCCTTGTTTGCGAAAACCAAAGAGATTCATTGTCCTTGTTAGTTATTTAAAACATTGTGCTTTTTTGCTATTCTTCAAAACATACGGAGGAAAAGAATGAAAGGGGGAGCCCTCAGGCGATGAAAAGTTGCAACCTGTTATTATGTTGTTAAGCTCGCTCAAACCGAGGCTCATTAAATTCAACTCTTATTTTTCATCGCCCGAGGGCTCCCTCTTTCATTCTTTTCCTCCGTCTGTTTTTGAAGAAGAATGGCAAAAACACAGCGGACTTCATGGCTATGGGGTTACGGTTAACACACGTCACATTTATCGCTTTTATTGTAGTGTCCCCACTCTCGCGTGTGGATTTGACAATCGAGAACGCGTAACTTGTTGTCCGTTGCATCCAATGCGACCTTGGTTACGCGCGTCGTGTACAAATCATGCAATTTACTTGCAATGCGATGATCGGTGCTGAGTTGCCTTTTACCATGAAAAAGGCATTCTTTGTAGTCTTGCATGCTAAATTTGCTGGTACTTATTTTTCCCACCCCCTTCGCCTTCTTGATCTCTTTTTCTTCTGTAATCTTTACACAGTACATTTTGGCACGAAGCCCCGCAAATTCCCTGCTGTAATTACCAGCCGCTTCATCTTTGAACTTTCCAATCGTCATTTTGTTTTCTGTCGAATGCAAGTGATGGCCTGATGGTAAGTTGCTAAAATCAAACAGATGCTTCATCTTAGTCAGATCATGTTCGAGGCTTGGTGTTTGGATTAGAAAAATGAAGCTATCCGTATCAATGTAACATATTTGGATGTTATCTCCATAAAAGGGTTGAAACTGATCGTAGTACGATTGGTACATGTGCAATTTTGATAGTTCAAGGACAGTGGTACCTATGGCAATCGGCTTGTTGAGCATCACTTGCTTCTTGTTCCTCTCAACAAATACTAGATTCTCGTCGAAAATGGTGAAGTTTTTGAAGTAGGGGGACGCGACGATCTTTTCAAATTTCTTTTCGTCCGTGACCAACGTTGCGTCGATGTAATTACGCACGTTCTCCATCGTCTTGCCGTAGATGGCGTTATTGAACAGTTTGTACAGATCCTCGTCTGCAGGCGATGTCGATTGCGCTCTGCGTCGCGTGTTCTCGGTTATGTAGGGTTCCAGCCACCTGCTCTGTCGGAACTTCAATCCTCTATGAACTTTCTTCAACTGCAAGCCGTGACTTATGTAAAATTGGAGGAGTCGGTAGTGCAGAACGTAATTCCGCTTGTTCTCCATGCTTAGTATGAGTTTTGGCTCCGATCCTCCAGGTGGCTTCTCCTTGGTGGGGGCCAGGGCCAATCCGTGATGTTTCTCGTGAAGCGTTTCGGGATAATCGAGATCCACTTCCAAGAAACAGCCCCATTCATTATCTTCCCTCCAGTTGAGAAAATCTTCGCAGGAGAGTTCCTCTTCGGTCATCCACGCGTAGTCGCTGATGGGAAGACACTGGGACATGGAGTGGCCGTACAGGTTGTTGACATCCCAGTAGACAATGTAGGTGTTGGGCTTCGATGCATCGTAACCAGGCGTATGAGGATTGTTTGCCTGAGCATGGCGTCGGGGACATTGGACGATGCCACCGCGTATCGCACTCTCCATGAAGGCATACTGTTCCTTCTCTGCAATAAGTCCCAGTTCCACGTTGGTGTATTTCATCATCGATTCCCAAGTTAATCCCGGCGTGGTGAAGAAATACGCAGGATCCAACTTGTATATCGCGATGCATCTCTTACGAAACGATTCGAAAATATCCATCAGAAGTGTCACGTCCAATTTCAGATAAAGATCGTGATAATCGCGAAAAGTTTGGCAATTGAATGCCGTCCACACACTACGAGCGTGTTCGTAGTCCTCTTCGGAACAGACGTCCTCCGTGAGAGAAGAATAAAATACCTCCCGGGGTGGAAGTTCCGTCTCATCAAATTTGTCGAAATTGTTGACGTACTCGTAGGGGTAGACACCCTTGCGACGCAACAGATTCAAATTCTCATCTCTCCCCGAAAAACATTTTTGCTTGGTGGCCACAAGATCTTCGTCGCCAAGTTGAGATGCAAGGCTTGCGAGGCTGGAGGACAGGAAATTGTAAGAGTCCAGGATTCGCACTTCCACGCTTCCTCCTTCTTGGAGAGGGATCCACACTCTCACCACAATATATTTCTAGCTCGTTCTCGGGATGATGCTGATTCGAGAAGTTATGTTGTGGAGCTCTTTGACGAAGAGATGTGTGTCGTACTTCTCCGTGTAGTGCAGAAACACGGCAACAAAATGCGACTCCTTAATTTTAAGATTGCACGAATTACAGATGGTGCTTAGAAATAATCCATTCTGGTGGTTATGGTGGACGACCTTGTAATTTTCGGCGGTGAAAGCCTGGTTACACTCCTCGCATCTTGTCGCCGCGTCATGTCTCTGTTGTTGTTCTGTTGTGAGGGCAGGTGGAGAAACGTAAGAGCCTTTCAGGCTGGGTGCAAATTCTCTCGCGCATTCCGCTATCTTCTCAACAAAATGTTTTGCCGCATCGGGTCCGCAATACAAGATGACATCATTCAATTTTTCTCCGTAGATGGAGAAACTGCAAGGCTCGTGGTGAAAAATTTGGGTCGTGCTTGAGGTAGAGGGATCAGGGTCGCAAGACGTCATGGGAACTTGGAAGCTTTCAAAGTCGGCATAAAGGACGACGGGATGGTGGAGAAGAGCCTGGTGTTTCTGAAATTTCATCTTGGTTCCGGGTTCCGGCATGACATCTTCGGGTTCTGCATTCACGGAGCCAAAACACTTGTGCTGTTCTCTCATCTTCTTACCTCCGCGAAAAAATCTCAAACACCGATCGCAAATTTCGATCTTATCGTGATGCTTGCTGATCTGTCTTCCTACTAATCCTGAGAAATTCCGTATCAAACTATAACGACCATCTACAAGCAAGAGTCGAATTACATTATTCTGGCTTCTCGCAGGTCTTAACACACGAATGTTGTCGCAATCGTCAACCCCAAACACAGAAATATCGATATATTCTCCTTTTTCCTCTCTATAGTTTTTTTCAAATTGATTGATCTTATTCAGGGGCACAGGATAGGAAATTCCTCTCATCATATTCTCGTATCTTCCCTCGTATCCTCTGTAATTGGACAGGCGTTGGGGGTCATTATTATTAGCCGGGTGTAATGCGGCGATGACAGACCATAGGAAACTCTTCTGATCATTACTTTGTATGTTCAACACTGCATTTTGCTTTTTTTGTTTTTTTGTTTTTTTTTTAGTGCTGCGTAATGGTTTGAAATTGCAGACTCGAAGTTCTAACATGTGGTTGTGACCGCAAAGACTCCATCCACTTCCTCTACCTTCAAACTCTTCTTGTTTTTGTGTCAAGTGCTCAAATAGCCGTGTCACTATCTCGTCAAGATCCTCGTTATTGTCATCGTGTAAGCTTTCACACCCTACGTAAAAGCTGAAAGTGCTTGACTCGGACGAGACAACTTTCTCATACAGCAGGGTCAAGACGAGATGAATTTTAATTGCAACATTGACGAGACAATCACGTAATTTATCGACTACCAGAGATTTCACATTGTTGAGGAAGATGCTCGAGTCACATTTTTCATCCCTTCCAGATTTATACGTTATGATACGTGCACTTTTATTCAAAGCACCAACTTCATGCCCATCAGTGCGAGGTTTCTTTGCCGGCGAGACTACGACATCATGATCCGGTAAACGACATTTTTTCAAATGCCTAGCAATGTTAGGTTTAGAATACAACTTTCCACAGTTGCGACATGGCACTTTCCCGCAAAGACCGGAGGGACCTGGTTGCGGTTCCATTTTTTCTCTCTGTTATTTATATATATATATATACAGAGAATTTTTTTTTTG
Organism: Lepisma saccharinum; assembly: GCF_977018435.1. NCBI lineage: Eukaryota > Metazoa > Arthropoda > Insecta > Zygentoma > Lepismatidae > Lepisma > Lepisma saccharinum. The sequence goes on along the minus strand of NC_139250.1, from coordinate 39,119,310 downwards.
GGGGGGGGTTGTGGTGATGGTAGTGGAAAGCGCACTGAAACAGAAGGAAAAAAAGTTGAAAAATGCTAGATATTTTTTCCTTCCACATATATATATTAGACGCGAACAGTATGTATGTATGTATGTATGTGTGTGTGCACTGTTGTAGGAGGTTAAAAATATACGACATGTAAGTGTGTGTCAATTTTTTATGACTCCTCTGAATATGTGTGTGTCAGACGCAAAAACAAAAAATATTAATATATCATGAAAAAATAAAAACTTACCTTTCAAGAGAGATAGAGAGAGACTTCAAAATAAAAACTTGTAGCTCACTAAAACTTCCACGGTGATATATATGTATACTGCCAGACAAACAATTAAGAATACTGAACTCTCACGATTGACGTTCACCTTTCAAGAGAGATAGAAAAACTTCAAAATAAAACTTGTAGCTCACTAAACTTCCACGATAATATATATGTATACTGCCAGATAAACAAATTAAAAAATACTGAACTGCCACGATTGACGTTCACTATGATAATGATGTACAAAAGAAGAAACTGGTACGTTATATAGGAACTCCTTTTTTTTTCTCCTTCTCTCCTTCCTACTCCACGCGACTCTCTTTGGTGAAAACACAATGAGAGCTATAGTTAATGTTCTAGCAAATAAAACCCTTGTTGACTGATTCATTTATTCATGCTATATTTTTTTTCAACAAAAAACTTTTGTGATGCGCACAATATCCTGTGGGGGGACAAATAACAATAAACGGGACGTTGATAGTTCCACCCATGTATGTATTGTCGATTATTTCCCCCTCGGCCTCTATTCCACGCCCCGTCAGGGTATGGTGTGTGAAACAGACGATTCCCAGCACAAAACTCAAAAAGCGGAAGATGCTGCTGTGTTTGCTTCCGCCGCATCCGCTTCTGATTCTATTGTTATCGGGGATGTGATGGGTTTTTTATTCAGGACCGTGGGAAAGCTAAAAAAAAAAATAGAATCTCTTCGGGCGAAAGAGGATGCAAGATGAATGGGTTCGGGGAGGGGTTGCTGTGGATAGTTTGGTCCGTGATGAAAATGTTACATTGGGCGACGAAACACAATTTCTCCACAGGGACAGGAAAAATTCTACCGAGCGTCGCTATCCACGCGAACATTAGAAATTGCCTGAATGCCTTGGGGGCTTGGCATAGGATTATCGATTTTTGTTTTAGAGAATAATCTATGTAAGATTCTAGCATCGAGAATAAACAACATTGATTAAATTTTTGACAACATTCGCAGTACAAATCTAAACCCGTGATGATTTCGCCGTTACCACGCACCGCTGGCGAGGTTATAGGGGCCAGGTATCCTAAAAAACAACAATTATTATTTTGTTTGTTTGTTTGTGTTACAATACGGAAATAATAAGAGGCATACGCGCGCGTGTGTGTGTGTGTGTGTGTGTATATGCCACATCCTTCCCCCGAGAGAGAGGTTTACGAAGGTCACGATATATATAAACATTTGGGTCCCGGACTTGGAAAATTACGATAAGGTGCACTCATCTTTCAAAAGATGAGAGAATGAGAGAATAAGAGGATGAGAAGATGAGAGGAGAGGTTTACGAAGATCACGATATATATAAACATTTGGGTCCCGGACTTGGAAAATTACGATAAGGTGCACTCATCTTTCAAAAAATAAGAGAATGAGAGAATAAGAAGATAAGAGAATAAGAGGATGAGAGAATGAGAAAATAAGAGGATGAGAGGATGAGGGAATGAGAAAATAAGAGAATGAGAGAATAAGAAGATGAGAGGATGAGAGGATGAGAGCTCATCTTTCACTCATCACTGCCTTTTTGCGCCCGTGAAACATCGTCAGCGCAATAAATGAGGCGCGAAACAGGAAGAGAAAGTGAGTTTTTCAACTTTTTGCGGTCGTTTGGTCAAGAAATTAGAGTTGCGGTCAGAAGTACAAATACTATCTACTGTCGATATATTACAATGGATGAAACATGGCTCCATAACTACACTCCAGAGTCCAATGGACAGTCAGCCGAGTGGACTGCACGTGATGAACCGAATCCAAAGCGTGGAAAGACGCAACAGTCGGTTGGCAAGGTTATGGCATCAGTATTCTGGGATGCGCATGGTATTATATTCATCGATTACCTCAAAAAGGGCCAGACCATCAACAGCGATTATTACATAGCGTTGTTGGAGCGTTTAAAGGATGAAATCACGAAAAAACGGCCCCATTTGAAGAAGAAAAAAGTGCTGTTTCATCAAGACAATGCACCGTGTCACAAATCAATGAAAACGATGGCAAAATTAAATGAATTAGACTACGAATTGCTTCCCCATCCACCATATTCTCCAGATCTGGCCCCCAGTGACTTTTTCCTGTTTGCAGACCTTAAAAGAATGCTCGCTGGAAAGAAATTTAGCACTGATGAAGAGGTAATCGCCGAAACTGAGGCCTATTTTGAGGCTAAAGAGAAATCGTACTATAAAAATTGCATCGAAAAATTGTATGACCGCTATAATCGTTGTATCGCCCTCGAAGGCAACTTTATTGAATAATAAAATCGAATTTTGTCAAAAAAATATTTTTTACTATGTTAGCCTACGAACTTTTCAGCCCAACTGTTAGTAGAGGGTTCGCGTATTTAAAAATGTAAAAAATAAACGTAGTTACTCAGGGGTACAGAAACGAATACAATATACGCATACAGGTAAAGGTAAAGGTCCCTGTGCATGTAGCACCGTGCCCTGAAGGTACAATTGGGGTATGTGGTGGTAGTGCCCCACATATTTTCAATGTCGGCCATCTTGGAGGTAATGTGATCAGCACCACGCTCCGGCCACCTACCACCAACCGGGTCCCATTTCATTTGAAGCTGGGTGGGCCTTCGAGCCGCTTCATGCGAGGGCAAAGCCAGAAAAATTCCGAACTTAGATCACCCACCCCGGGTCTCCCGCGTTGAAGTCAGTCTGCAATCAAATCAGACTCGACTCGGGGGGCTCCAGTTCTTGTTTGGCCCTCCTTATAGGGGGCCCAGTGAATAACTTTCAACATATAACATAACTTTTGCACAGGATTCTGCTCTGAAATGGGACTATCATTCAGTTTCAGTGTCTTTCTTGTGCTTGTGGGTTTACTGTTTCAGTATTTTCTTTTTCAAACCGACACATGGTATATTATGAATGAATATGTGCGAGAATAGAGAAAGACACTTGGGAATACCGTAGTCTTTTTACATGTATCTGTAAACATCTGTGTGTCACTTCGTACTGTATTCATATGGCTGAAAGTTGCAGAGTTACATATTTATACCAATACTTAACCAACGTTCAGAACAATATGTGTATTTTTGGGCCGGGTGACACAAGCGATTGTCCCGATTTAGTATAACCGAATCCTTATTTAAATTTCATAAATGTGGATATTTGTTTTATAAAGAGTTGGATTTGTGCAGAGAAACATTCATTGAAGTTACTTCTCAATGACAAATGTATATTGCAAAATCATGTAGCAATTTACGCTAAGAGACTACTGTTCTTTTGATATCAACCTACAATATACGCGTTCTTTGATATTAAGGCATTGAAAAAACAAGGCTATTATTTATTGTCGTTAAAACCGTAAATGTACAGCACGGTCATGTTTTTCTATTGACCGAAGGTGGAAGGAAACTTGAGGGAGGGGGTGACAGAGTGGAGAGTTGGGGTGCCGAAAATCGACCTCGCCTGAATGAGAATTTTATCTTGTACCTTCCTTTTTATGTAAATATTTGTGAAGCTATTAAACTCCTATAAAGGATTGTAAGAATGAGTGTTTTAAACTGAATATGATAGTCAAATTCTCAGTCAAAAGATACATGTAAAGTATTAGCTATGTTGTATAATTACATAATCACAGTAGTGCATTGATTTTTTTGTCCAGCTAATGAAGTTCAAAGTACCCTGATATGTGTGTTTTGTTGTCAAAGCTGGTTATTGTAATCACAATTTTTCATACGTTAACTCAAGTGTATTAGGTTACAAATTAAGGGGGGAAGAAGAAAACTTTGCCCCCCCCCGGAAACGGAGAGAAATCAGTATTTGTGTTTTACTTAGCTTTGTTGAAATCTGCACCTATGCACATCATCCCCTTCCCATTTAAACATTTTGAGTTGAATTCAATATGACGGACGTCCACTTGAAACACACCAATGTGGTTCTCCCTAAGCCTAACCTGTGTCTATGATGACCAAATTGTAACTCCATTATTTTTTATAGGGAGTGTTAAGGGACTTTTGAATCACCCTCTAGGCCTTTGTATGTGACTTTGTCAACATGAGATCAAGAATTACAAGGTTGGTAGGTAGAGAGGGCCTTTGGTAATATTTGCAGAGAGGCAAAGATTTGTAGATCCGCCACTGTCCAGTCATCAATTTTTTTTTTGCAGAAAATTATGCAGCCTTGTGGATTAAACAAGGACATTATTCTATAAATTGACGAACCTCACCGAGCTAAGAATACAGAGTTTCATCATGTTCCAGTAGGTTATTTCCCACTGTAAGTTTTCATGGCATAGTGCTCATATTTAATATGTATTGGACATTAAGGTTGAACTTGGCAATAGAAATCTGATCAAGTTTTCGGTGTAACTATAGGCATTTTCTACTCTTACGGCGGGCGGCCCTCATGCTAGCAAGAGAACTGGTGAGCTGGGAATACGCCGCAGAAAACCAGACAACTGCGCGGAGAGTTACGAAGTCGCGGAAGGAGTGCTGCGCGCACCTCGTTCTACAGGCTACTGCGTTTCTTATCGCGCTGGATTGGTAGCTTCCCCGCTACCCACTTCCATTGTCAGCATGTGGGGCGCCCGCCGTAAGACTGGCCAAGACCTACAGTTGACAGCTTTTTTGTCTATGAGCTTGGGTTTCATTAGAATGTAAATATACTCCTTCTAAATTACGTTTTTAAATGTTGTCATATGATTGAATGATATACAAGGTGTATCATAAGTAATAGAGCAAACAGACACATTTGAAAGTACACCATAATAGAAGCAAAAAAAGTCTCAGTAAACATGAGTCCACAAACGAGCCGTTTTCTAGATAATTGCGAATGTGTGATTACAAGCCGCCACTGACGTCATTATTTGTAAACGTCGTCCTAGTTGGAAAAGTGCTAATAATGTGTGCGAATGTCTGGTTAGAAGCCGTCACTGATTGCATTTTGTAAACACCGAGTGCTTTACTCCTTGCGCGTTCCGAGGTTTGCTCTTTGATTACAAAAGAGAACATTTCCGAGAGGTGGCGTTGTAATCAAACAGGATGGATACAATCAGTAGAGAGAATTGTACATGCTTGTGACAAATTCCGAAATGAACCAGGGGTGTTCGAAAAAGTTCGAAACTCAATGGGGAATCGCGTACGGTATTGCATCCAGATGCAAGGAAGACACTTTGAATACCTCCTTTAACAGGTACGAGTGTACAGTAATTGTAACATGTAACATACTAACGTTTGTTGAAGTAAGTAGAATGTTCAATAAAAGCAATGAGATCTCCAATGACTTTTCTTACTGTATTAGTAGCATTTTACCAACTAGGACGTCGTTTACAAACAATGAAGTCAGTGACGGCTTGTAACCACACATTCGCAATTATCTCGAAAACGGCTCGTTTGATTATCCATGTTTACTGAGACTTTCTTGCTTCTATTATCGTGTATTTTCAACTGTGTCAGTTTGAGCTATTACTTATGATACATCCTGTATATTAGAACCAATGTTCTAAGGTGCTTAGAAGCAAAAAGCAATAGTTTAGTTTATTGACTAGCAACATATACAAATTTGCATACACATAAAAACGTACCTCCCAAAATGCAATCGAAAGTTTTATTCGCATAGTTGGTGAAAGGGACAATCAGCTGCTAACAAGTCTCGAAAATTAGTTCCTAACTTTCCTAAACCTGGCTTCCTAACCTAACAACAATTGTAATTGTGTAAATGATGCATTCGTTAGGAGGGATACGTTTGGTGCTTTCAGAATGTTTGGGAAACTGATTCTCGTGAAGTGTCAGCTGCTGGATTTGTCCCACACCAAACACTATTTTATTTTGGCTATTCACAACTCGATGAAATTAAGGGAGACAATAAAGGAATGCGCATGCGTAGGTCGGAACTCGGACTCGAAACCTTTGGTAAAGAGATTGTGAGACGACCACTAAAGTTCTTAAGTTTTCGCCTACCGTCTAGATAAGTTATTAATAGACTTCGGAATTTTTAGATTCTAAAAAGTGAGCTTTCAGGTTCCTAAAATAGGCCCTAAAAATCCTAAAATAGGTCCATTAATTCTAAAATAGGTTATAGAAACCTAAAATATGATCTAAAAATATTTAAACTCCAAAAATCTTGAAGTAGGTGTTAGAAAACTTAAAATCGTTCGAAATTCCTGAAAAATACATTGTTAAAAACAAAACTGCATTGGAATCTTAAGAAATATTAATAGGTAATTATCCACCAAATTTTCATTTCTATGCATCATTTTCAAAATTATCCACAAATTAATGTAATACTAATATTTGTGCTGTTAACAAAACTTACTTGTTGATATGAAAAATGAATTGTGTATAACTTCCTGCACAATACGTACAATATTTATCATCTTATCCACATACAAACTCCACCATTTATCTCTCATGATCATCTTATATGCTGAAAATGATCTTTGAAGAGAACCAGAAATGTTACTTTGCAAGGCGTGAATGCCACAAGGCACCGAGAGTAATCAAGACCACACGGATTCGAAGATTGCACTTTGGACTGTGCATTCACAAGCGTGCCCAAAGAGGAAGGGGGGAGTGGGGGTCATAATCATCTCCTTTGACACAGTATTCCTAAAAAAGCGAACGTCGAAGGCCGAAAAAATGGCAAAATGAGGACTATCTACTAAAAAGGTATACGTAACCCCCCTTTTTGAAAATTCTAGGCACGTAACTGTGTGCAGGCAACGGTAGCACGAGACATTTTGCTTAGCTTCGTGCTTTGGAAAAAAAAATCATAGGAGATGGGAAATTGCCACAGTGTGTGTTTGAAAGAAGTTAGTCATTGAAGTTTTTCATCACCAAACAGAACAAATACGTCTGTGTGATGTAAAAATCCTGTAAATCCTTAAGACCTTAAAAATGGTTTAATTGCGATAAAACCTAGAGATTTTTACGAACCGGAACACCGTACGCAATTGTTTTTAAGAATATTTGCAGAACAGATAGTCCGGAAATTGTATCTCGGCAGTTGGGCTATTTGTACCCGTCGCATCCTAAGAGGAGCATCGCCCTAACAAAAGGAAAAATGTAAGTTTTTGCGGGATATATGAAAATTTGTCTGGATTACAAGTACAATGAGAAAGACATAAATTCCACACTCGCACAGACACACACACACATGAAAACCTAAGACATCCAAGCGGCATTCAGCACACATCAGGTTTGATTTGATTTGATTTACTTTACTTCGCCTCTTGTGCTACTTTTGGCAAATTTGCGAAGATGGGGATGAGTGATGATATGATGACATTGATGAATGAACACTCACAAACATCCATGCCCAGGCCAGGATTCGAACCCGGGACCCCTGGCGTCATAGCACGATCTGCTAACCACGAGGGCCGGCCAGCACACATCAGGACAAAAGACAACACTTTCGACTGCGTTAGTCTGAAATCATTCTGTTCTCGAGATAAGGGTTGCTATATGTTTGTTTGGCAATGATGATACATACTGAACGAGATTGTTAAAACCAGATTGTATTCGCTAACATACAACAATGATTTTTTGTAATAAATATTATATACTGCTGGACAAAAAAAACCGGACACTTGCATTTTTTGTGATAACGCAATGGGTCGATAAAAGCTCTGGTACAAGGGCTAACTAAATGTTGCAGAAACTGAATTAAGTACGAATGCATAAACAAAGTCCGAGCCTATGAATGGTGCATATTGTACTACATGATCTGCCGAACATTCTGTAATATACCTGCGAGCTGTTATTGAAATTCAGATGTCAAATATTAAAGTGTCCGGTTTTCATTGTCCAGCAGTATATATGACCTTAAAATAATATATACTGTAATTGTTCATAGGACACAAAGACTATTGTAGAATACATTAAGTCTATCAACTCTATCCAAAATTTAATGTGCAGTACCTTTGGTTAGGGTCATTGCTATTGAGGCTTGTGAAATGACTATCTATCACAATTTGTGACTTTTTTTAAATATTGTTAAGGCTTGAAAGACATTTTATAGGCTACAAAAATTGAATTGCATTTCATTTTACCTTGAATAATTTGTATCGTTTCATTCTACACTATGTTTAGTGTGTCCGGGTTCAAATCAACGAAAAAAATCATGCTGTTCCCAAGAGTAGGTTTATCCAATATATATATAGCCCCAATCCCACCACTGACTCACTGACTCACTGACATAAATGTTCTCCATGAAGGAAGCCCCGGAGGCGAAAAACGCCCGATTACGACCCCCCATGAAATCGTCCCAAAAGACCGAGAAAATTCAAAAATCGCTCAATTGGCCCTTTCTTAAGGGTGAAAATGCCCTTTTTTCACGTCCTTAGCAACCGTTGCCACGGGCATATCTTTTGCACACATTGTTTCCTTCAATTCTTAATTGTCGAGATACATTATAGTTCTCACAGATCAACAAAAGATGAATCAACTTTTGGTTAGAAAAGGTGCTTCAAACAAGGGTGACATCTACTACATAAGCAGTTTCAGCCCAGGTACAATTACGTATAGGTACTTATATCAGTAAACTCAATGCGAATATATTTACATCGTGGTTGTTTTAATTAAATGTTTAGAGGTATAATAACAAACAAATATTTAGAGAGTTTCCGATACTTGTTGTTCACCATGGAAACGGAAGTTGCTAAGGAACTTAAAGAAAGTTTATTATCACCCCGAAAACTACTGTAAGTGAAATATACTAGACTTTTCGTATTTCAAAATTCAAGCGTCAGAATTTATTAGAGAGGCAAGGCAGGAATTTGAGGGAAATAAAGGAAGACAATAATTTTCCAATTACGTTTAAAAATGTGAAAATGACAAAAGACGTAAATATTGCATTTTCAATTTAGTGTCGTTATTGAATTCGTTTATGCAAGACATCCAGCTAATAATCTTGAAACGGTTATTAATTACTCAGTTTATTATTAAGAAAATAGACAATAATGCTTTGAATATTTGTGCCTTATTAGAGCCCATACACACACAAAGTTACTTTCTAAACTTTTAAAATTAGTGAACTTATACACTTGTCCCCCTACATCCAATAAAACATGCAGACATTTTATCCCATCTATAATATGATTACGCCCACAAAGTGGCCGAAGGTCACGCATGCGAGCGTACAAGACGTGGCCTTGGCCACGTCGAAAGTACGCGAGTCCAATATATATAAAGCCCCAATCCCACCACTCACTCACTGACTCACTGACATAAATGTTCTCCATGAAGGAAGCCCCGGAGGCGAAAAATGCCCGATTACGACCACCCATGAAATTGTCCCAAAAGGCCGAGAAAATTCAAAAATCGCTCAATTAGCCCTTCCTTAAGGATGAAAATGTCCTTTTTTCACGTCCTTAGCAACCGTTGCCACGGGCATTTCTTTTGCACACATTGTTTCCTTCAATTCTTAATTGTCTAGCTACATTATATTTCTCACAGATCTACAACACACAGATGAATCAACTCCTGGCTTTGAAAAGATGGCTCAAACAAGGGTGACATCTACATAATAAGGAGTTTCAGCCCAGATACAATTACGTATATATATTGGTAAACTCAATGCGAAATTATTATCTACATCGTGCTTGTTTTAACTAAATGTTTATGGTGTATAATGACATGCAATTCCTTAGAGCTTGCCGTGCCTGTTGTTGTCCATGGAAACGGACGTTGCTAGGGAACTTAAAGAAAGTTTATTTTCACCCCGAAAACTACTGCAAGGGAATTATGCTAGACTTTTCGAATTTCAAAATACGAACATCAGAATTTATTACAGAGGCAAGGTTGGAATTTGAGGAGAATGACAAAAAACAGTTATTATCCAATTACGTTAAAAAATGTGAAAATAACAAAATACGTAAATATTGCATTTTCAATTTAGTCGCTATTCAATTCGTTTATGCAAAACATCCAACACATAAAGTTACTTTCTAAACTTTTCAAACTTGTACACATGTTCCCCATCATCTAGTACAACATGCAGACATTTACAAAGTCATTAAGATCATTGAGGAACCCCATCTATAACGTGATTGCATTCACAACGTGGCCGAAGGTCAAGCCTGAGAGCGTACAAGACGTGGCCAAAGGCCACGTCGAAAGTACGCGAGTCACATTTATATTCTTACAATAAAGACACACTGAACGAGATTGGAGAAAACCATGAACGCTAACATGCAATAACGGTATATTCTAATATAGATATCATATATTACATCAAAATAATATATAATAACGTTTACAGGGTACGGAAAGCATATTGTAGAACACAGGACGTCCGTCAATTCTATCCAAGTTGGAGTACTTCTGGAAAAAGGTTATTCCTATTGAGGCGTATGAAATGGCGGGACTTTTTTTGAGTTGAGGAAATTTCTTTTGAATGTTGTAAAACTTGAAAGACACTTTAGAATCCAATAATTGAGTTTCACTTCAGCTTGTCTTGAAAAATTTGTATCCTAAGTTTCGTATCGCACACTTGGCGGCAAAAAAATAACACTGGTCGACATGGGTTTCGATGTCTCGCAGTCACAGATGACTGTTGTCTCTGAATAATTTTGAAATCCATTTTTACCCATCACGTCTAGATTTTTCAGAAAACAACAATGTATTAACTGCCTTAATTTCACAATAAAATATGGAGTTCCATAATTTCCCCAATAGCAATAGATGTATCTGAGTAGATGGTGGTAAAATATTGATTTTCTACAAAATAAATCCTCCAATTTTGAACGATATATGCATGTAGAATTGTATACATATAATTCACGTTGCACCTTCACATGAAACTTTGGTATGTGTATGTACTTTGATTACGTACTTTAATTTTCGAAATCCCTTATAGAAATGTCCTTCATGTAATGCCCAATATTCAATGTTATAATACTGTGAGTTGATTGAACTTAGTGATGTGGAGAAAAATACTGACCTATGGAAATATACTGACATAATTGGAACCAAATCATGTCATTTCCGTGACCAGAGTAGAGGTACTTGGCCGGTTCTGGAACCGAAAATGAGGCTCGGTGAGGCTCGCCTTAATGGATTTGTCTCGTAAGGCATGAGCCTCATTTTCTGGCAGTGTTGCCAGCTGCTTACTCGAAAAATCACCAAGGTGTTTTTTTTTTGGGTTTAACGTAGCCTAAAGCAAGGAGCTGGCAATCTTGCTTGAGGCTCGCCTTAATGGTTTGTTTTTGTAAGGCATGAGCTCTATTTTCTCGCAGTGTTACCAATATTTTACTCGAAAAAAATCACCAAGGTTTTTTTGGTCTAACCTAGCCTAAAACAAGGAGCTGGCAACCTTGCTTGAGGCTTGTTTTACAGTGCATAAAGCAAGAAGCTGGCAATCTTGCTTGAGGCTTGGAGAGAGAGAGAGAGGGAAGAGTTAAACAACCGACAGCTCTGAACACCCACCCTAACCTACTCTAACCTAACCTAACCTAACCTAACCTACTCTAACCTAACCTACTCTAACCTAACCTACTCTAACCTAACCTACTCTAACCTACTCTAACCTAACCTAACCTAACCTAACCTAACCTAACCTAACCTAACCTACTCTAACCTAACCTACTCTAACCTAACCTAACCTACTCTAACCTAACCTACTCTAACCTAACCTAACCTACTCTAACCTAACCTACTCTAACCTAACCTAACCTAACCTAACCTAACCTAACCTACTCTAACCTAACCTAACCTAACCTAACCTAACCTAACCTAACCTAACCTAAAGCAAGGAGCTGGCAATCTTGCTTGAGGTTTGCCTTACAGTGCATAAAGCAATTTGCCAACCTACTAGTATTTTTGCTATAGCTTTTTTACAAAAAAAAGAGAGGAGCGAGAGAGGGGGAAGAGTTAAACAACTGACAATGTCGCTAATATTTACCTACAGTTTTTTTTTACTTGGCAAGGGGGTTTAGCCAATTTATATACTGGCGTAACATACATACACTGGGCAAGGAGAGCCGGCAACAAATATATACTGCCGTAAAAGAGAAAGAGATGGATGGGTGGATGGTAATATAGTATGCGTGTGCGTGTGTGCGTATAATATGTAGCATTATTAACTAGAGTGTGTTGACAATTTACTTACAACTAAAAAAAAAATAGAGATGCCAATTTTGCTGTAAGATGAAGAGAGAGAGATTTATGGTTGGCAACGGTGGTGTGCGATGTCCTCTCTCTTCTGTGCAATATGACATTATGATGTTACTGTAGTTTTTGACGAGGATTACGAGTTAACTAAAAAACCTGCAACTAGAGAGAGTTGCCAGCACACACACGCTGTTGTAAGAGAGAGATGGGTGGCAGCATTTCTGGCATTTCAGCAGGTCTGGCAACTGTTGAGAAATAGTGACGTTAGTTAACAGCATTGGTAGCAGTGATGCGATGCGATGCATTAACTTGTGAATTTTCGAACTCGTAATATGATGTGGCTGAAATATAGAGGGAAGAATGGCTATTCACAGTGGCGGATGTACTTCCTGTTTTTTCAAAAGCTAACAATAATGATGGAATTTCATGCTGACGCATTTATTTCGTTCAAAAATTCGCGTTCAGCACAGATAATGCTATGTAATTTTCACATTAGCTCAGCCAACTGTTGAGAAATAATGACGTCAGGTAACAGCATTGGTGGGGGTGACGTGATGAATTTACGAAAATAGGAAAAATGACAGTGCTAAAAATTGAAGTATAGAACTTTTTTCTAGAGCATACACATGATGCTTAGGTTACAACAGCTGTTAACATCAGGTCTGGCAACTGTTGAGAAATAGTGACGTCAGTTAACAGCATTGGTAGCGGTGATGCGATGCGATGTATTAACTTGTGAATTTTCGAACTCGTAAAATGATGTGGCAGAAATGTAGAGGGAGAGAATGTTCTAGACTGGATTTCTACTAGTCTACGTTGTTAACCTACATATTACTCCTCGACTAATAAACTAGAAGCTCGAGGGGCATCAGGTCTTATTTTTATTGTGAGCTGCAAGAAGAATATTGTGATTGTGATTGAAATTAACTAACGTGAGTAAATTTGTTTGTTAGCTTGCATGAGTTGGGCTTTGTGTTATATAAATAGGGTAGTGTTGCTTCTGTGATTTGATTCTGTAATAACCAAACAAATGTAAAGAAATTGTAGATAAAAAGTAAACAATTCTTAAGCATATTGTGGAAGGAATATATACTCGCAAAGCACGCAAAAAGAAGAGAGAGAAAATATACAAGTTTTAAGTGTGTTGCATGTATCTTTTTTTTTTCTTGCTTTTTTTATATATATATTTATTACATATTACTATATACACCAAGCATATGCAAAATAGCAATATGCAGGGGTGTAAGAGGACGACTTTCTGGTAAGATGCCCAACAGTTAACCTCACTTCCACGTAGTACACTCTGTAGAGTAACGAGGCTCTGGCGTCTGGCAGACCAGTATAATTTTGCGTGTGTTAGCCTGTTGTTGTTTTTTTTTTTTTGTGCCTTTGATATTTAGTGGGGGGTACATAGTGTTTCGAATTTTATTATTATTTAGTTTTATACGCAGAAAAGATATTAAACATAAAATTAAATAAAATAATATCTAATTATGTTTTTTTATCATAACAAGCATTCACAAAAAATAACAATAATGTGGTTTAAAGTTTTTTTTTAACGTAATTGCTACGTAAACAAAATGGCCGACTTGCAATGAGTGTGTCAAAGTTTTTTTAAGCCTAATTGCTACGTAAACAAAATGGCCGACTTACAATGACTGTGTCAAATATGAATAGATTGAGAGATGGAAAGAGAAGTTAAATATGCTTAAATAAAGTGCTCCTCTGTGCATAGCACCATACCATAAAAGCTTATAGGAAAACTGCCATGTTTAATGCATGAAACTTAAATATACATATAAAATTAAAATATTTGGTGCTGACCACATCACACATTGCTGATTTTGCATTGTACTTTCCTATATTCACATATGCACAGTAAAACTAATCGGGACTAGGCTTTTAGTTTTTTTAAAATAGGATCCGAACCACTATGTACTTTTTATCGGGTTCGAACCTAGGACCTCTTGATTACAAGGCAACAACACAACCACCGCACTTTCGAACCCTAGTGAATATATAGGAAAAAACAACGGTATATACATAATCCAAAATTGCGTGGTTCTAGGCCCCATAGGAGCCGAGAAAATCAATGTCTTGGAAAACGTCTTAAGATATTTGTCTTAATCTTTAAGAAAGTCGACTTCCGGTCTGTCAAGATGTTACTTCCGGTTTGTCAAGAAAATTTTCTTAAGATATTTGTCTTAAGACGTTTTCCAAGACATTGATTTTCTCGGCTCCTAATTGAGCTAGGATGATGATTTTAGGTTTGTTGGATAGGATTTGACGAAAACTATTCGACTAGCAAATAAAATCGATTCCACCCCCTCAAGTTTCGAAAATAGAGACATTTTTTTTATTTTTTTGAGAAACTTGATTTGCCGGCTTAGTTTTTACTCTAATTTGAAAATTTTAATGATATTTGATAAAAAATTGAATTCACTCTACAACCTATTGGAAACATAATGATTAGTGCTTACTGTTTCCAAGTTATTTTAAATTTAAATTTCAAGATGTAATTTCTAAGTTGTTTTGTAACTCGTAAACTATGGGTCGTAGAAAACCCATTCTTGTTTTATCTGCTATTGCCCGACAAATACTATAAACACAAATAATGTTTATTGTTTGATTTAAAAAAATCGAAAAATAACTTTGTTTTCTGAAAATAAAAAATGTGTGTATGGAAAAAAAATACGATTGTGTAATTTTTTATGATGTATGTTTGCATGTAAAAATAAGCATACCTGAAAGTTTTAGAATTTCAAAATAGCTATATATATTAGCCGAAACAATAGAATATATATAAACAAGTACATTTTCATAGTTTCATACCTCTACTAGATTGGTAGAAAAATATACTAGTAGGCAATAAAATCTGAAGAAGATTCGTGTCTAGCAAAAATAAGCTAAATAGAATTACACATGCATACAATATTTATTGTGCTTTTTCTATCTACAATCATATTTTTCTTATATATTTTTTTAAATTTTTTTACAGGGTTTATTAAAGCGCATATTTGAGGAAAACAAAATTTTTCTCGTAAGGCATTTTTTTTGTAAACACTCTACCACCAACAGATCACATATAAATAAACATACCCCCAAAAAAATGCGCTCCATGAAAAGTTGCCCTGTGTGCAAAATAAGCATATCAAGCCAAAATTTTGCAAGACATTGTCGCACCTGCGTGCCAGGCAAGCATTTGGCTGCCACTGAACTATGTTCCGGGTGCAATAAACAGTTCACAATTGCGTATGTCAAGAAGCATAAGCTTACTTGTCCAAGCAAAAATACATCTGGGGCCCAGCCTTCGACCTCCACCAAGAGGAAGGCAGAAGCAGCCTCCATCAATGCACCATCCGCCAAACGTGTCAAGCCTGTGGCGAAAGCTAACCAGTCTGCTTTCCAGCATTTGTTAGAAGATTTTGTCATCACTTCGGAGGGCTCATGCGACGTGCGTAGCTTTTTGGAGGAGAAGCGAGCAGAGATTATTTCCATCCTCGGCGATGCGCTTGCAACGCACTCCACCAAATTCTACGCATCGCTACGTTGCCAGTACAAGAAGCCGTCCGATGAAATTTACAGCTTCTGCCATAACACCAAGGCGAAGACGCTGCATCTGGCGGATGTCAACAACCTCGAGGTCATCTACAACAAGTTTGCCGATGAGCTGGAGGCAAAACAAGAAGAACATCAAGCTAAAGGCTCGGGGGGTTCGCTGTGTGGCGAGCCTCACGAACTGTGCGTCAAACTTTGTAAGTTCGTGCCTCTCTCCGCCTCCAGCTACGTCCCCTTACCACCTACTATTGTGGCAAAGAAGGCTGTCCTGAACATTCAAAACAGTGACGCCAAGTGCTTTCTCTGGTCGGTGCTTGCAGCGTTGCACCCTGTCAACAGGAAAAACCAACCACGCCGAGTTAACCACTACCTACCCTACGAGTCAGAGCTGGAAGATGCGATGGTTGGGATCGACTATCCCGTAGAGGTCCCGGACATTCAAAAATTCGAGGCTCGTGCGCGGTTGGCTATCAACGTTTACGGTCTCACTGACAAAAATGCAGTGTACCCTATTCGCGTGAGCAACGTAGACGTTGATGGTGCGCAGGAAATCCATCTCCTACTTATCAAGAACGAGACCCATCACCACTACACCCTTATCCGTTCCCTCTCCCGGTTGGTGTCGAGCCAAACAAGCAAACACGAACACCACATAGAAGTTTGTCGCAGGTGCTTGTCAACTTTTGACAATCGAGAACAGCAGGACTACCAGCACATCAGAGGTCCCAACATCGCTGCAGAGAAGCTTGCCAGCCACAAGATCTACTGCAATGCCAACGAGCCGGGTGTGGCAGTCTTGCCCAAACCTGGCACTGTGGAGCGTTTCCACATGCACGGTGCCATGGTAGAGCATCCCGCTATCATCATCGCGGATTTCGAAGCCTTCCTCAAACCCCTGTCCACTTGCGATCCTGACCCCGAAGTTTCTTCCACCACCCCTTACCAACTCCACGAGGCCTCGAGTTATGCCTACGTTGTGGTGCGACGAGACCAGCACATCGCCCCCGAGCCCTACGTGTACCGTGGTCCCGACGCAGCCAAACACTTCCTCGAGAGGATGGTTGTCGAGGCCATCGAGATAGGGAAGATACTGTTGACCCCCAAGTCTATGCTCCCACTGTCCCCCGACGATCAGCGTAGACACGACGAGTCCATCGCTTGCCCTGTCTGCGTCAAGAAGTACACCGCCAACAACCGTAAAGTCCAACACCACGATCACTTTACCGGTAGGTATGTTGGTCCATGGTGCAACGGATGCAACCTCATGGCCCGGGACCCTCGATTTATCCCAATCTTCTTCCACAATGGCTCGGGGTACGACTTCCACCACCTGATCAAGCATCTTGGATACGACAACAAGGGAATCAACGTTCTCGCCCAGAACGAGGAGCGTTACATCAGTGTGAGCAAACGAGTGTCGATCCCAGGATCACACTCTACCGTCGAGCTTCGCTTCCTCGACTCCCTGAGGTTCCTCCCGGCCAGCCTCGATGCTCTCGCAGGGAAGCTTAGCGACGAGCAAATGCTCATCACCTCAGCAAACTTTCCGAACTTGGACGCCGGCCTCTTCAAGCGTAAGGGGGTCTATCCCTACGAATATATTACAGACCCTTCCAAGTTCGCAGAGACGTCGCTACCTCCTCGAGCAAACTTCTACAGCAAGCTGCGAGGCTCGAACATCACCGACGAGGAATATCACCACGCCCAGTCCATGTGGCGCGAGCTGGGCTGTCGAACTCTCGGGGACTACCACGACGCCTACCTCAGACTTGATGTGACGCTCCTCGCCGACGTGTTCCAGACGTTCCGTGCGACTGCGAAGACCATCTACCAGCTGGACCCTGCCTACTTCTACAGTCTCCCCGGACTGGCATGGTCAGCCATGTTTCTGGTGACGAAGATCGAGCTGGAGCTTCTTTCGGACGTGGACATGGTGCTGTTTGTGGAACGTGCCGTGCGGGGTGGAATGGTCCAGGTGTCGCAGCGACACTCGCGCGCCAACAATCACCACATGTCCACCGGCTACGACCCCTCACAACCGTCCAGCTACATCATGTACACGGACGTTAATAACCTCTACGGACACTCCATGATGCAGCCACTCCCTTTTAGAGGCTTCGAGTGGGCTGACCCTTCCAACTTCGACATCGAAAGCTTCGACGATTCGGAACATGGGTTCTTTGCCGAGGTGGACCTTGAGTTCTCCGAGAAGCTGCAGGATTTGTTCAGCGATCTTCCCCCTGCACCCGAGTTCAAGTGTCCACCCGATTCCAACCAGAAGAAGCTCGTCATGGATTTCGAGCCCAAGAAGAATTACGTCCTACACTACCAGAATCTCCGGTGGTTGATGCAGCGAGGGGTCGCGGTCCACGCAGTTCACCGCATCCTCAAGTTCGAGCATTCTCCGTGGTTGCGTCCATATATTGAAGTCAACACCAAACACCGCACCGCAGCCACGTCCGAGCTCGATAAGGATTTCTTCAAGCTTATGAACAATGCGGTGTTCGGGAAAACCATGGAGAATGTACGGAATCGTGTAGATGTGAGGCTAATATCAAACAAAGCACAATGTCGCAGGCTCGTAGCAAACCCGTTATTCAAATCGAGGACCATTTATAACGAACAGCTTGCTCTGGTGCATATGAGGAAGAGCGAGGTGAAGCTCAACAAGCCAATTTATGTTGGCGCCTCAGTATTAGACCTGAGCAAGCTGCACATGTTTCAAACATATTATGGGATACTACGCCAGCACTATAACGACAATATTAGCCTACTCTACACGGACACGGACAGCTTGGTGTACCACGTTCGCACGGACGACGCGTACGGGGATATAGCCACAGTTCCATCTTTGGTTAACCTTTTCGACACCTCGGGCTATGCCCAGCAAAACAAGTACGGTATCCTGCCCCGCAACAAAAAGGTGCCTGGCAAACTCAAAGACGAGAAGGACGGTGATGTAATTCTCGAGTTTGCAGGTCCTCGCGCCAAGGCCTATGCCATCAAAGCCGAGGGCAGCGTTACCAAGAAGGCCAAGGGTGTCGGCAGACAGGTGGTTCGGGAGCATCTCACATTCGAGGACTTCGTCAATTGCCTCAAGACCAGGTCGTCGGTTCTAAGAGAAGAACAGCGCATCCAGAGCGTCGACCATGTGTTGACCACAAACAAAGTTAGAAAAATTGCGCTGGATCCCAACGACGATAAGAGGCGCGTCCTCGAGTGTGGTATTCACACATTGCCGTGGGGGCACTATCGCTTAGCAGAAAGCAAAACCTGCAACATATGTCCATCTTCAACAGAAGATTCATAAAAACAAAACAAAACAAAAAAAAACATTTTGACTGTCATTACAAAAAAAAAACTTTGACCGTATTCTTAAATAACCAGCATGCCTATGAATTTGTTCGGTTTCAAAAAACAGATCATTATGGAAACCATACCAGATCATGAAGTCTTACCTTCCGTGTTACCTAAACTCAACGGTCTGTTGATCATTCACCTCAACAGCATTTGGACGAAACTGAATGACGATGTGGGCAAGATGTTTTATGTTTTTAATAACAATTTAGATTTCTACGAAATTCCGATCGACGGGAAACTTCAAATCACCGTGAATCCGGAAAACGCAGGCGAAATCAAAATTTCTACCGGCAAGAACATTTTTCGAATCAAGCACGACAAGATGCTTTCTAACATTACGTACGATGTGTCTGCAGGAGATTATTTTTACATGGAACTCCTCGGAGATTACGACAAACTTATTCCTCTCTTCGTAGAATTACGAATCGTCTATCCTATTATAAATAACCGTTAACCAAAAATGCCTAACGACATTTTCGGCAACACCAAGCGTGTAGACCATGCAGAAGAGATTCTCATGTTGGATAAGCTGATCATTCAAAACACGAGCGAGGTACCACCCTCTTTGAATCCCATCACGCTTGTGCTTCTCTTGAAACGTAATCTCTAAACAAAAAAATGTCTAGGCAAGCCATCGTCGAAGAATTGCATAAACCTGCACGCCGCAACTACGAACGTTTGGCTGTGGTAACCAAGGGCATCGACGACCTCTGGCAAAGTGACCTCGTGGAGATGAGTAGCGGCAATTTGAAAAACGTGCATAAATGGAACAAGGGCAACAAGTACCTCCTCACCGTCATAGACACGTTTTCGAAATTCGCATGGGCTCTACCTTTGAAGGCGAAAACGGGAACATGCGTCACGGAAGCATTCAAATTAATCTTTTGCGAAAGCGGTGGCAGACGACCACGGTTTCTGCAAACGGACAACGGTAAAGAATTTTACAACGCCGTATTCCAAAAATTTATTCAAAAACACAAGATTCAACATTATTCGACCTTCAGTCACATCAAAGCCAGCATCGTGGAAAGATTCAATCGAACCTTGAAAACACACATGTGGAAACGATTCACGCTTCGGGGAAATTACAAATGGGTCGACATCCTGCCGGAACTCGTCGACACCTATAATGATACGGTACACAGAACGATAGGCATGAAGCCAGCCGACGTTACCAAGTCCGACGAGCAGCGTTTAATTTCTACCGTTTACTGTCCAAAGTACACACCCACGACAAAAAAAGCTAAATACAAAATTGGAGACCAGGTGAGGATCAGCAAATTCAAACGCACCTTCGAGAAGGGATTCACAAAAATTGGAGCACGGAACTTTTTACGGTGGTTCGAGTTCTACCCGGAAACCGACACACGTATATAATAAAAGATAGTAGCGGCGAGATTTTGAAAGGAAGATTTTACGAAGAGGAACTCTCTAAAACGAAACACCCCGACACGTACCTCATCGAGAAAGTATTCCGTAGGAAAGGTGACAAACTGTTTGTCAAATGGCTGGGACTTCCGGAAAAGAGTTGGATCGACGCGAACAAAGTGATCTTGTGAGTACGTGGAACGTGGTGAAGCGTCTACCGGATCCGGAAAATCAAACGAAGAAAAAGAACGGCGAGTTGCTTCCCGACAGCATCCGCTGTCTGATCGTAGGTCCATCGGGGTGTGGGAAAACGACACTGCTCGTGGACAATTTTCTCCTCGCACCGAATTGGTTAGATTGGAAGAACAGGCACCTGTACGTGTTCTCGAAAAGTTTGGAGCAATCCAAATACCAGCAACTGATGAAACTGTACGATGGTCTGGACATTGCAACGTTCGCTTCGGAAATAAAACCACTCGACGATTGTCGTGAAAATTCAGTTGTTGTGTTCGACGACGCCATCCTGGAAAATCAAAATGAAATTCGCAACTTTTTCACGCAAGGTCGTCACAAAGGAATGGATTGTTTTTACCTAGCTCAAACGTTTTCCAAAATTCCAAAACAGTTAGTACGCGACAACGCTAATTTCATATGTTTGTTTCGTCAAGATCACACCAACCTCAAGCATGCGTACGATGACTACGTAGGTGGAGACATGAACTACAATCAATTTTCGGAACGCTGCTGCTCTACTTGCTGGAACGGTGACGATTTCGGATTCGCGACGATCGACATGACGAGGAAACCCAACGACGGAAAATACAGAAACAAAATCAACGACTTTCTAAACGTTGCAACCTTGTGAGAAACGACGTCTATAAATAACGTCATGACGAAACGAAAAATCGAAGACGAAAATCTCAAGCTTCGCGATTACCTCGCGAAACGCTTCAAAGGTTGGAAATCCGAGAATCGCGGATTCTACGAAGAGAAGAAACGTCAGGATCAACCCGTGATCGATGCCATCAGCAGTCTAGGTAAAGAAATTAAAAGTGTCACGGAACAAAATAAAAATTTGATTAATGAACTCGTACCGCTCGCAGCTAAAAGTTACGCCGTACCCACGCCCATTTCGAGCATTCCTTCGACACCGTTCGAACTGAAGGATGCACCTGCACGACGTCGAGCCATTGGTAGCACGTCTTCGGATAAGATTGAGTTGGGACCTTTGGCACGAGACTACCTGAGCACGGGGAAATTCGACAAGGATGAAGTGTTCGGATTGTATCCCAGCATGGAAACCAGCGAAGGCGGCGGTGTGGTGTGGAAGATTGGGAAATCGAAGGTGACCTTCGAAGGCAACGACATTAAAGTCAATTTAGGCGACAAGGATAGTTGGAACAGGTATCCGGGTACGGTGGGACTGTGGGAACTCGTCGCCAAAAAGCAGCCGAAAGATTACACCGACGAAGATTACCAGAGTTACAAGGAAATTCTGATCATGACGGATGCCTTGTACCAGAACAACGACGCCTCGCAGAATAGGGTGAAATCGAGCAGCGGCGAGAAGTACAGGAATCTCATCAAACCGATTTGGAACCAGGTCAAAACGGGCAGCGGCGTCAAACGCTACAACACGTTACCCAAAGAATTCGTTTGGGTGGACGACGTTAGGAAGCTCGTGGACCGATTGTTGGTGATAGCCGGCGAAGAGAATGCAGGCAATCGTAATTTCTACAACGAGAAGGTTGGCATCGTGGACATGATCAGCACGAAACTTTCTAACTTCATCGTGAACGACGACAAGGGCATAGGTTACCTGATCAAAATCATCAACACGCTGCCTCCGAAATTCTGGAACGTGGCCGAAGGAAAGGGACTCGTGAACGACATCATCAACAAGTTACCTTTCGAGATGCATCTACCTGGCTACCAGTACTGCGGACCGGGTACCAAACTCGAGAAAAGATTGGAGAGAGGAGACAAGGGTGTGAATCCGTTGGATGCGGCATGCAAAGATCACGACATCGCCTACAACACCACGCAGACGGATCTGGACGCACGTCACGAAGCAGACAAAAAATTAGAACATGCAGCTTTCGAAAGGTTCGTGAGCAGAGACGCATCGCTGGGTGAACGGGTCGCCGCACTGGGTACCACCATCGCCATGAACACGAAACAAAAATTGGGGTGGGGTATATAAATAACATACCGTAAAAAAATTTGATATATAAATAACACACATCGTAAAAAAATAATCTTCGGTATATATAAATAACACACATCGTGAAAAAAAAGCAATTAAATTTCTCTCTAACACTCTGACTACTGAAAAAATGAGCGATCTCCAAGCATTAAAACAAATGCTAAATTTGTCAGTCGAGTATGTAAAAATTCAGGAATTGGAAGTCGACAAACCTTACACGATAACTTCCGGTTCAATCGTTTCTACCCAGTATGGTCCCAAGGTACGCCTGTTGCTCAACGCACAATACAGTCTATTTTTACCAGATCGATACGCTAACATGTTATCCGACGAGAAGCTATCTATTTTAATCAAGAACAAAACTCGAATCGTGTACAAGGGGACAAAGGAACTTCTTGGCAAGAAAACGAAGCACGTAATAGAATTTGTGTAACGACTGCGAGGCCGTGAAAAAAAATCTCAGAACATTTATATATAAATAACATACCGTAAAAAAACTACACAAGAAAAAATCTCAGAATATATATATAAATAACATACCGTGAAAATAACACATAGAGCATCAACATGAAGCCCAAGGGTGTCGTGTACCAGATACCATACTCCAATCTAAAAAATCTAGGTGCTCTCGATGGGTTACTCACCAAGAAACAACGCGAGAAGAAACGTTCTTGCTTGAGCAAAGGACACGGAATGAAATTGCTGCTCAGCACACCTCAATTGAAAAGATTGCAACGTTCGCGGAAACAGCAAAAGATCGGAGGTTTCATATTCAGCATCCCGGCCATCCTGGCAGCATTGGGGGCCGTGGGAAGTTTGGCCGGCGGAAGTGCCGCCATCGCGAAAACCGTCATCGACTCGAAGAAGAACAAGGCGGAATTGGAAGAACAGAAACGTCACAACCTGGCCATGGAGAAGAAGGGGAAGGGCGTGATGAAAAAGTTTAAAAAAAAGAAACAGAAGCACTCACCAACCGAGACATTGAATCTCTGATCGAACCGTTACAAATCAAACACTTCAGAGGAGTTTTCATGTCCGACTCGTTACCTTCAACCGTCAAAAGAAGAGAATGCGGAGTAGTCAACTTGGACGGTCAAGAAAATCCAGGCACGCATTGGATATGTTACCACAAAAACGACAATGATAAAGCATTCGTTTTCGATTCTTTCGGAGGTGTTCCACCTACAAATTTAATTCATTATCTGAAAACGAACAAAACCTCCATATACTACAACGACGAACGCATTCAAAATTTCGGAGACTTGAACTGCGGTCATCTCTGCCTCTCCGTGCTCGCGTTTCTCTCTAAAATAAATAACCCTACGATCGAGGATTTCCAGAAAGCACTGTAGAACCTCAAACAGCATCACTAGGATGGGCGTGTTCCATCTCACGAGCGAATCTTCAATCTTGAAACTCACGCTGCACGACGACATCGTCTATCCTAAATCCGTGGCTCTGCGTGCATTCTACAGCATGTACCTCATACCTAATGTTACGCAGCACAACAACAAAATTAGCGTCGGAAGCGAACACATCGTCGTCACGCCAGGCCAATACAATCTTTCCACTTTGCAAGCTCAATTACCCAAAGGCACATACCTTTCTCAAAATTCGGTCACGCACAGAGTGGAAATCCTATCCGCGACGGAGACCGTGGACCTGGGCACCATGGGAGAACTTTTAGGTTTCGAGAACAACACCAAACTCGAAGCTGGCATCAAGCACGTAGCAACCAACATTCCTAAATTCTTGGCCATAGAGACTCTGAACGTACACTGTAACGTGGCCGAAGGTATGATCACGAAATCTTCGGACGGATTGTTAGGAAGTCATAAGCAGACGGGAATCATAGCCACTTTCAAACCAAGTTCCGAGTTCATGGAACCGATCATCTACACGCCCTCTTCGCCGATCTATTTTCCGGTATGTCGCAACCGCATAGACGACATAGAGTTGGTGGTGACGAACGAGAAAGGAGACGTGGTGGATTTCGCAGGTGCCACTACGACGGCCATCGTGGAGATCAACGTATAATAAATAACCATACATGTAAAATGGAGCAAATCGAAAGTTACGAATTGCAATCTTTCCCTCCCAACCGTCGCACGTTCGCCAATCTGAACGAAGCGAACAGAGAGATCGAATACGACGTGGACGTAGGCGATGGGTTCATTCATCCTCACAGAGCGGACCTCTACCTTCAATTCGACGTGGTGAAGAAGGAAAGCGGAGATGCGTTTCCCGCAGCAGCAAACTTGATACTCGTGGACAACTTCGTGCCTCACCTGTTCTCGCAGGTGGAGGTGAGGAAACACAACACCGTCATCGACAGAATAGACTATCCAGGCATCACGTCGACGGCAGTGGGAACTTTGAAATTATCCAAAACGGACGCAGCATACTATCAAGCAGGAGGATTCGAAGCCGGGGCCAAAATATCGACGAAAAGTCACACGGTGCTCTTTCCCATGCGTCTGCTGCCTGGTTTCTTCTCGGACTACAAGGAGATCATGTGGAAGGGAGGACTGCGCGTTACGTTTCGAAGAGCGGCCAACGACAACAACGCACTGATGCGATACGCTACTTTGAGTCCGGACGGCACCACGCCGATAGCCAACACTTTACCCGAAGCAGCGAAATGCGTCATCCGGAGCATGGAATTGAGAATGCCGGTGGTGGAATACGAAACGAACTACGCCCTCAAGTACAAAGCGGAGATCTTGAAAAGTCCGCAGGTGTTCATTCACTTTCACGGTTACCAGAGCGTGCAGAAGATGGTGTCGGGAAGTCACATGGAATTCGACGTGACAACGCAGTTCAACAACATACAGTTCGACATGCCAGATTTCGTCGTAGTGCTTTTTCAGACCGGGAGGGACAAGAATCAGGAAAAAGATTCCAGCAAGTTCGACGACTGCAAAATCAAGAACGTTTATCTCAAAAATGGACGCAACGAAGTGTTCCCGCGCGAGAATTACAACCTCGACGTGACCAAAGACGACTACCTCAAACTTTACGAAGCATTTTCGGCTTACAAACGCGTGACCGAGGGGAGCGTGGACATGTACTACACGCCCAGCGAGTTCAAAGCACGGAGACCCATGACCGTCATCAACACATCTAAGAGAAAGAAGGTTGTCGTCAACGATCGAACCAACATCAAGGTCGTCTGCGAGTTCCACGATGCCTTGCCCGAGGATACCCTATGCAGTGTCATCCTGATTGCAGAGAAGTCCTTCGCCTACGACGTGAAAAACGAGAGGGTCACAGAGCAGTTTTAACAAGTTTTTTAACATTTTTTCTTGCAAAATAAGAAATTTTCTGCACTAGCACAATCAGTTGCAATGGCACAATACGAATTTCACTAGTTCAGATCAGTTACAAATGTCAATTTCATTAGCTATCAGCTACAATATCTTTTTTGCACTATAGCACAAGACAATCAGAATTTGCACAGAAAATTTGTTGTTGTTTTTACACGTGAAAATTAACAATAAAATTTCTTTTTTTATCGTTTCAGATGCTGTCGAAACATCAAAAACACATACACACACACTAGAAAAATAAGCATGCAACTTTATTTGTAACACGCACATACATTCTCCATCTTCATCAAGAAAATATTATAATAAACATAATTATTTTTATCTATCTCACAATAAAACTCTATATCCAAAAATATCACAACATCAAATAACACTAGAGTCGTTAGTACATGTTGCATGCATTACGGAGGTCCTCTGTAGGGTTTCATGGAAGTTTGGGGGAAAAAAAACAAAACACGTGAAACTCTACAGAGGTGCGGTAATCTATAACCGCAGCCATTAGAAAACTTTTACATTTTTGGTTGGGCACCACGCACCCTGGCGAGGTTATAGGGGCCAGGCATCCTAAAAACAACAATTATTATTTTGTTTGTTTGTTTGTGTTACAATTCATAAGCGCGCGCGCGTGTGTGGCATATAGTTTCCCCGGGAGTTGGAAAATTGCGATATGGCGCATTCGCTCACCACCGTTGCCAGCCATAAATCTCTCTCTCTTCATCTTACAGCAAAGTTGGCATCTCTATTTTTTTTAGTTGCAAGTAAATTGCCAACACACTCTAGTTAATAATGCTACATATTATACGCACACACGCACACGCATACTATATTACCATCCACCCATCCATCTCTTTCTCTTTTACGGCAGTATATATTTGTTGCCGGCTCTCCTTGCCCAGTGTATGTATGTTACGCCAGTATATAAATTGGCTAAACCCCCTTGCCAAGTAAAAAAAAGCTGTAGATGGGTGTTGGTACTTGTCGGTTGTTTAACTCTTCCCTCTCTCTCTCCTCTCTCTTTTTTTTTTGTAAAAGGCTATGGCAAAAGTACTAGTAGGTTGGCAACCTTGCTTTATGCACTGTAAACCAAGCCTTAAGTAAAATTGCCAGCTTTTTGCTTTATGCACTGTAAAACAAGCCTCAAGCAAGGTTGCCAGCTCCTTGTTTTAGGCTAGGTTAGACCAAAAAAACCTTGGTGATTTTTTCGAGTAAAATATTGGTAACACTGCGAGAAAATAGAGCTCATGCCTTACAAAAACAAACCATTAAGGCGAGCCTCAAGCAAGATTGCCAGCTCCTTGCTTTAGGCTACGTAAAACCCAAAAAAAACACCTTGGTGATTTTTCGAGTAAGCAGCTGGCAACACTGCCAGAAAATGAGGCTCATGCCTTACGAGACAAATCCATTAAGGCGAGCCTCACCGAGCCTCATTTTCGGTTCCAGAACCGGCCAAGTACCTCTACTGACCATCATTGAAAATACTTCCAGAAACCCCTTTTCATTTGAATGATCCGAACTTTTTTTTCAAATTATTGCACACGTAACCTCACTAATTCATGTACGAGAGCGCATCAACACTTAGTCTCACCACCCGGTAATTGACCTCGTTCAAGTTGACGTTGTCGAAATTTTCCAATCTGTTCGTCACCACCCACAAGTACCCACTCTCGTCGAACCCGAAGGTATCCGGCCAATCGAACACCGTCTCGTCATCGGCGATTATCACCTGACCCTCCGTCAGGTTGATACTGGTGTCCCAGCTGACCACGGCTTGCTCGTCCAGGAGGCCATAGTAGAGGACCTGCTGGTAGTCCATGGCGATCCCTCCGACCCTGGATTGGATCGGTTTACTGCCTAGGAAAGTCACGTATTCTGACACGTTACGCGATGGTGGGTCTTTAAGGATTATAGAAGGGATGGAGTAGAAGTTGTTGGAGTCCAGAGGGCAGTAGTAGACGGTGCTGGCCTGGTCAGCAAGCGGAGAGAGGGCGATACCGTCCACAGCGGTACCGCCGGGAACATCTGGCTCCATGCTCGGGTCAGCAACTTTCCAGGAGTCGTTCTGTTCAAGGCTGTACACGACAATGGCGGCATCGGAAGCGTCTGGGATGTACGCATACCATTCGATGACGTCAATCACTATGTCATTCAGGTAGCTGCTGTTGTACGACGCTACATCGTCCGGGAACACGTAGGTCCTCACGACTT
Source organism: Lepisma saccharinum (assembly GCF_977018435.1). NCBI lineage: Eukaryota > Metazoa > Arthropoda > Insecta > Zygentoma > Lepismatidae > Lepisma > Lepisma saccharinum. The sequence goes on along the minus strand of NC_139250.1, from coordinate 39,090,914 downwards.
TATCGTTGTCTTCAAGATCCACGATGACTAGCTTCGGAGGACACTTGTTGACTGGGTGCGTCTTCAAGTTGCGCCTGCCTACATCTACGATCCACATCCGCCCTAAAGGGTCAATCTCCATGCTCTGGACGAACTGCAGGGCGGAACAGTTGTCGATCTCCTGGTCTTGCCAGCTGGGAAAAGGTCTCAGTTTCGTGGGCGATTCTCCTGCATCTGGGACCCTTGGAACCCAGTTCAAGGTGAACGGCACTCCCTCTTTCGACCTAGGAACCGTTAGGTACACTCTATCTCCATACACCTTGATGCCCGTTATGGCGTTGTTCTCTGGAATAAATCCCTCTGAATTTGGAACATAATCGTCTGCGAAATAATACATCAGCTGCTTCCACTGGTGTACAACTTCATAGTCAACACAGACAACACCACGAAGCACCAAAATAAATATAAATAACATTTCAGACCTTGAAGAACAGAATCGCTGCCTCGTTCAATGCTTAGAAATATAATGCAACAGCCGGTCTACACAAACTGCCACTGTACTTTCACCAAAAACCTGCTTGTCATCACTTGAACACATGATAATCAAGTGTGCAAAACCTTATCTTTAACTTTGCTACAAATAAGACCTTCATTTGTTTCAGAAGCTGTACATTACGTTTTTTCGTTTTACGATTGTTATTGTTAAAGTTATCGGCAGATAAGGTGTGGTATCCCATGCTCAAAGGTACTTCAGACAACAATGTCTGAAATACTGTATTTACTGATAAGTTTTGAAAAAGTAGAAATTTTATTGTTTTACAATGTTGTCAACGGAAGTGACATGTTCCAATATTAATTTTCCGATTTTGGGTGACTTCAAAGTGCACATAGTTTCCTTGTATTATTTTCGTTCTTGTTCAGTGGTTAGGAGATTGTAACTCTTTCCCTCTTTTTAACATCCTCAATATTCATTCTTTCTCCCTCCCTCCCACCACCGCTCTCTCTCTCTCTCTCTCTCTCTCTATCTCTCCCTCCTCTTTCCTTTCTTTCACTCTGTCTTTCTCTATTTCAATTTTACTTCTTTCTTTTTACTTTAAGTCATTAATCCTTTCTCGCTTTTCCATTTTATCTTCTCTTTCCATCTCTTTAGTTTTTATGCTTTTTTCAGTCTATTTTTTACATTTTCTTTATTTCTTTATCTTCTCTTTCTCTTTTTTCACACTCATTGTTTTATCCTCATTGTTCTTCTTTCCCTTTTTATAACTTCTATCTGTTTTCCTTCTATCCAGTTCCATTTTATCTTCACCTTTCCATCTATATTATCTTATTTCCTTTTTTGATTTAAAACCTCTTATGCTATTTGCGAGGGCTAAGGCAATTTCACGATGGACTAGAGCCTAACCCCGATGACGACGCCCCTGTTCTTTGGATTAAATGAAAGTGGACCTATTTAGAGAAAATGAAGAGACGTTTTTTTTTCCAACTACAGAAATATTTAGTCTTAATCCCTATTCACCAGTCATTGTTATGAATTTTATGCAGGAATAAGTGCTTTACTGCATTATCATTGCATGGGTTCGATACCCGGTGGAGGCACATAGTGGTTCGGATCCCACTTTAAACTGTAGGTCAAGTCCCGATTAGCCTTACTGTGCACAAAGTGGACGTAAAACACCAACTTAAAAAAATGCATTATCATTGCTCTTCTTTGATGTACTTTTCACGCAGGAAGAGTTTTCATCAGGGCTCAAAATGCACTGAAGCGGACCGAAACGTTTCGTAAATATCCGGAACCTTGACCCTTCGTAAATTTAATTGATTGATTGATTTGCTTTATTTTACTTCGCTTTATGTGCCACTTTTGGCTAAATTGCGAAGATGGGGATGAGTGATGACATGATGAAATTGATGAATAGACACTCACGAACATCCATGCCCAGTCCAGGATTCGAACCCGGGACCCCTGGCGTCTTAGCACGATCTGATAACCACTCCACCACGAGGGCCGGCCGTAAATTTAAATATATCACCACTCATCCACAAGGTCCGATTAGCCAAAAGTTGTTGAAAGCGACGTTAAATAACAAAAATCGAAATATAAAATACACAATCGAAAATATTTCTTAAATTAGGCACACACAGGAGATGTACTGCGTACATTTTTCAGCTAAAAATGCAGGCTTCACCACGACTCGAACCGGGTCTCTGGCATACCGTGCCAATGGTATACCATTTTTTTAAAATTTATTTTTAAGGAATACCCCTATTCGGTGCTATCCACCGTCATTCACACTTTTTCTCAACATTGGTACATATCAGTTTTTCTCTTTAATCTCGGTTTTCTCATTTTACGGACAACACAAACATCCACGTCCTAGCCGGGATTCTAACCCGGGACCCCTGGCTACGTAACGCGCTGTGCTAACCACTCCGCCACTGAGCTACCGAGCCGGCCTGGCTCGAGAAGAGACGATTCCACACAAATAAAACAGCGATAGCAAAAAATCACGCGAACCAAGGCCGGCTCGATAGGTTACTGGTAGATCATTGGCACGGTATGCCAGAGACCCGGGTTCGAGTCCTGGTCGAGCCTGCATTTTCGTTGAAAATATACGTAAACGAAAATATATTAAAAATGTTAATATCTATGACTATAATTCCACCTTTTCTCTTAAAGATTCATCTAAAGTTTGATGTATCTTTCATTCCACCACATTTAAATTACCTATATTGTTTTAATATTTTTAAACAGCCTGCATGATCATTAAGGAAGATTCTTATGGATGGGAATAGTATTGTTATAATCCCATCCCCTGAACCTAGTATTTTGCAAGTTTTTCGTTCCACAAAATTTAATCTTTTCATCTCTAGGTGAGAAGTGAATCTGTTGTTAGTAACCTTATGGCAACAGTTCGGATAATGTTATCGATAGATGGCTCTAGTTGCAGAAGAGTGTATAATTATTCGTCATTTGCTTAATTTGAAAACATTCATTAAAAAACATAACTATTAGCCATGTATATATATATATATATATATATATATATATATATATAGTAAATGAAACATCTGCTTTCCATATTATGATACAAGAAGTTTTGTACCGTTAACATATACAAGCGTACAATCATCATACCATAAATCTAGAATTTTAAAGTAGAAAATGTTATTAGTATGCTGAAACGTTTCAAAATCATTTCTGACAAGTATCGAAACAGGCGAAAACGATTGAATAGTCTGTGGTGATGGATCGGTAGGACAACGGTGTGAATGTGCTCCGTGTTTTTTGTCTTATTTTATGTATTTCTGATGCGAGGTGGTGAAAACGATATTGCAGGAATGTGCAGTAAGTACTGAAGATTACTTTTGTGTAACAAATAGTTCAATATCTGGTAAATGAAACGATAAATACGTTAAATACTGTCACTGTCATTTCTACTTCCCGTATGTAAACAAACAGTGTTGCCACCTCAGTGTTAAAAAAACCGCGGAGTACAGTTGAACTGTCATTATCGAATTGTTCGATATATCTAATAAGATGAGTAGTTGCATCGAATGTCACGAACCTGTGGCTCGGAAGGACATTTCCTCAAAAATACAGTGTTCAGATTGTTTGAAGCTATGTCATTTGAAATGTGCACGTTTGAAAGAGGAAGATGCAGAATATATGCGGAGTGCGGGACAAATTTGGAGATGCAAAGAATGTGCGAAGATTAGACGTAGTAGTTTACAGGACGAAAGTGTAAGTGAAACGGAAGTGCCAACTATTGTTGATATGTATAAACTACTTCAAGTTGTAAAGCATGAAATGGAAAATTTGAAGAAAGCAAATATAAACTGTGAACGCGAACTAAGTAAATCACTTGAGTTAGCTCATCAAAAGCTGGATGAAAATGCATCATTGATCAAAAAGCAGGCAGAGTCAATAAATACTTGTATGGTACAAATTGAGCAGTTGAAAGGAGAAAATGTAACTCTAAAAAAACAACTGAAGGATAATCAGGAGCAACTAGATGAATTAGATCAGTATGGTCGCCGCAATACGTTAGAAATATACGGTGTTCCTGAACAGCCGAATGAAAATACGACGGATGTAGTAAAAACTATTGGGCGAGCATTGGACATAGAAATCAAGGATGAGATGATAGACTGTTGTCACAGGTTGCGCAAACCCTCTAATCAATCTTCAAGTGGAATCATTGTGAAATTTGTCAGGCGAGTGGACAAGGATGCCTTTATACAGAAGAGGAAAGTGAAAAGGAACTTAAATGCTGTACATCTCGGTTATACCAAAAATGAAATCATTTATATTAACCAAAGTCTTACACCTTACCGAAAGCGCATTCTTAGTCAGGCTAGGAAGATCAAATACGAGAAAAACTATGCTTATTTATGGGTAGACCATGCGGGATTAATTAAGTTAAGGAAAAAAAGGGATGATACTAACATCATATTATTAAAATCACTTGAAGACGTCACCCAATTAATGTAACTTTCGAGGGTCGTATAAATGAAATATGTATTTATTATCAAAATGCCCGTGGTCTAAATACTAAGATTATGGAATTTTATATTAATGTTTTGAGTAATAATTTTGATATTATAATTGTTACTGAAACCTGGCTGCATGAGAGTGTAAATAGCAATGAATTATTTAATGGCAATTACAAAGTGTACCGTCGCGATAGACCTGGAAATAAGAGGGGAGGGGGAGTTATGATAGCAATAAAGGAATCACTGAAATCGGAAGTAATAAATTTGAATTGTGAGGTAGATACATTGGTTGTTAAAATAAGTACACGTAATAAGATTTATTACATTACCACAGTGTATTTTACGCCTGCATGCGGAATAGAAAAATATTTGTCATTTTATAATATGTTTGATTCTTTCGTGGAATTTCATGGCTCGAATATATTTATAATTGGAGATTTCAATTTACCCATGATTACCAGTTCAGGTTATGAGTTACAGAATGGTGGACCCTCTTGTAGAGCTTTGTTAAATTTTTTGAATTTTTATAACCTTCATTCTGTAAACAATATTAAAAATTGCCTCGATAGAACTTTGGATCTTATTCTTACTAACATTCCAAAGAATGTGAACATATGTAGGGAAGAAATGCCACTTGTAAAAGAAGATAACCATCATCCTGCATTGACTGTACACCTAACTATAAGGGAATCTACTGATGTAATAACAAATGAAGCTTATTATTCTTACAATTTTAAAAAAGCCAATTTCATGCAGATGTATCATTTGCTTGGAGTGGTAGATTGGTCTGCATTAGATAATATGACTGATATAAATCAGGCGGTTAATTTTTTTTGTAATAGAGTTCATGAAGTATTTCTTGCCACAGTCCCAAAAAGAAGACGAAAGACAACAAATAAATACCCATGTTGGTTTAATAATGATATCATTAAATTGATAAAGTTAAAAGAGTATTACAGAAAAAATATAAAATTTAGAATAGGATATAAGTCATTGTTTCGGCAAACTAGAAAGCAGGTAAAAACAATGATAAGTAGTGCCTATTACAACTACATAAAGGAATTGGAAAGCAATTTGAAATCAAATACTAAAGAGTTTTGGAGTTTTATTAGAAATAAGAAAAGTAATAATGGTGCTTGTAACAGCACAATGAATTTTGAAGAAAATTCTCTCAAATCTGCAAAAGATATTTCTGATGGTTTTGCTAAATATTTTAGGTCCGTATATGCTGAAACATCTGAACCATGTATAATAGACGAACGCACTGAGTCCATTATATCATACACATTAGCAATTTCGCCAGTTAGTCAGAAAGAATATGAAAGTGCTACAAAACAGTTAAAAGGCAAACGATCTAGCGGCCCAGATGAAATACCACCTTACATTTTGAAAGGATGCTCTGAGGTATTGATGTATCCTCTACTTAGAATTTACAACTTAATAATGAAAACACAAATGTTCCCTGATATCTGGAAGGAAACGCGTGTATGCCCCATCTTAAAATCTGGTGAAAGTTCAAAAATAGAAAATTACAGGCCCATATCGATTCTCTGTGCACCGGCGAAAGTATTCGAGTCTATCCTATACAATCGCATATTTAATCTTGTAAAATGTTTCTTAAGTGACAATCAACATGGTTTCTTTCCAAGTAGATCAACACAAACAAATCTGATAAATTTTGTCCAAGATATACATGATGCGTTCCACGAGAGACTTAGTGTACATGCAATATATATAGATTTCGCAAAAGCTTTTGACAGAATTAATCATAATATTCTTTTAAGAAAACTTGCAAGTTTTGGGTTCTCAACACAATATGTAAATCTTTTCAAATCTTACATTATTAATCGAAAACAATATGTAACTTATAAACAAGCGAAGTCTTTTGTTTATGATGTTAAATCTGGGGTTCCACAAGGTTCAAATCTGGGTCCTCTATTCTTTGCAATTTATATTAATGATTTACCAGGTACAATCAAATTTTCAAAGTGTTTAGTGTACGCAGATGATGTTAAAATATATAGAGAAATTAGGGATATTACGGATACTAGGAAATTACAGACTGATATAAACATGGTTCATAGGTGGAGTGTAGAGAATGATATCAAGTTTAATATTAAGAAATGTTCATACATGATATTTACTAGAGCACGAAATAATGTGCGAAATGATAAGTATGTTATTAACGGCGAATTTGTAAAAAGAGTGTATTCAATTAAAGACCTAGGAGTAATTATTACCCATAATATGACTTTTACTGAGCATATTTCTTGCATTACCCAGAATGCCTACAGGAATCTTGGATTTCTAATAAGAAATGCTAAAAGTTTAAATGATATATGCTCTTTGTGTATGCTCTACAAATGTTTAGTTAGAAGCAAATTAGAATATGCTTGTTCCGTATGGGCGCCAAACTGTGAGTCCCAGAAAAATATGATTGAACGTATACAGAAGAAATTTCTCAGATTTTTATATTATAAGAAGTATCGAATATCGCCAATAATTCTTAAAATACCATACAATGATTTATTAAATGAATTTGATTTTGTAAGTCTGTCAAATAGACGTGAAATTTCTCAACAAATGTTTCTGTATAAAATAATAAATGGACATATTGATAGTAGTTCTATACTAGAGAGAATATGGTTTAATGTAAGACAGGGTCATTTACGTAATAGACGTTTACTCTCATACAAAATCCCAAGAACAGAAATGTATAAAGGTTCGCCAATACAAAAAATGATACTTCAATATAACAAGATCTCAAATCATTTGGTGGACTTGGATTTCGGCATGACACGGACCAAATTTATGAATATGTTAAAGGGGTATCTCTCTTAATAATGCATTTATTATGAGAATTGGATTTGTCATATTGAAGTTTGTTGTAATGATATATTGTACCAGTGTTTGTGATACTTGTTTTGTGTAATTCAGATGAAGTGTGTAAATATATGATAATTTCTGTTGTCACAGTTAAGCAGTAAACCTGATCTGTCACCAAGATGTCTATATATATATATATTATGTATTATCTGTCTATGTTTGTGAATATGTGTGTGTGTGTGTGTAAAGGAGGAAGGAGGGAGAATGTGTACGTGTGTACATACAACTTGTAAATGAAAATGTAATATTTTATATTACCTTTCTGTAATTGGAGATTTGTCTCTGTTGAAGGGAAATAAATAAATAAATACCATTGTGTAACACATATAAGATTTTGATTCTTTTGGAACTTTTACAATCAATTTTTTTACCGTAAAATTTAAAGTCGGGCTACAATCGTCGACATTGCAAGATCCAGTCTTCCTTCATATTTTTTTATTTTGCACCAGCTGAGACGTTTCTCACATTTAGTGAACGGGAGTTGAAATTGTAATGAGCATCAATATTCAATTATGTTTCGTATTCTTTCTGTAGTTAAAACGTAATGTCTAAAATACTAAGTTGATTTAGTCAGGCCGAGTTTGCAAAACAATGATATAGTATTTCCTTAGCATATTCGTAAGGTTCATAAACAAGGGCGTAGAATACGGAGAGACCGTGGGACACGTTTCCCATAAGCAGTTACACTCATGATGAGTGTAATAAAAATGTACGCATTCCATCGAAACATTAATAGCTCATCCTGAGATTGCCACACTGTTACCACACTACATGTTTCATTTTGCGTCGGTGCTACGTCTAAAAGAGAACACCAACGGTTAGCTTTATTTTATAAATATTTCCATCCCAAATTGTAGGTGAAACATTCAGTAGGGCATATTTCACCTACAATTTGGGATGGAAATATTTATAAAATAAAGCTAACCGTTGGTGTTCTCTTTTAGACGTAGCACCGACGCAAAATGAAACATGTAGTGTGGTAACAGTGTGGCAATCTCAGGATGAGCTATTAATGTTTCGATGGAATGCGTACATTTTTATTACACTCATCATGAGGATATACGTATAAACCTTTTGTAGTATTGCATTCTTTATAAGTTACGAGGGATGAATGTTGTCAATATTTCATTCTAAAAGTTCCAATATCTAATACAAAAAAGAAACTATGATAAGGAGAGTATACTTTTTCCTACATTAGGAAGAGAGGAAAGTCCTGCGTCTCCTGCTCAGTGCGGACTCCGAAAACAATAGTTTCTCGTGTTGCTATTCAATACCGTATTCTTTGTCTAGACACAGGACGTAATACCTAGCAACGGAGTGCATGTGGTGATAAGAAACAAGTGTCATTAGCGTTAAGTGACTAGGAAATTTTAAAGTTTGATAAGAGAAGTTGGTAATAGGACTGTCGATATGAGGTGGACCTGCACATTCATTCGGTGGAAGTCAAGTGTTACGTCTGGAGCGCTCTTCTGTGACTTTGAGATGGAACGTGTGGTTGCCTTTGCGCTTCTTCTGGCGATAGGGTGTTGTGTGGATGTGGAAGTGATGTACCTGTGGAATCAGATTGAGTATGAGTTTCCCGACGACTACGTGCCTAGTTCTGAGGGCTACGTTCCAGAGAATAACGCCATCACTGGAATCAAAGTGTACGGTGACAAGGTGTACCTCACAGTGCCTCGCTGGAAGGAGGGCGTTCCCTTCACCCTGAACTGGGTGCCAAAGGTTCCAGACCCGGATGACCAATCTCCAAAGCTTCAGCCTTTCCCCAGCTGGAGGCTCCAGGAGGTGGGTAACTGCTCCGCGCTCCAGTACGTCCAGAGTATGGAAATCGACCCCCTAGGGAGGATGTGGGTGGTGGATGTGGGCAGGAGGAACATAAACACACTCCCCAACAACACTTGCCCTCCGAAGATGGTCATCCTCGACTTGGAGAACGACAATGAGGTTCTGCGGACCTATGTATTCCCGGATGACGTAACCCCGTACGAGAGTAGCTTCCTGAACGACATTGTCATCGACGTCACAAGGTGGACCGCATACATTAGTGATTCAAGTAGTGGGTCTATCGTGGTCTACAGCTTCCAAGAGAACCGTTCTTGGAAGGTTGAAGACCCCAGCATGCTACCTGACGGATCTGGCACGGCTGTCGATGGCATAGCGTTGTCGCCTCTTGCCGACAGATTCGACACCGTGTACTACTGCCCTCTGCAAAGCACCAATCTCTTCTCCATCCCTGCAGACATTCTGAGGAACCCTCCTTCTGAGAACGTCTCCGATTACGTCACGATTGTGGGAAACAAAGGATCTAGAGCTGACGGTCTTGCAGTCGACAACAAAGGTACTCTCTACTATGGACTTATTGACGACGCAGGTGTTGTTAGCTGGAACACCAGCACCAGCTTGGAGGACCAACAGGTATTGGTGCAGAACGACACGGTCTTGCAATGGCCAGACACCTTCGGGTTCGACGACGGTGGATATTTGTGGATAGTTGCTAACAGATTGCAAGACTTTGGCAATGTAAACTTGAATGAAACAAATTATTATGTGGTGAGAATTTTTGTCGACGCTCTATCTTATATGTTTTTGTAAAGAGGCTGCTGTCCTAAATATAACATTCGGTAAGTTATGTTAATTTTCTTTCTTGGGTCTCACATTTCTTTTACTTATTTATTTAACAGAAGATTTCAAATACAGTGATAGCCATTTTACATTGGAACGTAATAACAACATAAACTAAAATTGCATGTGATTAAGCTACTTACATATTTTTATTCAACAGACTTCCAAAACATGCCAGATTTTGAAAAACGTCTATTTGGTTTGTTAAGTTACTATATTTGCTGGGCAGTCTGTGGAACAGGGAATGCTGGAATCCTTGGTTTCTAAGAAGCGAAAAATTCAGTGCTTCTAATTTTGCAACATGGCACTCGAAAGTGAATCTCCTGAAGAAGGCGGTCACTTCCGACGTTGCCATTCACTATTTTATGCAGGAATTTATGGTCTGCCAGTCTACGTCTCTCATGAGGAGTTTGGATATTCAATATTTTCAGAAGAATAGGCTTTATCAAGTGTTTTGTGGACAGCATTCTGTGACGAACAACGGGCAGGAAGAAATTTAGAACGGAAATTAGTGTATCTAAATTTTAAAGACATGTTATAGACGGAGAGCAGTATTCAATTTTAGGTGAAACAGAGGATTCGTAAAAGGTGATGAGAGCAGACAGGTTGTTTATTTCGATGAACCCTCAGTGACTATAGAGATGTGATCAGAAAAGGAGGGTTTTTCATCAAATAGGACACCCAGATCTTTCTGCGCGGCAACTCTTTGAACACAATTATATTTTATGATATATTTTGTATTTAACGTGTACTTCTTTAAGGAGAAGTTCATCATTTTTGAGAGTTAAATTTTAAGTCCCATAAATCGCACAACTTTATTAGAGAATGTAAATTCTTTTGCAGAATCATCTTACTGAATTTCGAGATTTTATGTAGCATATGCGATAGTGTTAAACTGTACTACCTTGTAGCAGGCATGAATATTTGAATATATCGTGTATACATGTAGCGGCAAGTGACTGATCCATACGGTGCGAACTAACCGACTTCACGCTGTACTTTTCACGAAGTCGCCTCCTGTTTCTTCTGCACTGTTTCCCGCAAACAAGATGACGAGAGGTTTCTCACTGCACGCCCGCGACCGTCTAAGCCTCATATCTCGTTAACTCTCTCCTTTCCGCTTCTCTTCCAACGCTACAGTACCGCTGCTCCCTCCGCAACAAACACGGAAGGTTCACCAGGCTCTTCTTTATCGACGTCCTATGAGAACACCCTTCAATGGTAAGATCAAATCATCTTTAACCCTAGCTTACGTGTGTCGTACGAGAATCGTACTTATCTGGGCCACACTGTTTCATCATTAAATTTCAAGAAAGCATTTTGTTATTGAATCACATATTCATTTTTTAATTATACTTATATGTGCAGTTATATATTAATTATATCATAGACATATTTTACTATTCGCTAAAACTCACAAAAACCTTAATAATTATTCTACAGTGCTTTTTGTTTATAGAGGTGAGGTTATTCATTAATTTTAATAATTTCCAAAATTACCATTATTACCAAGCAATAATTGTACACTGTCACTGGCATGAGTGTCTCGAATAACTAGCTTTCAAATATAGCGTCAGATAGGCCCACCCAGTGTATTTTGCATCCTTTTTATATTACATTATATCTCTATGAACAGAAGTAATACAGAAATATTGGGAACACCCTAGGAAACAATGTAATTTATTTTTAATTTCTTATAAAAATTTTCAAAGTTGAAAGATCGAAAAAAATATAGGTGGTAGGCCTGACAGCTCCCTCTGCCTATCCTAGGGCCACGGAGGCCGATATATCTCTGGAGAGCTAGGCAGGATTGAAAGGTACTTCTCACACATAAGTTTTGTCCAAAACAAAAAAAAAGTACAGAAATTTTTGATGTCACTTTTGAGAGCTCTTTAAATAGATGACAATTCAGCTGATAATGATGGGCCAATACCTGTTTAATAATATTTCTGTAGTCGCTCTGATTCTGCTATCAGTTCGTCATGTATTGGGTTTTGGTCAGGAACCATGCATTGATGGTTAGGAAAGCAAATCAGTTTTGAGGGCCCCCAAATCTGTAGTAATTTAGTTTCATCCACAGGTTTTTCGTCCCTTACTCGGCCGTGTCGGACTTCTTAAGACCCGTTTCACCTCTTAACTCATGTGTACGTACAGAACAACCTCACCTAGCGGTACCACGTCACAGAGCTATACCCTGTCCCAGCTAACTCTAAAGCAAGGCCGCGCATAGCGCCAGAGAAGGGGACGAAATCGAGTACCGAGCGAAGCTGCTGGAAGACTGGTAACTGCAGTCGCTTCCCCCCTCTACGCAATCCTGTTATCTCTCACGTGTTCATTGGTGGAGCGGTATCGCGTCACTACTTGCGCAGAGACTTGTTTTCGTTCGCTTGCTCTAGAGATAGTTGGGACAGGGTATAGGAAAGAAAAACTCGGGGTTATAAATAAAATAATGTTTAGTTTGTGGTATCGAGCATTAAAACAGAAGTAATAATGAAAAAGGACTGCATTCTAGCCAACTTATTTCACCGATCTTTTCTCTGCTCTGTGATGCTGGACAAATTATTGTTTTAGATACACATGCTGTACTTTAGTATGTAAAGGGCATGGCAAGGGCCCCCTGAAGGCTTGTTCATCCCTGCTCGCCTCCCATCCGAACTGCGTGGTTTTGCTGTTCATAGATCCGGCACTTGATGCAAGTATTACCCACAAGTCTCTCATGTTTTCAGAGAAAAAGTACCAGAATATTTTCACTCAGTACTACAAATAGACAAGCAAAGGTAATATAACTTTTGAAAGACGTTTGTCATTGTAACACGATAGTTCTTTTTATAGTGAGCTTCGCAACGTTACGAAAATGCATGAAACAGAATATTTAACTCTTTAACTTAATTTAGCTATTGTTACATACCGGGTGGACAGAATTAAAGTTACCCAACTCAGAGCCCTCTGTAGCCTGTTTGAGGCATCGTAGAACTCTGACATTTGGTGAATCCACTATGCAGACCATGGGCAAGAGGATGGCGATAAAAAGAAAAATAGTTCAATTTTCCGCCACCAGGTTGGAATGTGGCTCTGTACTTACACGATGAGTTGTAATAATGACGTAAACTGCTCCAATATCGGCAACAAGATGCTCTATCCGCCATTGCAACAGCCACTTCGGTGGCAACTTCTTCTGCAATCGGCCGGCGGCCTCTTCCTGCTGCAACACCCAGATCTCCAGTTCATCATCTTTCTTAACCAATGCGTCGTCATTGGCCCCTTTCGAAGTCATTTCGAATGACGATAACCTCGCAGTGCAGCTTCACAATTACTACCGTTCTGATAAAACAACTTCACCAGCAATGCACGTGCTTTCTTATTTAATGGCATGATGGTTCCGAATTTTTGTTCAGCACTCACGTTAAGTGATTTAGCTAAGTTATTAATTAGAAAGACATTTGTTAGTGGCTGGAAGTTGCGACAAAATAATCTCTCGTTTATTGCAAGATTGCAAGGTAAAGGCAAATCCATAACCAATTGGAGCAGTTTACGTCATTATTACAACCCATCATGGAAGTACAGCGCCACATTTCAACCTGGTGGCGGAAAATTGAACTATATTTCTTTTTATCGCCATCCTCTTCCCCATGGTCTGCATAGTGGATTCACCAAATGTCAGGTCAGAGTTCTACGATGCCTCAAACAGGCTACAGAGGGCTCTGAGTTGGGTAACTTTAATTCTGGCCACCCGGTAGGTGTTGAAATTATGATTAGAGTTCTGGTTATGTGCTACAATAAGTATCGCAGTAAGAAATTAATTCTAGAAGGAAGAAACTAGCATATTTCAATGTGACTCACCATGTTGTGAAAAAGTCATGAAATACACGAGTTTGTTTACATCAGAAACATACTGATAAGAAACTACGAACGCACTTTAAGTTATCTGACTCAGAGTTTGTTTCTTTTGTTTTGCGATAACATTGTATCGAATCGCTGAAAGAAAATGCACATTATTCATTTTATCTTATCTCTTACAGCTTATCCGGAAACAATTGACAAAGTGGGCGAGACAACAATGTGTAACGGTGTGAATCACACGTGTTTTTAATTTTTACATTGTTGACTAGATATATCTGACGCATTGTATGAATATGTGCTCCTCAGAAATCCTGAATCCTACTGGGTAATAGAGGATTGTTGAAGAGCACTACCATCATTATGTAAGTGGCTTCCAATTAGCGGAGGCGCCCGGTGGGTGCGATGGGGAGTTTTCGCACCCCTTAGTTTTCTTCCGCACCCATTCAAAACCTACTTTCATCCGAAAACACAATTAGCGCTTGCATTGTCATTTGCTATGTAATTTACTAAAACATGTCGTCATATTAAGCGTAGAATGACATGTGTTGAAGTGAGACTGATATTATTGCATACACAGACCTCTAGTACAGTACCAGACTGGAAACGTGAACCTGAAGCCAAAAATTTCGAAGCTTGGGGACACTATCATGGCAATGAGCATACCTTCATATTTCCGCTTGAAACAACTGTCTTAAAGATTAATTTGGTGGTTTAAGTCCACTTCAAGTCTGCTCTCCATCTCTTTCTTTTTTTCTTTCTCTTTCCTTCTTTCTTCCTCCGCCGTTCTATCTATATCCTTCTTTTATCTCTTACTCTCCTTGCCTTTCGTTACTTCTCTGATCCCTTAACTTCTCCCTCCTTCTTCTCTCTCTCTCTCTCTATCTTTCTACGTTTGTTTATCAATTTCCTCCTTCTATGCCTTTCTTTCTCTTCCCTGTATCGCTTTCCTTGCTCTATCTTTCTTCATATATTTATTTTCTTTGTCTTTCTTTCTACCTCTGTTCCATCTCTCTCTCTCTCCCTCTCCTTCCTTCTCCCTCTGTCTTCCATTCTTATCTTTCTTCCTCTGTCTGTTTATCGCTTTCCATTCTTTCTTCATCTACCCCTCCATCGCTTTCCTTATTCTATCTTTCTATGCATCTTTTCCTTTCTTTCTTCCTCTGCCTTTCTATCTTCTTCTTCTTTCTATTTCTTTCTTTCTTTCTTTGACTTTCTTTCTTCCTGTATTTCTCTATCTCTTTCAGTCTAATTCCATCTCTTCCCGTCTCTTTATTCTTTGTATGTCTCTGCGTGATTCTGACTTTTGATTTTTAATTCTTATGTAGGCTATTTGAACAGGGAACAGAGCCCAACTGGTAGCTCTCGACAGATGGCAGCAGATCATTTTCACTTGAAACTTTATGATGTATCTGGTCTATCGCAAGCGAAACTCCCAGTGGGCGTGTTTAGAAGCACGCCAGATTAAGCGTTGCATATGCGAAGGCATGCTCTTGCCAAGCGGAAGAGATAAGGCACGTTAATCTGTTGGAGGCGAGGTGTTAAGGTATGTATCACAATACTTAACGTGCTCATGTTGGTAGTCTATTAAGCCGAACTGTTTGGCTTTGAAGCCTTGGGTAGCAGGTTCGAGTCCTGGACATTATACTCTGTCGCCGGATCTATGTAGCAAGGCCGCGCATAGCGGCAAAGGAGAGAAAGGGGGGATCGAGTGCTAAAAGCGATGGCTGGCAACTGCAGTCGCTCCTCCCTGCACGCAATCCCGTTCCCTCTTACCTGTTCTTTGGCGGAGCCTTCTCGCGTCACTGCTTGCGCAGATACTTGTTTTCGTTTGCTTACTCCAGAGATCATTGAGACAGAGTATAATATTCATTCTCGGACGCATGGGTAATGACAGGTGACACGTTGACTGACATCTGACGGTCGTATCACTTAAAACGCATCTATAGAATCAAATGCAACCTTTCACATAAGGATGGCTTTGTTTTTACTTCGTTTTTCCCATTCTACCTCTTAAGTTAATCACAACGATGAGGATGAATGGACGAGTAACGAAATGGGAAATATGACAAAAACTATGCCATACATTCGTTAACCAGGGCTCAAACCTAAGACCTCTGGCTTCGTAGTGCGCCACGCTGACCGGTCAAAGGAATCGCACCTCAGGTTTCAGTTGTCACTTGGGTGTTGCTCGCACTTTATTAGTTCCGTCTGGTACGCTGCACTTATTGGCACTAGGTGTAGTAGAGGCTGGTGCAAAGAAATCATGTTCAACCAAGTAGAATAACACAAGAATATCAATGTTCAAGGTCAATACACAATACCTAAATTAGGTCAGCTCCTTTCAAGGGTGTCATTACGAGTTTGAAATATTAGGGGAACCGTAGTGTTCTCGTGACAACGGATGGCTGTTTATTTTTAATTGCTCATTGCTATGTGTAGCGAAGTTAGTTTTAGATATATTGAGAAAAGTATATGTCAGGTAAAAGAAGATAAAAGCATGTGCATTTCGCAGTGCCATAGAGGTACATAGGAATATGGAGGCAGTGCTGCAAGAACAGGAAAGTAAAATTTGTCTTTTGAAGTTTCCAAATTTCCAATCTCGTACAAATCTTCTCTAGTTGGGAAAAGAACTGGAATCGAGACTATTATAAATATTAGGGTTTAATGTATGCATGGAAATAAGCTAATATGGATATTATTGACAGCAAATTGTACATTTCGAGAAATTATTCATGTTACAATTTTCGCCCATAAATTAGGTTTATGCTTATTCAATTACTACAGTAATTTCAAAGGTAAATTAGTAATAAGATCTAAACTTAAAATATTAAATTTTATTTGGGGTATAAATTTCGCGATCAGTCAGAATGCCTTTCATATGTGATCCTGGATATTTTTAAAAGTTCTCTGGAATTTCGAATGTTTTCGTGAAATTATTTTTTCCCTTTAAACCTCAAATCCTTCTCTGTGAAATTATTCTTCATGTGGCAACACTGTTAAGACATCATCTTAATTTCCCAGTGGGCCAATTATACAAACTGGTTAGAGGCTGGGTGGGTCCAAGAGCTCACTTACAGGGGGACGATATCGGAATAGATCCTCCCCCTTACGGCGCGTCAGTCAGGTGTCTAGTTATTGGACTACCACCACAATTATATTTCAGGAGAAATTTTCCTCAGACTAAACATTACATTATTATTTACCAACAGAACGAGTCAAAACTACCGGCTAGCAAGACTTGGTCTTGGCTCAAATTTACAAACTTCTCTCGTTCTTGAACTTCTCTCGCCCCCTCCCATGCACCCCCTCTCCCCGTTGCCTTTACCTACTTTGCCGCTGCTGTCCCAAGCTCCCCTATCCTTGAATTTCCTTCTTTGCATGGTTACGAAATTGATGTGTGAAAACAATAAATGATTCACTTATAAATACTTGTTTAATGGTCTAATACGTGACACAAATATCCACTCAATTTATTTCTATCTCAATTTTGGTTATGCCATATAATTACAGCGATTAAGGAAAGGGGAGCAGTTGACCCTCCACCACCTTTTGCTCACACACTAAACTAAACCTTATATACCAAGGGAAAGTATACTGTTGCCTCCCCCGCAATTTTGGAATCCAATCGCTGCCCCTGATACACGGAATATCATAAAACTCGCCAAACCACAAGAATCCAGCAATAATTGGCATGTCCCCCCCCCGAAACTTCATTTCCTCTGAGTAACAGGTAATTAATCAGCAACTGTAGCACAAAAATAATTACTTAAAGCATGATTAACTTGAACTGAGCTCATTTACAAAAAAACTTTTCACAAAATTAACAACTATTTTATTTCTGCTTCTTTTACAAGCATTAAGTTTTGACTTGACGGGAGTTAAGGAATGTACCTTGTGAAATAGCTCATTATTTTAAATTAACATCCCAGCGAAGCATTTATCTTTTAGTAAAATATTGTAAGGTGCGAGTTATCACTATACAATTCTTGACAAGTGAATTCACTACCGTCTAACAATTCGGTATAATTTGGGGGAACTAATTTTCCTCTCTTTAAATTAGGCACACACAGGAGATGTACTCGTGGTAGAATTTTCTTTCATGCCACAGTTATATGAATGTGTAAGGATAACAGAAACACATGACTGCCATTTCGAAGTGGTAGCTAACAGAAATGGCGGCCGATCCAAGATGGCGGATGTTGACTTTTGAAAAAAAAAACAAAAAAAAAACGACTAACTATGTCTCTGAAACTAATAGTTCCATTTCAATGTTTTTTTTTTGTTTTTTTTTCAAATGAAACTGAGATTATTCTATATTTCTATATTTAAGTTTATCTTAAGTTTTTCATATGATCAACCATTAAGTAGTTAATCACGGATTAGTGAAAATAATTCTTATTTCTTTACTAATGACTTTGGTTATCATCAATTTACTAATAATCTATGCATGTGAGAAGATAGTGTTTCAAACAAAAATTGTAAACGTTTGTCTTTAATTTGACATATTACACTTGTTGGGTTTGACCTCGGAATTCATATGAAACGAATGAATTATGATGAGTGCACAGCGAATTCTTCTAGCAGGATGTGTTTTAGTCCAATTTAATTACACCTATTGTACCTGATTTGACTGTGGAACAATATATCACTGTTAGATACATGTAATAATTATTATTAATAATAATAACATTATTAGTCGTAGTAGTTGTACTAACTAACCACGAATTTTGTTTACTTGTTACCGGTATTCATGGAAGAATGCCATTGGTTGATTGAAATTAAGCTTTTGAGTGCGTCAGCACTTAGGCTATTTATACCAGTCACATTAAACGGGACCAAGTCCCTTCAGATAAGAAACAAACGTGCTTTGTCTCTGAGGGCTGAAATCTCCTTACCCATGTTAAAAGCTGAGGCTGTAAAGGGGCGCTCAGCATGTAACGACAAAACACAGGACAACACACATCCCTGCAGAGGATTATACTGGCCGTAGGTCCCGACGCCTACAAGACTAGTTTCCGAGGAGTAGTACTTGGAAGTGAGGTTAACATTTGGGTATGGGCGGAGTTTGAGCTTTTGCTTGGGGGGGGGGGCAGACTCTGGGAAAAGCATATGATGTACCTGCGGGTTATTGAATATCCCCTAGTTTATAAGGGGTCCGGAGACCTTCCCCCGGAAATTTAAAAAAGTAAACAACAACTTAAAAACACTGAGTTCTAGGCCTTAAGATTTGAAAATGTTAAATTTCCTTGCTTAAGTAAACAAATATTAATTAGTATATTGGTTGCCAGTTTAAAAAGAAGCCAAACAGTACGGCTATTGCATTTTGCATTTCATTAATTTTTTATTGATACAATACTCGTTTTACTTTAAAATGTTACGATACAATAGTAAGCTTCAGAAATTTTAGAAAAATTAAATTGAAAGTCCTTTTGATGCCTCAGCAGTAACTGTTGACTCAACACAAAGTCATTTTACGTTTTTCTTTCTTCAAACTGTACACACCAATCAAATCGTCTAAGACCCGCTATTGCGGCGCAATTACCGCACATGGCGTCATGCCAAACGTCAAGATTTGCGGTATGGCTTCATAACAAAAACGTAGTAACTGAACTTATTCATGTGTTATTTTTTAAATCTTTTTGCATTATATCATATTCTTAATGTTTATTACAGCCGAACTGTCTGCTTTTAAGACAAAGAAAACGCCACTTTGAAATGGCACCCATATAACTATAGCATAAGGACAATTAGTACCCTGAATTAATTTTTGTTTTCGTTCAAGGAATATTTTTATATAACTATCACATTAATTCTATTGGTTTTTTATTCTATTCTCATTGTCGCCATTGTCGTGAAAAGTCTACAAAAGTAACCAAGATACATAGGAAAAGGAAGTTTTCCTACAATGTGTATGTGATTCATAGTCATTTCTCATTTTCTACTTCCACATTAAATGCAAAAGCTTGTAGAGAAATATGCCACCATCTATTGGGTGAAAATAAAGTTGCCAGTCGTGATTGTAATGTCTTTAGTTTGGTACCTACGCTCCGTCCCAGCTAACTGTAGAGTAGGCAAACGATATCAAATCTCTGCGCAAGTAGTGACGCGAGGCGGCTCCACCAATGAACACGTGAGAGGAACGGAACTGCGTGGAGTGGCGGCGTTTCCCATCAGTGTCTACTGCTTCGCTCTGCCCACTCCATTTCCTCCCTCCTCTGACGCAATGCGCGGACTTGCTCCACAGTTAGCTGGGACAGGGTACAGTTTACGATTCCATAGCGTATTTGATTATGAAATTTAATTCATTGAGGACCAGGGTAGATAAAAAACATGGCTTTTATTAAAAATATATTTTTTCCAGGATTTTTAAAATATAAATCGGATTTTTTAAATTAAAATATATTGTCTTTAAAAATACGCTTAAACTTTCTAGCATTGGTTTTGGCAGGATACATAGCCTATATCTTTTAATAGAAAGGCTTTTTCTATTAAACGTCCCTGAAGTATATATGAACAATTTGATTGAAGCAAATAAAAAAATATATGTAAACACATTTTTCTGTTTCTGATACTGTATATGTGAACAAACAATGGAAATGTTTGTTGGGTGTGTTAATGAAACTATAATAACTCCAGTAACTTTTCTTCCAGTGAAAATAAAACATTCTGGATGTATTTTTATAATTGTAACTTAAAATGTTTTCTATAGTCTTTGTAGCTGAATGCTGGCAATTTTTTAAATAATAGTTTTAAAGATATCAGTTGCGATGCTTATTTACAGTTTAATGATAATGACACTATTTATGTTTAACATGATTAGTATTTTGTTTATTTTTCTAGTTCTACACAAACTGTTCGCTTTCTTTGCATATAAAATGTATTGAATCCTAAATCAAGATAAATTTAAGTATGTTTACAGTTTACAAATCACATTTCCTTTGCATAAGCTTTACCCCATGAGTACATATATTTTGTTTCCTTTCTTAGAGCGTAATAAACACCATTATATGATTACGAGATTAATATACTTTAACCAAAAATGATTCTGATATCTACAAAATCTTTATGTACATTTTTCTATAAATTATTTATTAAAGTGATTTAAACCAACCTGATTTAAATTCATTCAGCTTGAGGACCCGTAGTTTACTTCTACGTACTTCTGAATTAACTCTCTCATTTGTTTTTTTTTCTTTCTTTCCAGACTCCTTATATTTTCGCGTAGATTGACTCGAAGAGCGAGTCTTTGTTCTAGCTTGTTAAACGCACCGATGAGTATAAAAGGGGGCGCCCTCCTACCCAGTTGCTCTGACAGCTGAAAGGCTTGAGGAGTCTATCGAAGTCTCAGGTGATTGCGGATTGGATGAGTTTGCCTCCGGGGAAGAGGAAAAACTCCCCTAACTCAATTTTCGGTGGGAACGTTCCCGCCAGAAAAAGTGGAAAGGGCGGGAAAGCTCGGCCTTTTTATCTTTCAAGCACTGTACTTCTTTTGTATCACCGTGGAGCCGACTAGAGACCAAACTGGATATATAAAGGATGCAAAGTAGGGCTGAACCGTTACCACTTGGAACCAATATACTCTTTTACCGATTACACCCGATAACGGTACCCATGCTTCAAAATTTTAACATTTAAAAGTTCTTCCATATATTGTTTAATATTAGTGGCCGAATATTCCACGCCAATTATAAGCATCAAATTTCAGAAATTTTCTTCAATATATTCAATAATTAAATCAGAACATTAAAACACCTCTTATGTAGTCACAATATACAGTTTTTCCACACAATATTGGTGCAAGATGAATGAAAACTTCGAATTGTGCATAATTAATAGGATTATTAGACTCCGCGACTTTAGGAAAGACCAAAAACGCCGGAAAAGTATTGAAAAAATAAATTACAACCGATACTTTCTGATACCGATACCGATCAGTATCGGAAAATAAAGTACAACTTTGTGATACCGGTACCGATCGTTATAGGTATAGGAAAATAAATTCCAACCGCCGATACTTTCTGATACCGATTACGATCGGTACAGGAAAATAAATTCCAACCGATACTTTCCGATATCGATATGGATCGGTATAGGAAAATAAATTCCAACCGATACTTTCTGATACCGATACTGATCGGGATAGGAAAATAAATTCCAACCGATACTTTCCGATATCGATATGGATCGGTATAGGAAAATAAATTCCAAACGATACTTTCTGATATCGATATGGATCGGTATAGGAAAATAAATTCCAACCGATACTTTCCGATATCGATATGGATCGGTATAGGAAAATAAATTCCAACCGATACTTTCTGATACCGATACCGATCGGTATAGGAAAATAAATTCCAACCGATACTTTCTGATATCGATATGGATCGGTATAGGAAAATAAATTCCAACCGATACTTTCCGATATCGATATGGATCGGTATAGGAAAATAAATTCCAACCGATACTTTCTGATACCGATACCGATCGGTATAGGAAAATAAATTCCAACCGATACTTTCTGATATCGATATGGATCGGTATAGGAAAATAAATTCCAACCGATACTTTCTGATACCGATACCGATCGGTATAGGAAAATAAATTCCAACCGATACTTTCCGATATCGATATGGATCGGTATAGGAAAATAAATTCCAAACGATACTTTCCGATATCGATATGGATCGGTATAGGAAAATAAATTCCAACCGATACTTTCTGATACCGATACCGATCGGTATAGGAAAATAAATTCCAACCGATACTTTCCGATATCGATATGGATCGGTATAGGAAAATAAATTCCAAACGATACTTTCTGATACCGATACTGATCGGGATAGGAAAATAAATTCCAAACGATACTTTCTGATACCGATTATGATCGGTATGGGAAAATAAATTCCAACCGATACTTTCTGATACCGATACCGATCGGTATAGGAAAATAAATTCCAACCGATACTTTCTGATATCGATATGGATCGGTATAGGAAAATAAATTCCAACCGATACTTTCTGATACCGATACTGATCGGGATAGGAAAATAAATTCCAACCGATACTTTCCGATATCGATATGGATCGGTATAGGAAAATAAATTCCAACCGATACTTTCTGATACCGATACCGATCGGTATAGGAAAATAAATTCCAACCGATACTTTCTGATATCGATATGGATCGGTATAGGAAAATAAATTCCAACCGATACTTTCCGATATCGATATGGATCGGTATAGGAAAATAAATTCCAAACGATACTTTCTGATACCGATACTGATCGGGATAGGAAAATAAATTCCAACCGATACTTTCTGATACCGATACCGATCGGTATAGGAAAATAAATTCCAACCGATACTTTCTGATATCGATATGGATCGGTATAGGAAAATAAATTCCAACCGATACTTTCTGATACCGATACCGATCGGTATAGGAAAATAAATTCCAACCGATACTTTCTGATACCGATACTGATCGGGATAGGAAAATAAATTCCAAACGATACTTTCTGATACCGATTATGATCGGTATAGGAAAATAAATTCCAACCGATACTTTCTGATACCGATACCGATCGATATAGGAAAATAAATTACAACCGATGATTTCTGATACCGATCGGTATAGGAAAATAAATTCCAACCGTTACTTTCTGATACCGATACCGATCGGGATAGGAAAATAAATTCCAACCGATACTTTCTGATACCGATACCGACCGGTACAGGAAAAAGAATTCCAACCGATACTTTCTGATACCGATACCGATCGGTATAGGAAAATAAATTCTAACCGATACTTTCTGATACCGATACCGATCGGTATAGGAAAATAAATTGCAACCGATACTTTCTGATACCGATACCGATCGGTATAGGAAAATAAATTCCAACCGATACTTTCTGACACCGATACCGATCGGTATAGGAAAATAAATTCCAACCGATACTTTCTGATACCAATATCGAACGGTATCGGCTCAGCACTGGTGTAAAGTGTTCGTGCTAACTTTGTATGTACAGCATTACATCTTTCTGTTGAAATAATATTTACAGTTCCTGTATTTTAAACATCAGATAAAACGCCGGGATATTTATGTGTATGCGACTCTAGGACCATACTCTGGCACCATTTAATATTCCGTATAGACATATTTGTGTTGACTCATGAGATTTAAGGTCGGTCATTACTAATGCTCGAAATGATGGGGGACGATAACATTATTTTGTTGTGTTCACATTGTTTATCTGGTG
The DNA here is from genome assembly GCF_977018435.1 of Lepisma saccharinum. Taxonomy (NCBI): domain Eukaryota; kingdom Metazoa; phylum Arthropoda; class Insecta; order Zygentoma; family Lepismatidae; genus Lepisma; species Lepisma saccharinum. The sequence goes on along the minus strand of NC_139250.1, from coordinate 39,066,830 downwards.
CCTCAGATAACATTTAAACTTTAATACCGAGAAAATACATGAACATCACACTTCTTTCGATTTTTTGATATGCCCTACATCTTCCTTAGAAAATAAAATCATCTCTGTGACGACTAATCGCTAGTGTATTTATTTATTTTAATGCCGTACAAACTGCCACGTCTTGATTTTCTTTGAGAGTGCACATGTCAAATTTGAGACCATCCAAGATATCCAATAGGAACACTGTTCAACGACTTTCAATTGTCGATTTTAAGCGTTCAATTCAACGACTTGTTCGTGAGTAATTTGATCGTGTACAAACAGCTTTAGATTGATTGCTTTGGTGTTTCAAGTCCACTTTATGCACAGTGGGGCTAATCGGTACTGGACCTACAGCTTAAAGTGCGATCCGAACCACTATGTGCCTCCACCGGGTATCGAACGTGGGATCCCTTGATTACAAGGCGACGACGCTACCATTGCTCCATCGGGGAGGCCTAAAACTGCTTTAGGGAGAATTCACACCGAAGAAATACGCGACACGCAACACGCGACATGCAACACGAAACACGTGTCGCTTGGAAGCCAACACTCAGTAATCAATGCAACCCTTCGAACCGAAGAGACACGGCAAGATTCACGTGTCGCGTGTCGCTTACGTGCCTCTCGGACTGTGCCGTTTTCTCAATAACGTGCATCGTGTTGCTTCAGTTTGTTGTTCGCGCATGCGCAACGAATGCTTCATTCCAACCTGCATTATGTTTGATCCTATAATTTGTTGATATAATAAAGTATCGATATGTACAATGTTTTAAGATTTAAATACAACGTTCATTTCGCTTTATCAAGTTTTTTGATGCAGTTATATATCGGCTGTAATTTGCCTTCAACATCGTGAAAAGAGGCCGTGTTTTGGCCATTTACCTGACTGCTTTTATTTGAAAAAGGTCAGCTTATTGAGGCACTTTAGTCGAAACTATATTAGTCAACATGATAAAGTACTCTAGTGCATTGTTTTTCAACCACCGGACCGCGACCCGATACCGTGCCCTCGTATCCACTATACTGAGCTGTGAAATGTTCTGCTGAAACTGGTTGACAACTATCATAATCCCAATATCATATTTTAGTTGTGAGTTTTCGTTTTTTAAGGCCATTTTATGCACAAATAGACTAATCAGAACTGGATCTGCACGGTGCCTCCCCGGTTATCGAACCCGGGATCACTTAATTACAAGGAGACGACGTTACCACTTTGTGTTCCATATTTTTATATTTTCACATTTGTCAACAATCCTACACACGTAATGAAACTATTATTACTCTTATGATTATGCTAGAATTTATTTATCGATATTTAATTTCATAGGTACATGTTAATTCATGCATAAAATCTTCAATACTGTAAAGATTTACGAGAAAATTCTTCGGCTAAGGGCATTGACTTAAAAAGAATACCGTGACATGGTTTCAAGAAGGTTGAGAACCATTTCTCTAGTGTTTAGGTATTCGCTTTATTCAGGCTGAAAAGTCTAGCGTATACAGTTTGAGGCCAGTACATATTATTTCTCAGTTTTCTCGTGCACAACATGCCTCTCCCAAGTTTCAATACCTTGTGCAAATTTTACAACGCAATTTACATGTCACAATGTCTCTTGTTACGTTATTTTCGGGTGACTAATAAACTGATTAATGCAATTATATCGGTACCATCATGCAAACTGAGCAAAGAAACCAAGTGTCGCTTGCCGCGTGCATCTTGTCTCTTCGGTGTGAAACACTCGTGTTGCGTGTTGCATGTCGCATGTTGCGTGTCGCGTGTTGCGTGTTTCTTCGGTGTGAATTCTCCCTTAGAGTACGAACATATACGTTGCCGCCTCTTCATCAAAATAGCATGCTTTCCCTTTGTTTTTGGCTTTATGGTTTGCTTTCTCCAGATGTAAATTGAAAATTATTCAAAATTTGTGAAAAGTTCAGTTTATATTCAGCTAAGTAATTGAAACAGGATTCGAAAGCACAACCAATAGATTACCAGCCAATTTAATTTTAACGTTGAGTGAATTCTGAGTGAAAATTGTAATTTTGGTCACTTCATATGATTCGATATTCAATTGCCATGTTCTCTCATCCGTTAATGGCATTATTATTCGTACATAGAAATGGATCTGACTGCATTCGGTGATATGAATATGTACTTAGTGTAAATAGAGGGTAACAAGATTTGAAGCCTCGATCGAGGTTCACATGTTTAGTTTATTTGATAAAATCCTGGAAAGTGGGGTGGAATCGAATTTTCAATTGACGTGGATAATTGCTAATAAATGTGTATTTCGGTTTCACAGAGCTATGGGGGCGCATAGAGAGTGTGGAGGCCGAAGCAGTGACGGGGGGGGGAAGGGGGAGACAAAATATTGTTGGGGGGCAGTCCCATTAAAACACCCGGAAATACTATAAATATATAATAATAAAACTTATAATAATAATAATTATTATTATTATTATATTCATGTATGGTGTTTTCTATTTGTCCTTAATTCAGAGTGGACGTTTATTGCTTAAATTTACTTCTTGATTACGGGTTTATCTCCATATGATTCGTTTTAATAAAGATATTAATTATTTTTTTTATTCGAGGGAACTGCCGAAAGTTGCGTTGTTTCTAGTGGCCTATTTCAGTAATGGAAGACATTTATAATTTTATAAATTTACACACGCGTATACGCAGAAAAGTTAAGGACTCCTAAACTTTTGGGCAGTAGTGCGTATGGAAATTACGGTGCGTACCGACCGCAAGTCCCCAGATACTGTCGGATTTCTACGTTGCGTGCAAACTTTAATGACTTCGACGTGCTTTTACGGCTGTGTATGCTCGCCTTTAGAGAGTATTTTAGGTACTCGCCCACCCAAAGCAACCTAATTATTAGCATTAGTAGTATTTGCAGTAGCGTTACATTTGAGCTTACAATTTACTTGTACTGTATAAAACAGCTTTGTGACAATTAATGAACTATATGAAATAAAACGAAAATTAGTGACAAACCACGTAGTACACAAACTGTATTGCACATGTAAACAGCACTACAGACATTCGGATTTAGGTTATGACATGTTCGATATGTCTGCCATCTCTGGCGATGATGTGGGGCAGACGAACAGCAAAATTCTGCATGACCCGCTGAAGTGTCGAAACATCGATGACCTCCTGAATGGCAGTTTTCAGCTCGGGAATGGTTTTGGGGTTATTTCTGTACACCTTGTCCTTAACATAGCCCCCTTCCAGTGGTCTCTGGGTATCCCAGAGCCAGAATGCGGTCCCCAAAATACTCTTCAGGACATTTTCACTTGCAAATGTCCGACATCAACACGTTGCGTGCGCATACGCATACGAATTCCCATCATGCCCTGTGGCCAGCCACGCAGTTTGGACGTCATCACGCGAACCGTTCAGAAATTATGACGGTTTTATTTCATATAGTTCATTAATTGTCACCCTGTACATCAAAGTGGATATAGAAATCTGCAAAACATCGGCTGATTCATCTCGTATATTTTCAAGCTGTGGGGTTGTTATTCTCTGTTTAATACTGATAACAATAGCTTGTTAAATAGCCACATAATGCAGTGTGTTACGCTCAGAGGGATTTAGAAATAAATGCTCATCGTTTAAAATCAGAATTTATACACCAATAGTGAATGCACGTGCTTGCGCATGCGCACCAATGTGTAATGCGGGAACAATCCTGGCACTACTCAGTAGAACAACAGACACGCGACGGTAAGAATGTGTTTTTTTTTGCATTTAGATGTCTTCAGGGCAACTCAAGGCACACATATCGAGTTGCATTGACCATTTTCTTAAACTCTGAGAGACTCTACATCAATATATGTAAAAAGGTGTGTCACTATACCTTTATTTACACTTCAAATTCTCAATTATTTCTCGATCTCTCTAAGCGTAACAGGCTGTTCATTAACAACATAATATCATTTTGGTCTGGTTACTGGTCATTTAAAAGCTGTGATTGATATTAAAAACATTTTCTCTACAAAGATAGAGTATTTTGTCTGCATTACAGCCATAAACTGGAAATAAGGAAGATGAAATTCAGTCAGTCCCAGCTGAGATGAATGTGAATTTATGGTACTTTATTGGCTTTATTGCTTTCGACATACTGAATTATGTAACTACAAATATCTATTGTGTTATGTAGATAAGTTACAGTTCTTACAATTTTTGTAGACGTCAATAATCACAATATAAATATGACAACAGTACACAATATTTTCATGTTTATTAGAATTTGTATTACATGTAAATACACTGTACTCGTGCTGCCATCTTTGGGTATAAAATTCAAACAAGTATGAGCTCACTGCAAATAGATGTTTTGGTTTGTTTTTTCGTTTAACATATCTTCTGAAGTTCGCTGATGCTACGACTTGCAGAGCACCAAATGTATAGTAGGAATTTTAAGTAACCATCTCTTCCACTAAAGTAACTGCCTACGAAATGTACAGTTCTTCAACATCCATAAATAGATGTTTCCTTGCTGCCTGCTCAACCAATGACCAAAAGAATAATATGCCCCGGGTTTAAGGTTCGGCAGGGCCTTTAGTGTACGTCAGCCAAGCCTGCTTCGAAACTTCCTCTTTTTTTATAAAAACCGGCATGTCATTCCAATGTGATATTCCACTTTATACACAGAGAGACTAATTGGAACTGCATATAGAGCTTAAGGTACGATTTCAACCAACATATGCGTCAACTGAGCATCGAAGCCGAGACCTCTTGATTACAAGGCGACGACGTTACTGCTGAGCCATCGGGAAGGTCCACGCTGATGAATAAGCCTAGTGAACTACGTAGGCCTGGATGTCTGGAAGGATCCAAATGTGTTAGTTCCTTAAATTCAATGTCTAGTGTTTTTCATTTTTATTATTTAGCTTCATTTTTCTGCCACCTTTGGCTAATCGTAACGAGGAGGATGAGTGATGAAGCTGATGAAGGGAGACTCACAAAGAACACCTATGTCCAAGCTAGGATTCGAACCCGGGACCCCTGGAGTCGGAGCGCGCAGTGACATTTTCATTTTATTCACATTATCTTCGGGGTATAAATATTTATTTTGTATACTTATTACATACATAATTTCATGTGTATTATATATAAAATATTTTATATATTATATAAAGTAAAAGTACAATACTCCCCTAAGTTTTACACCACATTATGAGGGCGTATAAGGGGTGTAGAATTTGGGCCCTATACTTTCTTGATTACGGCCGAACGTGGGGGTGATGTGATTAGCACCACGCCCCTGGCCGCTTTTACCCCCCAGAGTTTCCTCCAGACACCCGCTTTATATGTCGCTGGTTGGGCGCCGGAGCCGCTTGAACAGATAGGAAAAAAATCCAGTTCTTCCCGCCCGAGGATCGAATCCGGGTCTCGCGTATGGTAGTCTTAATAATATTGTATATATCGGCCAGCAGGATGCCATTTTAAGCTCGAGACCTTTGTTAGTGCTCTGTTGCCCTCACTTCCTTAGACGTCCATTGCATTAACCCTTCGTGGGTAGCGTGAGAAAAATTATGTCGATGTTCGCGCACTCTGCCAGAGACCGAGTTCTTTAAATATGCTAATTGAATTGTCTTAAACGCCAATTTCTCATATATTAAGATTATAACTTTTCTTTCAACATTTGACATTCTATAAAACTATAAATATTGAAATTCTATAAAAAGGCACTCTTAGTTAGTTGGGCACGGAACGGGAAACCGGATTTTCAGTAAACAGCAGGTACGCCTTTAGTCGCGCATGGATTCAGGCAACAAGGCTTCAGCGAACCCTCCCTAGCGGCTCGAAGATCTTATTAACACTGAAAACAGTGTTAAACAGGATTAAAGGTATTTTCTACTGTTACGGCGGCCGATCCTAATGTTGGCAAGGGAAGCGGGGAAGCGACCAATCCAGCACGATAAGAAACGTAGCAGCCAGTGGAACGAGGTTCACGTAGCACTTCTTCCCACCGCGTCGTGTCTCTCTGCGCCACTGCTGTTGTATGGTTCGTCTGCGGCGTAATCCCCGCTCACCACTTCCCTTATTAGAAATAGAATCGGCCGCCGTAACAGTAGAAGAGACTTATAGTAAGCACTGCAAGCTCATATCTAAAGGAAGGAAGAAAAATTGAACCCTCCGTATCCAAAAATACATTTCCTGGGGCAGAAGGTGGAAGGAATGGCACGTACTGGCCGCTGCTTCATGCAAAATTTGCGGCCATTACGCTGCTAAGAGATAGAGATCTGATCTAACACCAGGAATAATTTAACTCTCCACCCACCGTTGCATTAAATTAATCCTGCAAGAGTGGGTGTAACAGCAGCCCACACACACAAGTGCCACAGGTCTTAGCTCTACGTATTCGTGTTAAAACGGGTCTCTGAATGCAAAGCATCTAGTTACAGTAATAAGATCAGTGTCCTTCGTTTCATGACGTAAGTACCATGAATAACTTCAAAAGTTGTAACGTCCTGGTATAATTAGGCTGCCTGCCCAATAGGTCAGGCTTAGCTCAGTGTGAGCAGTGGAAGAAACGCAAAAGGCATAAGAGCAGAAACAGTGGCGAACCCTATATTTTCCACATACAGGGTGGTCCATTACAGAAACACCTGTCTAAAACATTGAAACAGGAATAGAACAGATGCATACATGATATAGGGAAAGGTGGACATCGGATAAGGGTGGCCATCTTGAAATCCGCTATCTTGAATTCAACTTCAGTATTTTAAATGGGAAAGTTAGCATCATCGTACCAATGGAATGAATCATACCAACGTGTTTCTTTTGAAATTTTAGCCCATTTTCATATGTTACATGCCCACCTTCCCAGTTTAAATACTGAAGTAGAATCCAAGATGGCCGCCACTTTGATCACATATCTTATCCTGTATTCCCTTTCCCTGTATCATGTTTGGGTCTATTTTATTCATGTTCCACTTACGTAAATGATTTAAACGGGTGTTTCCGTACTTATGGGCCACCCTGTGTATATCCGTATGTACAAAACCTCTATGTAATATTTTGTACTATTCACGGGAGACACTTTGGTGGCGATAGTATTGGGTGCTAAATTCACCACCTAACCATCCATTCCCTATACAAGGGTAGCGCTACCACAGGATATACAGAATGCTCGCCACGGAGCAAAAGGTATAGCCATGAGGTGCGCGTCAAGTATCTGAGCTCTCAGCGAGCATTATCACTAGACCTCGTGTTTTTTGGTTCTAAAAAGTATGCTTTTAGCTTCCTAAAATAAGCTCGAAAAATCCTAAAATAGGTCCTGAAAGTCCTAAAATAGGTCCTAAAAATTTTGTTAGGCTCGAAAAATTCTGAAGTAGTTTCAATATTCCTGACAAATGCTGATTAGGTATGGTCACCGGCAATGAAAATGGGACACCTATATCCTGAAATACGAACTATCTTGCATAACGTTATGTGGGTTGCCTAACCCTACGGCGATGGCAGAACTTACCATTGGAAATTTGCTATTAAAATCCTCTCTTCGCAGTATAGTTAGGCAAAAATCTTCTTTCATGTTTTCCACAGTCAAACTCCGCAGTTTTATCTGTGATACGCTGAAAATAATATTTCAACAAAAACAGAGTCAGTGGTGCACACTTCAATGCTAAAATGTTAGTTTGCAAGGCGTCAATGCCACATAGCAACGAAGTGACGCGAGAGTGAGCAAGACCGCACAGATCAGACCATTTTGGATTGCCAGACATTTTGGTTTATTCAGAGCTTTGAAAAATCACCATGGACTTGAAGAAAGGGAAACCGACAGAGAGTACGTTTCAATTACGTTCGTCATTGAATTTTTCGTAACCAAAGCAAATGCTTCTGTGTGACATAAAAATCCTGTAAAACCTTTGAAAATATATTAAAACCTAACAAAAAGGTTCCATTTAGGCGCATAAACCTGAAATAGGTTCTAACAAGCAAAATAGTTTTTTTAGGCACTATAATACTTCATCTGTTGTTGCGTTTTGTAACGAAACGTTGACATAACTTATTATTTCTTACATACCTGTAAAGGAAAAAATAGGTTATAAACCTAAAATCACTTACTCTGGGAGCAAGTTTTCACCTCGCTCAGATAGGAATTGGACCACAGACTATAGATTGATTGATTTGGCTTATCTTACTTAGTTTCTCTGGCAATTTTGGCTAATTGCAAAGACGACATGATGAAGGGACACTAACAAAGACCACTCATGCTCAGATCGGGATTCGAACCCAGGACTTCTGGCGTCGTAGAATGATTCGGACTCAACGACTTGTAACGCTACTGTGCCGTTACATTATTCCCCGAAGTTGTCCGAATCGAAAGGCTCCCGTGAGTAGTACACTATCTCTTTTTCCCGCCAGGTGTCAGTGAATTCTTTCCTGCCACTCGTAGAGAATGTATATGGTAACCACTAAGTCTCTATACCCCCACGTATAAATAGTAATTAGCATACATTTTCTTTTTTGTTTCTGGCCATATAAACGTAAGGACGGTTGGAATTTTAAATTGCACTATTGACTATTGCATGTTGTTGTAGGATGCATGAAAAGAATCACACAGGAAATAGTATTGAAGAAGTGCGCCCGCAGTGTTTTCGGGAATTTTTGAGGGTGACAAAATTGTATAGTTTAGTTACCAATTCTATATATCTTCACACAAGAATGGGGGGATCGTTTCATTTGATTGACTTGTTATTGATTTTTAGTTAGTTAAGGTTCTTAGTTTTTCTTCCTACCTGTGGGTGATCGTGGTAATTGGGTTGGAATGAAACCACCACCTCTTATGCCTTTACAATCGGTTTGAAAGGGGGAGGGCGTGCTGTTCGCATTAATACAAGGTTGCTCAAGGAAACAAACTGTTAAGAATAAGGCTGATTTAGTACACTAACAAATGGCAGTGAGCTTGAGTAGTTATGCACGTTTTATGTTAGCAAACATGAAGTGAGCCGTCCTTTTTCTTATTTAGTCTTTTAATTTCAACTGCAATGAAAGGATTCGAATTTCATGTGCCTTTCAATATTGTTGGCATCTCAGCCAGTGGTAAACTGTCTGGTGTTTCCTTGTGGTTCTTCCGAGTCGGCTCGGAACTTCCGACATGCGGACTTCAGTTTTAGTGTTGGATGATTTGAGGCAGGATTTGTTTCTCTTGTAGTGTTCCTGTGCTATGACTGACTGGATAATTGTAACACACTGTCAGCTTTCGTTGTATAAAACTTACATAATTTTTAAAAAAATGAAATCAAATTATCGACATTCGAACAAGAATCGATTACTGCATGTTTATCCAAACTATATTTGTGTGTGCTGTTGGGGGGGGGGGGCTTGGTGGGGAATGGGTAAGTAGTTGTATCATAGGCTATAAAAGTTGTTTACCTTGAAATTATGCAAATGAGGGTAGATATTTAACTTTGGACGATGGGGGAGGGTGTAGGCGAGTATGACGCAATCGTACGTGAGGTTACGTAAGTATCCGAAAGCGTAGGAGTTTGTAGATGAGCATAAGAAGCGAAGATGACGTTGTTTGAAAAAAAAAGTTTTCGCCCGAACAGGGATTCGAACCCTGGACCATTAAGTTAAAAGCCTAATGCTCTACCGCCTGAGCTATCCGGGCGACAGAGGTTGTAGAAGGTATGAGTAAAACATGTGTGTGTGTGTGTGTGTGTGTGTGTGTGTGTGTGTGTGTGTGTGTGTGTGTGTGTGTGTGTGTGTGTGTCGTTGACGTAGGTGTTGTGAAAAAATACAAAGCTGTAGATGTTATAGTTTATTGGTGATGAATAGGTGCTACATCGGTTTCCCTGGCGCTGCTGATTCGTGTAGACGATGGTAAGGTCCGTGCTGATGGCAGGCGGTATCTGAAACGAGTGATAGAGAAGAATAAATAAGACGGAGTTATAAATCTGGAATGTGTTTTCGTTATTGAGAAGGAAAGGCGAGTAAAATGTGAACTGAATAGGTAATGAGTGTTAGAGTATATACAGCCGGGAATGTGGTTGTTTAGGAGTGGGGGAACATGTACAAGGTGAGTGAGATGTTTGTTTCGCAAGGCCGGCGAGTCTGGAGCCGGAGGCGTTTGTCGGTACAGCTTTGTAGTGCATTGCGCGACGCTCGGGAATGTGGGTTAGTAAAAGTGGTTTGAATTGTCGTCGTCGTCGGAGGGATAATGTCAAGGTGAGTGCGATGTCTGTAGGTGCGGCAAGGTTGTCCGGTCCGTGGTATGTTGTCAAGGTTGTGAGCATAAGATGTAGATGGGAGTGCGTTCCGTGAATACGTAAGTGGTGTTGTCGGTACTTGTTTGGGTAATGTGTCCTTGGCGTAAGTGTATATATTGAGAGTACAGAGCCGATGTGTGGTGTGATTTTGTTTGCATCCGCAGCAGGTTCTAGCAGTAACGAGTAGGTAAATATGTGGTATTGGGGGGAGAATGTGTTTGGTTCGAGTGGTACGTTAGAGTATGGTAATAATATAAACGTTTTGTATCGTTACAGGTTGGATTGAAGGTTTGTTTGTTTCGATTGATTGTGTTAGGTCAAACAAAATGTCGAACAACATGTTATATTGGCGTTTTTGTGTGGACGTGGAGATTGGTGGTAAAGGGGAGATGTTAATAACAATGGGTAAACACGATGACGCCGATCCGTTTTCGATGGCGAAATGGTTTTACGGACCAAGCGATAAATGTAGGTTCGAAACGAATGTGGAAAATGAAAAAGTTCGTATGTGCGAGTCGTTCATGCTCCACAATAGATTACCTGCGTATAATCATTTTAGTTTCGTGACTGATGATGAGTCTGTGATTCGCGAGATGTTACGGACCGGGGAATTAAGTGGTCCGTACTACATTCATGCTGCGGAAGACAATTTCAGGCAAAAGTGTGTTTGTATGGAGAGGGAGAGGGTGAATTTTGGGAAGGAAGTGTGGTCGTTAAAAAAATGTACGACGCAATATGAAATTAGAAAAGGTAATCCGATGAAATTAGATCTAGAGCATATAAGTATGCCGAAAGGTACTCTATATGCTACTTTGGAGGAGTTTGTTAGATGTAAAGTGGGTGAGCATACGATAGGAAGAGTAGGTGGTTTCCAAAATTGTTTTATTTTGGATACGGGTAAAATGTCGCGCTTAAAGGAAGCTATGGATGCTGCGCACGACGAATTTCTGTATGGGTGGAATGCGGTGTGGGGTTATTTAAGTCTGTTTCATGGTCGTCTGACACCGAGACACACAATAGGGGATATGTTCATGGGGGACATGCCGGATGATATGAATTTAGTTGAGTGTCATTATGTGGAAAAAGATAAATATTTACCGATATATAGTGTGTTCGGCAGTTTTTTTGACCAACATGCTCAATCGAAAGAGGGTTTGTACTCCTCATTTTTTCCTGGCAGTGAGAATAAACGTGTGAAATTAACATCTATGTTATCCTCATTGACAGAAAGAAAAGAGGAGACAGAAGAAGAAGAAGAAGTGGTGTCGACGAAAAGTTCAGAGAATACAAAAGAAGACGGAGAAGACGAAAAAAAGGAAGATTCAATTGTGACCGTGGAAGATTCGTCGAGCACCTCGTCCCCGTCACTGTTAGCATCAGATTTATTCGCCAAAGAATAAACAAAGTACGGAATATAGTATGGTGAGTGTGTGTCTAAACAGTTTGTTACTTACCTTATGGAGAGGTTGGTGATCGTTTGCACACCAATGGTAAAGGGTCCTCTTGTTTGATCGCTGCTGTATGCGCTGCTATTCCCGTTGGATATAATGCCATTACAGGTGAACGAGATATAGTAGAGGTTGCGGCGGGGATGTTAGCCCGCGGGACGAATGTGGAGGTCCGTGATAGAGGAGAAGGAGGAGGATGTTGTGAATGAGGTTGTGGAGGGGAAAGTGGGGGTGCTGAAGGTTGTAAATGGGGAGGTAGTGGTGGTGGTAGATTCAGAGGCACCCCGTCACTAGGAGTCGCTGCAAATGGTAAATAAATGATGTCAGCGCGACGTTCCAATACGCATGACGACTGCCAGATGACACGTCCGTCCACCTCAATAGTATCTCTCTGTAAGGTGTCCACGGTTCGAACCTGGACAGAAAACAAAATCACCATAAGTATGTGTGTGTGTGAGATGGATGAAGTAGTGTGATTTGTTTTGTATTCACAGGGCCCATCACCAAGAGGAGGAGGATCACAAAATTTCCCAGGGGAGTATTGCCTACCCTGCAAGAAAACACACCGAGGCGAGCCTTGCGAGCAAGACAGCAAGGATAGTAACGAGACGTCGTACTATCTGCAATACATTGTGCGGAGGGAGCATACGAACGAATTTCTTCAGATACTAGAAGCGAATGCCATGCGCATAGAGAAAGAGATACAAGGATTGATCGCCCTGTATACAACAATGCAGCAGATGCGGAAGGAAAGTCCGGAGATCGATGTTTTTTTTCAAAATGTGCTACAAGATCCTGTGAAATCCCATTGGACCCTACGAAGCAGCTATGATTTGTACAAATTTTTTCGTAAAGAAAATTTTGTAGGTGTCGATAAAAATCTTGCGGCAAAGTACGATATGAAATAAGAATAATGGTGATGGTGTCGAGTACTATGATGATGTGTTTGTACACAACAATAGGTGAATAAAAAATCACTGACCGAGATTTTGTTGTTGTTGTTGTTGTTGTTCGGAGGTTCTCCTATGAAATTAAGTTGTGATAGAAAAAGAATACTTACACCAGCGATAGTGTTTGGTAGCTGCGACGACGAGGACGACGACGACGACGACGACGAAGAGTAGCGTGTATCCATGATGGTTCTGTAGTAATGATTGTGCTAACAAGAAAATATTTTGCAGAATAAATACCGGTGATTGTGGGTCAGCAGCAGAGTGGAATCGGGTAGAGAAAGTACCTAAGAGGAGAATTACTGAAAGTTGTCTTGATGTAGGTTTCGAGTATGTGTAGGTAATATGTTATGCGGTCGATTACATATGGTAACGTAATATGTTATGGGGTCAGCATAAAAGTTCAGAGTAGAGAGTAGCGGCGAGCGAAAAAAGAAAGAGAGAGAGAGAGGAAAAGTGGAACAAACATGTAGTAATGGTTGTGAAAATACAGAACAAGTTAGGTGTGTGGTTGTCGGGACGAGGATTCGAACCTACGACCTTTGAATTCGAAGTCTGTCACGTAAACCACTCACCTAACTTGTCCGGTATGCATCCTTACATGTAATGTTTTGTATTTATCGTCGACCGTGGGAGACAGAATAGCGGCGGCGGATAAGATATAGTGTTGTTGAGGTCCCACCGACGGCGGCGGGTTCGATACTCTGTGGAGACATAAGAAGAAGAATATGGTTCGATTCCCGATTAGCCTAGAGGGTTCGAATCCCGCCGCCGCCGCCGCCGCCGCTTGGATTCGAGAAGCACACTATAGCGTAAGGTGGATCCTGTTGCCTAAAAGAGGTCCCGCCGGCGGCGGTGGCGGGTTCTGGGGAGACATAAAAAGAAAATGGTTCGATTCCCGATTAGCGTAGAGGGTTCGAATCCCGCCGCCGTCGCCGCTTGGATTCGAGAAGCACACTATAGCGTAAGGTGGATCCTGTTGCCTAAAAGAGGTTCCGCCGACGGCGGCCGCGGGTTCGATACTCTGTGGAGAGAAAATGGTTCGATTCCCGATTAGCCTAGAGGAGGAGGGTTCGAATCCCGCCGTCGCCGCTCGGACTTGGCTGACCGAGAAGCACACTATAGCGTAAAACGGGTCCAGATGACGTGTTGTGAAGAAGAAGAAGGAGATAGTTCGATTCCCGATTAGCCTAGAGGAGAAGGGTTCGAGTCCCGCCGCCCGGACTTGGTTGATCAGAGTAGACTGTAGTAGTAACCTATCGGGTAGATAGATAGATATGGTTCGTCAACAATAGGACACAAACCCGGTGTGTGTGTGTGTGTGTGTGTGTGTGTGTGTGTGTGTGTGTGTGTGTGTGTGTGTGTGTGTGTGTGTGTGTGTGTGTGTGTGTGTGTGTGTGTGTGTGTGTGACAAGGCCAAGCATGGCCTGCGGCCATGCTTGGCATTGTGCGGGGGGCCCCCTTCGTTTCCGGACGACCGCCGCCTTCGAGGAGGAGCAGGAGGACGACGACGTGCTGGGCTAACAGTAGTAGTAGTAGTAGTAGTAGTGAGTTTCACGAGAGTGTATGGTATGGACGCCGCCGCTGTCTCCACGTCTCCGCTGGGTACCGAACTGCAACGTAGGCTCGGAAGTGCCGATCCAAATTCCGTGTGCATCAACAGGAGGTACCCGATGTTTCCGACTTACGCCGATTACCAGGGTCGCCTGTCGACATACAGTCCACTTTGGCCCGAGTCGATAACCATTCGACCGGAGGAAATGGCGGACGCCGGATTCTTCTACAGTGGATTCGGGGACGTGGTTCGATGCTACTACTGTGGACTACGTCTGTATCAATGGCAGCGGGGCGAAAATCCATGGATAGAACACAGAAAATGGTACCCTCAGTGCATCTACCTTCGTCTGATGATCGCAGACGGTCTGTCTGCGGCGACGTCCACGGTCGTCGACGGCGCCGTCGCCGACGCGGAGCAACCTCCAGCTACAAAACTCTACAAAGGTATCTCTGGAGCAGCAACATCGGGAGCAGCAGCAGCAGCAGCCGATTCCTCGGACGTGGATGGGGAAGAAGAGGAGGAGGAGAAAGAGTTGGACGCAACGGCCGTTATCGCCCCTGCGGTGAATGTGAACATGGAGGACAATCAACACTGTGTCATCTGTTATGTGCATCAGAGACAGATAGCTTACCTACCGTGTGGTCATTTTCTGGTGTGTGCATCGTGTGCCGTGAAGACCACGGATTGTTGCGTTCTGTGCCGTGCACGTATTGCGGTTCTACAAAAAATATACATGTGAAATGAAAAAACGTAATAAATGTGTATTAAACTATTTATTTTTTCTTTGTTTGTAGTGTTAGTACGTACAAGCTTCATATACTAGAGAATACATATAGTGGTGTTAGTAGTAGTAGTAGTAGTAGTAGTAGTAGTAGTAGTAGTAGTAGTTCTGGTAGTCTCCGGTTTCATTGGGCGTGCCAGTGTCGGTAGTAGGTCTTCAATATAGGGTGATACATGTGCATGAAGGTCTCCCATTGTCGTGCGTCCAGCAGCAGGATCTCGCCGCCATCCTGGAGGGTTACCGTGAAGTTGCGAGCACAATCCTGAATGATGATGCTGAAGTCGGGTGTAAGTACACATTTTACGGTGCGTCGTTTGCTGCAATCTAGACGACGGTCGTGGAAAATGTCTGTAAGAAGTCCCATTGATTTGGTTAATTCTGTATATTTGTCCGTGCCGAGACTGATTCGGGAACCATCCTTCCGGAACACGATCCTAGTGTCATCCTTTTCGCCAACAACGGAAACCTCGAAGGCGTCATCCACGGTGAAGAGAATTGCTCTGGGGTCGACGGCGACGGCGGCGGCCATTGTTGATGGTACTAGTAGTAGTAGTAGTAGTAGTAGTGGGTGACGAGGGTCTTTCGAGCAGCTGCAGCGACGGTCACAGGATCCCAAATATAACTGGTCGGGTGGGTATTTCACTTTGGGTATTTATGTTTGAAGACATGAGGCCACGTGCGCACGAATGATGCGCAGTAGCCCAGCACTGAGAAGGTCGATCCGAGGACATACGAGTGGGTGGGACACATCATCACGGCTGACGACGTTATGTTTTGCGACACAGTATCGCATGTACGCAGCAGCCTGTGGGTGTAACCCCTCGTAGTAACACATGTAGGCTGCCAGCGTGCGTCGTGCTCGTAGAAATCGTTTCAGTTCATCTTGTGTCAAGCAAAGTCGTTGGTCGCCCACTAGAAACACAAGAACGCGTTCTGAAAATAAATAGTCTGTATGGACGACCATCACGTGGTCGTCGCCGTCGCGGAGTACTCTTGTGTAACCGTCACCTGTTTGGAAAAATGTTATTATTTGGTTCCAGTTGATATTGAGCAGCAGGTCCCGGAAGAGAGTCCAACAGAGGGGCACATCTCGTTCTGAGAAACGAAGCAGCACCGCCGGGAAACACTTCTCTAGTCCATTGGTATCGCCGTCGCCGCCGCCAAGTTCGTACCCTAGAATTATAATTTTAGTTGGAGACAGATATTCTAGAGATTGCCGTAGGCAAATCAAATGCCCACTGGTGGAGTTGGTGATCGTGGTGTCCGCCGGGAACGTCGTCGTCGTCGTCGTCGTCGTCGTTTCCATTATCGACGTCCGCGATGCGTTTTCTTTGTCTTCTTCTTATTCTTCTTCTTCTTCTTATGTCGAATGGTCGCTGTTGTGAGGTGTTTGTCGTCGCCGCTGCCGTCGCCTTCGGTGTCGTCGTCGTCGTCGTCGTCGTCGTCGTCGTCCAGGAAGATGATCTCCAGGTGAGCAGTGACAGGTACCGCCTTCAGTTTCTTAATGTCTGCAACAACAGGAACAAGAGAAACGATCGATGAGTCTACAGCATGATTGCACACATTGTATATTAGGGTTAATGGTACAGCTAGTCGGGGTGGGAGTAGTGGTAGAAGGAGGATGCGAAAAATACGCACCAAACATTTGAATCGCGATGTGATCGTTTCGGACATGGTCGTTTGTGAAGTGTACGTGAAAGGGTCGTTTGGGAACTCGCATGCATTCGTGACGTAGGTATATGCAGCAATATTGACCGCAGACGGTGCTGAACAAATCTTGATACTGACGTGGATTGTACTCCCACGATATGCAGTTTCGATTCATGAACCGGGCAAAGGCTGGCTGAATAGGAATGTTTCCGTAGGAGTCGAAATATTTGCCGTACCCTTCCTTGTCGATGTACACGGCGACCCAATGTTCTCCGTTTTTGGTGGACGGATGAGTGTTAGCAACGAGGGCTGCTGGTTTTTTTGTAACTACCACGTCGGCAAGAATATCACTCGGGTAAACACCGTGGAAAACGTCTCCGGTCACAGCATCTCCAGAGAGTACGTTGTGGATGTCGTACGTGTTCATCCGGAGTAGTTGTAAATGACGCCCCTCTCTTTTGAGACCTCCACCGAAGTATTATAGAGGAGGTATATCAAACACGTCATGGACCGTGTCAAGGGTGAATTGAATCTCGCTTCGATGCGTACCTCCCCTTTATCTGGTAAACTTCTGCATGACGGGTCATCGCATTGATCGGGTGTCAACTGGTAACATAACATGAAGTAACCGTTGGTAAACATTTCTCTGGTGATCATGTGCCCTTTGTCTGCATGATAAATATTTGTTCCTGTGAAGAGTGTATCATATGCTCGTGTGATGCCTCCATAGTTTCCGGATGTAAAGTTCGGTTCCAGGGGCGCCGTCTGTACCAGCTGGTCCTTGAGGTACAATGCAAAGTAGTTCAAGGATTCGGGTGTCAAATAAAACGGGTTCGTGTCTCCGCTCCCCACGAAGGCGTTGTTTGGAACCATTGTGAATATCAGAAAGGTTGGAATTGTTCCGTTGGTGATGTTGTTTAGTGTCAGGGATTTTCCTCCGGCCGGAACGGTGTAGGTTTTCAACTCGGATCGTTTGAAAAAATATTTTGCGTTACTCTTCTCTAGCGCTCTACTGTGTGCCAACAGGTAGGTTGGGTGTAGTTTAAAATGTGGGATGTGTAGCGTTGCTCGCTTGATCTTTATTGTTACCGGTGCATTTGGGGTGTCTCCCCACATGATGAATTCGTTTTTCGCCTTGGTGAGCACAACCTTCAACTCGACGTTGTTCAGAAGGTACTTTTCTTGCTTGAAAAAATCCGCATGCAGGTTGGTGCTAAGTTCCACATGGTTCTGGAGTTCCGTGCTCTCCGTGGCGGAGGAATCTGCCCACTGAAACAACTCTCGTCTTTTTGCAAAACCCTCGTTTGTAGCAGCATTCGCTTCATTTTTTGTGTCCTTGTAGAAACATCTGGATGTGAGGTGAGTTTTCGCCGCATCCTCGCCGTAGCCGATTACCGTCTCCAGAAAAGCCTTGTAGTGGTAGTTGGTGCTCGAAAAGGTAACCAGTTTGTCGTTCAGATAAACGGAGCACTGACAGAAGAGCGAATGTGCCAGATTGTTCACAACTCCCCACTGTTTTGTCGTAAGGTCGTTGTATTTCAATAGGGTACCGTCCAGTTTTGTCATTATCAGGTCTAAGTATAGTTTTGTCGTAGCCAGATCTCTGTAGGACTCGTCCGTTCCTTGACTCACAAATTCTATAACATTTTGATTTTCTATCGAGGCTATAGGGTGACAAATCTCTATGTAATTATCCACAATGCCTGTTTGAATACACGGCTCCTCGAAAATATCCAGTGACGATGCAACACCTTCCATTCTGTCTCTAGGTGATTACGGCGGCGAAAATATATCCTTATGTCCGTGTTGGCGACGACGACGCTGACGCTGGGTTACTGTGGTGACCTTCTTCTTCTTTTTGCTGCTACGGGTGGTTGTCTTCTTTTTCTTCTTTATTACTTTGGGTGTCTTACGCCGACGACGACGCTCGTTACCTGCTGTACTGACACGCACACGTTTGCACCCGACTTTCGACTGACCAACACGTTTTCGTTTTCTAGCATTTATACCGGAACCGGTCATGTTTTTTAATTTAGCTTCGGCTTTTGTCAGCAGGTTTGTCTTGCTTTCGTGTAGACGTTTCCGCACAATGTCTCGTACAGCTGCTCCGTCCGACGTAGCCACATCCGCTAATATATTCGCTCCGGTACGTAACGCCTCACGTCCTATTGTCTTGGCTCCGGACATCACAAGTGGTTTCACGGCGCGAAACAACCAAGGAAAAAACGACCCTAGGATCCCATGTCCGCGTTGATATCTCCGCCCCTGGTAATACGGTCCGATTCCACGACCTGTTTGCGCCTGCCGAATGTAGTAATCGACGATGGTATTGGTCATGATCGGGGTTCGTATCCAACTGTCTGGGGATCGATTGATGCACGTCTATTTATTTATCAAGCGTATAGTCGACGACGTGGACGTTTACGGAATTCCAGTAACACCATCGACGGCGAGCTGTTCCCGTGAAACGGTATAATTTCGTTCTTATCGTTTCGAAATTCTATTTCGATAGTTTCGAACGAATATCTGGTGAGTGGGTAATAGTGAACATTTCGAAAGTCATGCTGACCGGTGTTACCTGCGCCGGCGGCAAAATCGTGACATATGGTTCGTAGGAGTCGTGCTGTAGCATCCCCCACGATTTGATATGGGATCAAATCACAGTATACACATATCAGTTGCGTGTTGAATGGTGTGACCGTTGACGACGTCGATGTGTCCTCCTCCTCCTCCTCTACGTTTTTCTTTTCTTCCATCGTGTACAGGACTTGTCGTAACGTGTTTGCCGTGTCGATCATCACGTCTTTCACTTCGTCTGTACTCAGGCTGTCGGGAATCAGGTTGTGAATGTTGGCTAGTAGTTCCTTCGTCGATGTGTACAGCTGCGGTGGTAGGTTCATGATCACGTCTCGGCCCACTTTAATTCTGTTCGCTGTGGATAAAATTTTCACACTGTTAACGTTATGAGGAAAATCGTACGATTTTGGTCTCGAATACAAAATGCTGTTTTCGTTCGCCGCCGCAGCGACCGTGGCCACCAAGGTTTCTCTGGCAATAGGTAACACCGTAAATGTTCTACCGTCGTCGTCGTCGTCGTCGTCGTCGTCGCCGCCGCCGTCGCCCTCTGATCTTTTATGTCTTTTTACCGAAGGTTCCTCTTCTCCGTATACTCCTCCTCCAAAGATAGACTCGATATCGTTTATAAAACCATCCACGTATTTTCGTTTGTTTGGTTCCTTTTTCAAATCTCCGAACATAACCTGAGCAAATTCACCGACATTCGCGTACTGCATAACCGGAAACGTCAACGACCTCGTCTCATCCAACCGTACTACGTTGTCAAAATACAGAGGATATGTCACCTCCACCAATCCCACTTCCCAGTTTTCGTCCAATTCTATTGTTTCCGGTAATTTTGTTGTAAAATGTGATATTGTGTTTCCAGGGAAAATATCCATCGAACTGTTCGAGAAGAGACGCACGTAAAATCTCTCTATCTTATCCATTTTCTCCCTTCCTACTGCGGCGACACACGATGAACGTTTTCTGCAGGTACCCACGACGAAAATGTCGTAGGATATCCCAGCCACTTCACTTTATATTCCAATCGTCCGTTTCGTTTCCGACGTTGCAATATTTTTTCGATCCTGTACTCTTTCTCCTCGGGAACGATGATTTTCTGTAGTTCTTCCGTGTAAAACGATCCGTCCAACACGTTACCTTGGAGATCTTCGACCAGATAAACTGGAACAGGTTTACGCTGAATTCTTCTGTGTATTTTGAAATGTTCACGACTCCAATTCGGTACGTACCCCTTTTCGAAAGGTAATTTCACCTTACTCACTCGTACCGTATCTCCTGTACGAAACACTTTTTTGTCTTTTGCGTCGGCGACAAGCGGCACTGGTTTCGTCGACGACGACGAACCTTTTTGTAAATTTTTCCACACCACATACACATTATGTTCGTTGACGTCGACAGGTTTCATACCGATACTTCTATGATACGATTCGTTGTATCCTCGAACTAATTTTCCCAGAACATCGATATATCTGTACGTTCCACGTGTGGTAAAATATTTCCACATACGTGTTTTTAATGTCCTGTTGAAACGTTCCACCACGCTTGCTTTGACGTCTGCGTTTCTAGGAATACGATGCTCGATACCCTCTCGTTTCAACAGTTTCTGGAATTGAACGTTCGTGAATTCTGTTCCCGCATCTGTCTGTAACACCGTTGGTTTCCGTTTACACTCTCGGAGAAGTTTACCTAATGATCGCGTTACCTCTACACCAGTTTTGTTTCGGAGGGGTACTGCAAACGCTTGCTTGGAAAACACATCAATTACAGTAAGTAAATATTTGTAACCTCGATTGTACCTTTTCAGATTTTGAAGATCGTTCAGGTCTGCTTCCCACAACTCATCAATGTTGGTCACGTTGTAGTTTACTCTCGGGTACTTTACACGTTTGGGTCTATGCAACGTGTACGTGTCCTGCTCCATCAACCATTCCTGGACCTGTTTCTTCGGTATCCTCTTGTCTACGGCCTTCCACAACTTGTCTGCAGTGGTGAACGATTCTCCCTTCTCCGGTGAATAATACGCTGCACCCAGGATCTTGTTTACATCCGTAACGGTTCCCATGCTACGTGTCTCGACCGTTTTCTGCTCGCTGTGCCACGTGCACTTCGTAGTCGGGATTTGATAGGAGTACGTCTCAGTGATTTCTTCTTCTTTTTACCCTCCTCGCCTCCGTCGATGTCGTCGTCGTCGTCGTCCTCGTCGTCGTCGTCCTCTTCTTCTCCCGCTGTTGTCACACCTTCCTCTTTCACCAGACGACGTTCTACCCACGGCAATCCGCTAAATATTGTAGCACCTTCTTTATTTACGTTTCCAACCTTCTCGGGCGGCGTCGTCGACGTCGTCGTCGTGAGTACCGGTATGGTCAAAGGCTCCTGCTTCCTACGTACCACACGTAGGTACTTGTCCAATGTCTGACGATACAATGACCATTTTTCGTGATCGTCCAAGTTTTTGGAATATAATATACGATGCATTTCCTGATCTAAACCCGTTAATTCCACGTTGGCTGCGTTCCCTTTGATTTTTTCAAACTGCTCCGGGGACATCAGAATCAATTTTTTGTAATGCATTTTTCTATACCGCCGCTCACCGATTCAACAATGTACCCAGTAAACCACTAATGACGCTACCTAAAAGAACGGGAAGAAACCCACCCTTCTGTACGAGAAGACGTTTTCTCTGTTGTAACGGTACGCTCTTTGTTGCTAATTTTCGTAACACGTTCTTGTATTTTGCAAGTTTACGTTTTGTCGCCTTTGTGATTGGAACGTTGTTGTTTAATACGTTCAGACAACACTCGGACAACGTATTCACCAGTTTTGGATCGGCTTCCTTTAAAATAGCTCTTCGAAGTCTAGGTGGCGCCGAACGAAGTGTTTGGAACAGGCTTCTATTTGAGCGAATAAATTTGCTCATTGTGGTCGAAGGTCAGGCATCGATCAGGATCTGGAACGTGCACCACACAGTAACTAATGCCGTTTTTCTTGTCGTCCTCGGACTGTGTGAACAATTCCGATCGTACACGGAGCGGTTCGGGTGTGTCCTGAGTGAAGTCCAGCAAACAATAACTGTACGGCACTCGCGTACATTCCTTAAATAGTTTTTCAAAGTTTCTCCACATCCCCGGGTAGATTTGACGTGCCAACGTTGATATTTGCAGGTGGTCTCTGGGATTCTTAAATATAACCATGTAGTTAGCGTTCAAGGCTATATCACGTGCTTTTGAACCTTTGGGGAATATATTTTGCGTTAGAAGTAACACACTCACGCAATTGTGATGCGACATTTTCGTAAACAAATCTGACACCCCGTTATCGTTGTACGCTTCCGTCATCATATCATCCAGGATCACCAGACACGGACTATGACTTGTGATCACATTGTAGTCCGGTATTCCGTTATAGTGTTCCACACCCTTTATATCCGGCGGATGAAAATTTGAACCTGTACACCAAAGAATTTTTGTAAAATCTCCTTCGATCGTGTCCTTGCTGTTACGCAGCAAATTGGTTACAAATGTCGATTTTCCGCAACCACTCGGTCCGGCAACGATACAACGAAACGGTTGTTTCCATCTCAGTGCCATCGCATCTACTAATCTGGTGGTCCCACACGCGTCTTCATTTATGTTCTCAATCTTGGTACCCATATGGTAGTGTGTCGAAAGTGTCATTTTTCAAGCGCCTTTTTGTGTTCACAACCCGGTACGTTTTCTCCTGCGGTTCGCTTACCAGAATAAACGGACGTTTTCTGGCGATTTTTTTCGGATATCGTACTGTAATCTGTCTTTTTTCCTCAAGTGTCATAACAAATTCCTTGATAACATCGAAATCAATTGTCATACTCGTACCATAGTCCAATGTTATTCCTTTCACTTTCACCACTCGACATTCCTTTTGTTTCTCCGGCGACCATACACTTAATGCGTAATTCTTCGGTCCACCAGCTACAAATTCACGAATGTAGGACCCCTCACCAAATTCCGCCAACTCGTCTGTCAAATCACCGAGATAATCTCCCAAACGTAATTTACCTCGGTTCGTGTCTGTCTCCCTGAATATCACACTATCCGTGTCGCAATACAAGATATCCTCCTGTAAAGCGTCCAACAACTTATATAGACGCAGTCTGGCAAATGTGGTTGTGTACGCTCCTATGGCAACGTTACCCTTTTTGTTGGTGGGTGTACATTCATCCAGGTACGTCCAGTTTACAAAAACTGTATCGTCGTTCACAAACAACAGCTGTTTTACTTCGATACCCGGTTCACTTAATTTTTCAAACAAATCTCGTGGTTGTTTGATTATGGTCGTTTGGGGTTTGTTTGGATTTTCACAAAATTTACCCCACAATGAATTCAAACAGAGTTTCGCCACTGCACGTAAACCAGGATTTTTTTCCACTTTTTCCTTTCGAAGTTCGATCCCTTCGTGTTCACGATAACGTAGAAGATACTCGTCTTTTTTTTTCTCATCCGTACACCATGAAGGCCAACCGCTACTCTCCTGTTTGATCTGAAGGAACGTGTCCACGTATTGAGCGAACAAACCGCCAGTCTGGGTTCGAGGATCGTAAACACTCACTTTGTACTTCCACACCTCGTACACGTTCAGAATCTTATACCCTTTTTCCACAGCAACACGAACTTCATCCAACACCCACGTTCCCACAATAGCTCGCTCCTCATCCGTATGCTGACACCCATCTTTTTTTCCTTCTAACTGATCGCACAATACTGCACATGTACGACACAAAGGAAACAACAGTTTTCCACCGGTCCTCAACGGTAACACAGGAATGTACAATCGTTTCGGTGGTAGTACCCGTACTTTTACAATCCCATCCATCTCCAACATATCCTCCGTTGTGGGTATATTCTCACCGAATAACACCTCCGGATGACCTACCGGGGCCTTGGCGAATTTATTTACCGTAGGATACAAGGATGTAATGTCGAAATATTTTATCTTCTCCTCGGAACCTGACGTCGATGAGTACATTTTGAACACTTCCACCCGACCTCCATATAGAGCATCCCGCACTCTCAACGGTAGACATTGGAACGTGGGGTGTTCTTCCAACTCGCTACTCAGTGTAGGACGATCTTTTAATATCTGGAGAAACTCGCACTCCCACATTTCGACTACTGTATAGCCCAACTTACGAAATAGATCCGATATTCTCTGGGTTCGCTCATATCGTGCTCCCATCGTGTCCGCTGGATCGGACTGTATTTTCTTCGATACCGGACTGTTTCTTTCCTTGAAACAATTAGGACAACCATGAAAGTAACACCCATGATACTGATAGATGGTCTTGGAGTCTGCGTCGTATCCATCCACAGGAATACCGTTCACAACTTTGTGCTCCCTTTCTTTCCCTGCATACTGTAATTCCACGTGTTCTGTTTTCTCCACAAACATAAGCCATTTTATAGCATTTTTCGATTGGTTACCGAGCTGTCTGTAACCATCGTTGGGAATTATTCCCACTGTACTCGGAGGAAGAAAATGACGTCTGTACGTCAAGGAACAGGCAGATGCAATCGTGAAACATTCTACCAGAATATCCACCCCCGCTATGTCCAGAAAATGTTGTCTGAATTTCAACACACCAAGACGTAACACGGTCACATCCTGAATACAATATCTTCGACACTCGTATGCGTTGTCGTACAGTACACACCTATCGGTTTCTTGCTCATACCACTGGTAAAATTTCTCCCGTTGTTTCGAGGACATATGGTCTGGATCGAAATAACGTTGGTGTGGAAATGGACCTCTGTAATTCCGATTTGCTTTTGTGTTGAAAAAGTGTGGGTAGAATCCTTTTGTCTCTTGTAGTCCAAAGGTTTTCGAAAAATTTGACAACGGCATTTGCAAATAGTTTAGCGAATCCAGAAAACACACCTTTTTGCCTATACTCATGTACATTATCTTTGTCCCATCCATTATAACCTCCGGTGGTTCCACGTCGCGTTTCAACAACTCACCCAACACAAACATCCCATCATATGCTTTAAAATTGTGGGCGACTAGAACAATCTTTTTGAAATATGGCCGTTCGATACATACGTAATCCACAAACTCCTTTACTGGATCCTCCTCGAAACAATGCTGTCTTATTCCACACACGTTACAATTCTTTTGAATGTCACCGTCGTCCATACAAAACCTACACACCTGCTGGACCACACACAAACACGGTTCATGGATATACGTTGATGGACGACCAACAAACGGCGTACATTGTGTAGCTTCGAAATCGTAAAATACAAAGAGGTACCGTTTCAACGCGTTTCCTTCTCCCCGTCCTTGATGTCTTTCCATGTAACACAGGTGGTTGAATTCTTTTTGTTCCTTACACGTTTTACAATATCTGTAGCCGCATCTGTGTTTTCCCGTGTACGGATGCGTTTCGTCTAATAGTTGGAAACAACCAACACAACTTCTGATCTGACTACAAACCGTTCCCTTACCGTAACGTGTCGTCAAATGTTTTGCATAACAAATGTCACTGTTAAAGTTTCTGTTACATCTAGCACAACTCACGGTACGTTCCTTTTCGCACACAGGTTCTGACCGACACTGAGGACACATACTCTTACAAACATGCCTTTCGTTCCGTGCGAATAAATAGCATTTTTCGCAAAAATACGGAATTGTAAATGCACCCACAGGATTTACAATCACATCGTAATGGTTTGTGTCCTGATTCAAAAGAAGGTAAATTGACTTTTTGGCATCGGGAACATTTTGTGCAAACACAACTTCCGGCTGTTCCAAACTGTTAAACACAAATATTTTGTATTCGTTACGAAAATAACGCTGGAACGCAGCCAACTGAATAAGACCCCCTCCTGTTTCCTCCAGATCCACATCTGCTTGTCGACATAAATCCAACGCACATTCCGTCAATCGACCATCGCCATTGATGAACATCTGCTTATGTTGACGAAAATATTCAGGATCGCTTTCTTTATTTGCATACATTATGCCGATCACCAACGCCTTTGCAAGACATATCTTCGCATCCTTGGAACCACTCGCCTTTGTACTCTTCACCGTCACCACACTCCTTTTCAACTGCACATAACGTTCCTTGGATAACACACCCCTACTTGTATATTTTCGTCCATATCCTACAGGCATATCGATTACCGACACCTCCATCTCCAACAGATCCGTAGATAGAAACGTAGTATTTGATTGGAGCACTCGAGCAACCACATCCCATAATATATCAGGATGCATTTGACTCATTCGACGTAACGATAAACCAACAGGTTTGATACTTTCGTCTGTTACATTTCGCAACACAATACCAATCTTATCTGTTGCTTTATACTGTCCGACGATATGTGACACCACATGGTCCAAACCTTGGTGCACCCATTGTAGCGCATCTGTTCCATCCGGTCCATTAAAACTAAACGTCATTGTTGTACATTCCGCATTGTATTTTTTTATACGACGAACGCCCACCTCTTTCAAATTCACATATTTATTGTACGGCACCTCAACACGACGATTTGTTTCCTCTTCTCCCACACCTTCTTCGTCTTCTCCATCTTCCACCCGCCTCAACCTCGATCGCGATGATGTACCTGCACCATCTTGATTTTCACCGGCCACTTCCACTCTCAGACGTTCCAATACACCCAATTTGCTACAAGGTTCCCCTTCACCCATTAATCGAATCACCTCCTGCAGTATCAAACGTTTCCTATCCACACTTCCAGTCGTTCCTATTCTCTCGTACTGGTCGAGTAAATAATCACACGCACTCAAATAACTACCTTGTGGTGCAACCATTGTCGTCACCAATCAAACCACCTTACCAACACAACAGTCGAACAAATATAAACGTTCCCCCCGACACAACTGTACTTATATATTCTCTACCCAACCATGACGTCAACTCACCTTCACACAACCCCAACCGACGCAACAACAAAGGACTCAACTCCTTCTCCAAACTCAAAACACGATCACGGAAACGACAACGATCCGACGCTAACATTACTCTTGGCACCTCGTAGTACCTGGCGACCTCGGAAAAACACACACGTTTCTGCATTCCATACACACTAAGCTTCTCCCATCACATCCTTCCTTTTTGTACCTGTTCACCTTGAGACAAGGACGACTACCTCCACCCTAACATTCCGTACCACACCCAGTTCACCTCGATCAAGCACGTACTCGCATTTTGAAACTACCTCACTTTGTTTGAACAAGGACACCCACATTTCACCACAACGACATTTTATACATACTCACCTTGAAACATCTCTAATATATTCCGTACCACACCCAGTGCACCTTGATCGATCACGTACTTACATTTTGAAACTACCTCACTTTGAACAAGGACACCCACAACGACATTTTATACTTACTCACCTTGAAACACACACACATACTTCCCTTTTCCTTATTATACTTACTCACCTTGAGAAACCACGGACCCATTCGTTCAGTCTGATACAATCTCCCAACTCCCGCATCACGTCACTTTTCACGCAGATATTCCGCAGAACGACGTAAAATTTACGTTTGCCCTCTTGCCCTACAATCTCCGGATGGGTGCGCTGATAGTAATCAAATAGATGAGGCGTATTATCACGATCGCGAAAATACCTTCCAAGACGTTCCATCGTATGCTCCAAACACGTCAGGCAATTTTCTTTCTCATACTCTCCCGAACAATAATCGGAATGATACGTCAAGCATTCATGGCCCAATTGATTTGCATACCCTTCGAAACAACCGCCACACATTACCCTATACATCGGTGTATAACCCTTCAGCGTATTCACCACGCACGTCTCATCCAAAACATCCGGAAAGCAACCGCAACTAGCCAGCATACAACCCGCCACATCCGCACCACACGATGTCCCTGCCACGTCGCTCATTTTGTGTAATAACACACTCCCGCTCTTTTACTTTAACTTTTATACCAATCTTACCACATCCCTCCTCTTCCCAACCTGCTCACCTTCGATTCGTACCCTACCATTACACATACTAACATTTCACGACAGCATGACTCAGTCGATACAACATTAGACTCCTCGTACGGGGTTCGAACCCCTACTACACCTCTATATTCACCCCCCACCTCTTCCATCTACCTACAAGCTTCTACGCTATCATTTACTCCCACCCCCTTCACCCACGTTGCGTCATACTCGCCTACAACACTCGGTAACCTTCAATTATTAAATACCTACCCTCATTTGCATAATTTCAAGGTAAACAACTTTTATAGCCTATGATACAACTACTGGGTACCCATGAGGATAGAAGTGGTAGACCTTCAACCACTAGCGTAGGCAGAATTTTTTTGGTGGGGATTGAAATTGCAAAGGTGTGATATTACATACCTGTGTTCTATATAGGGGAGAGGGATACACCATAAAATATTATCATTACCACTTTTAACTTTAGTTTTAAAAGTTATTCAAAGACAAATACGATAGAAGGGATCATTTTTAGGGGGACTTACATTTATCACTTAGTTTTCTCCAAGTTTATTACTGCTTTTATTTGAATTTTTTAATTCTCTCAAAATTTCTGCACGGGCTATGGCCCCATCACCTCTCCTCCTGCGTACTCCACTGTCTTCCACGAGAGGAGAACAATGTAGACGCATCGACAATAGTAAGAAAAATGTCACATCAGCGCATTATCTTTTGCCATGAGAATGACACACACTGAGCTTTTGGGTAATTTATGGTTTATAACATTTCAAGTTGTCAATAACTACCACTGCAAGTAAGCGTTACTTTTATTTGCTTATTGTAAGTAACGGGACTTTGTGACCACCGTGTAGAATACAAGCTGCAAACGCTCTGTATTTCACCACCCATTTACAGCTATGCAGATAAAGACACTTGAATGCAAGGGCATTCTAATGGTTGAAAGGAAGGCGCCTAAAGATTGTTGACCTGAGAAACCAGTTGTTGGGCGTCGCTGTGTCTGAGCGATAAAGACAGTGCCAATGACGCGGATTCCTCAGTTCAGTCGCCGGAGACAAGGGGCGGTGAATGAAGCACTCAGTGTCTGTTGAGTCTTTGACTGAGGTTTTCAATCAAGTGAGTAGATTCTTCTATATCCTTGTAGGAAATAGCATTACATAATATTGAGACCAAATTCTAATGGGTTCTATTGGTTCCACAACAGGATCGGAACATTTTTTTCTCGCAACTCAGTCCACGTATCCTATTGTTTCATTTCAATACGAAACGTGGACCGGATTTAAAATACCGAATTGAAATATTTTACACATAGAGAAAGCAGTGGCGGATCCAGAAGTTACAGTTGGGAGAGGCGAATTGAAAGCCTGATGCCTCACCTCGCCGAGAATCAATTCTGATCTACAGCTGCACTGTTTCATACAAAACATATGTAGTACTGTGGACAGAAACGATGCAGATTTCAATGTTCTTATAGAGATTAGTATATTTGCAAAAAATAGGGGTCCAGGGCTGGAATAGATAGATGGATATTGAGTTTGAGTTTTGTTGTGAGTCCACTTTATGCACAGCTAGGCTAATCGGGACTGAACTTGCAGTTTAAAGTGGAATTCGAACCAGTACGTACTCCGCCGGATATCGAACCAGGGACTTTGTGATTACAAGGCGGCGACGTTACTATTGCGCCATCAGGACGTCCCGCATGGGTGGTTATTACTGTATGTCGTTTTCATAATTCCTCCGATTGCCAAGGTAAATTGAATGATAAGATATGAGGAGTAAAGTGATTATGGAAATAAAACCAAAGCCTATTCTCTTAAGGGGTCTCGCTTTCGATCCCTTTTTGAGGTAGATTGCACATTGTTTCGAATCCAAAATTAAACTGTAGGTTCAGTTCCGATTAGCCTATCATGATCATAAAATGGGCTTAAATTAAACTTTAAAAAAATATTCTCGATCTTGTTACTGTTCAAAGGCAGAACATTTGAGTCATCAAAAATATTAGGAATAATAATATATCCCAAAACCTGGTTGTTGGGAGGGGTGATCGCCCCTATCGCCCTCCCCGTGGATCCGCGCCTGTAAAAAAGGTTCTTTACGGTCTAGAACCCATTTACGCTTGGTGATTTTCTCTCCTGGACCGGAATTGAATTGATTTAAAATTCCTGAACCTTTAACAACCCTGATTGATACATCGGGAAGAATAGTTCAGAGTAGGAAAGAAAGACCTACTTCCATTGTACGTGAGATAGTGCGTGTGTATGTGTGTGAGGGTGGACAGAATAACAATTGTAGGGATTGGGTGTAAAACATGGTAAGTGACATTTTGGTCATTTCTGAGTTCATTAGGCAAAAAGGTTATTAGAAGCTATACTGTGGATAATTGTTTTTCGCGTTTACCAATTTCAGAAGGCTTCACTGAGTCCAATGCAAACTGTACAACATGGCAATTTCACTCGATAATTGAAGGATGGCACATTTTACTTTGTAAATCAAAATTCACCAAAATGTCACTTATCATGTTGTACACCCGAGCCTTTCAATTGCTTTAAATGTATGTTCTTTGCAAACAACGTAAATTTTCTTAACTCATTTCTTGACATAAACTCGTAAAAGTACATCGGCATTCTATTGGAATCAATCTCTTTCAACTAGAAAATACGGTGTAACCCCTTTCAGATTAGTTACTAAACAGTTTCTTGTTTTAGCCTCCCGAAGGCGCAAGGGGTCACGGGTTCGATACCAGGTGGAGGCACATAGTGGTTCAGATCCCACTTTAAACTATAGGTCCAGTCCCGAATAGCCTTACTGTGCATAAAGTGGACTTAAAACACCAACTCAATAAATCAATCAAAAATCTTGTTTTAGCGATGAAAAGCTTACGAAGGGTTTTTTTGTGTGTATATATTTCTCATTCATTTCAATTAAAGAAGTTGGCACTGCATTTGGTGCGTGATGGCGATTTATTGCTTGTAATATATTGCTAATGGCAATAATAACAAAATTCAATCTTTGTAGTATTTATAGTTTTTTTTAAAAAATATCCAAATAGATATAGATAAGTGAAATTTTTATTTTGCGGCAATCTACCCACAAAATATATTTCTACTTTGATTGGTTATTTGTTGACTATTTCTGATTCCCACTTGCAATAGTTTTCGAGCAATCAACAGATATCGGATAGTTCAATGGTTTTGTATGAACACACAGACGGGTAGATCAATTGGCAAGATTTTGAAGATTGAAATTAAATTTACATATCTTTCGTAACAGCATATTAAATATTTGTAATTTTCATTAGCTCTGCGAAAGGTTGTTCGGATTGTTGATTTTCGATTATTTGACTGTCATAGACAGTCAATCAGATTAAGATACTTTATGTTATGTTAGGAATTGATAGATATTTCTGTGCGCACCCAATTTTATGTTTCCATCTATAGTGGTTTCTCATAAATCGATTGGTGACAAGAGACAGATGCACAGGCCGATTATAAGGTAGATATTCCCTCATGTAGAGAGTTGAGAGTTCTTTCAACTTACCAGATTTCATATGTGGAGTTCAAATGGTTTCGGAGATAACGAAGCATTAAGAATGTGTTGCTTGTAGACATTCAATAGCTTCATCCTTAGACCGATAGACTTACCAACCAAAATAATTAACGTTGTGTTAAACAAGCATTTGCTAGGTCTTAGAAAATTTTATATCTTCACATTTGCTAGTTTCCGAGATATCAACAGATCACTTCCATAGATTGTTGCCTCTGATAAACAGACAGATAGACTAATCTAATTGATTTTTGTTGTGATTAGTTATTATTTGGTAGGCTTATCTGTACACCAAATTTTGTTTTTACTTTCTAAGGTATACATGATTGACATGTACACGACGAGCACATAATTTATTTATTTATTTATTTATTTATTTAATAGAAGATTCCAAATACAGCGTTAGCCATTTTACATTGGAACGATTTTATAGAACATAAGGACAAAAAAAATAATAACATAATACAACAAAAAAATTAACAGAAAAATTACATGTGGTTAAGGGACTTACATACTTTTAGCTAACTTTCTTCTAAAACGGTCCAGATTTTGAAAAATGTCTATTTCGCTTCCTAGATTATTGTATTCACTGGGTACTTCTTAAGCTTTTGAGTTAGTACCTTGATTTTTTTTTTAATTTGGATATTACAAAGGCTGTCGCAGAGAAGGTGAGACAGATTTTTTCCTGGCTTGGCAACACTGCGTATGGTTTCGGCACTAGTCGCGTCGTGTAGGATGACCCATTCTCTTTCCGTAGCAAGTTGTCACATGTTGCGAAACCACGTTAGTGAGCAGCTGTGTTCATTTACGTGGAACGTGTTTCGTTTACCCCTCCAGGTTTATGTGTATAACATTGCTTTTCGCGATGAGTATTCAAGATGAACAGCGACATGCCATAAAATTTTGTTGGCGTTTATGGAAAAGTGCTGCGGAAACATATGCAATGTTTCAACAGGCATATGACGATCAAGACAGACTGAGTAGAGCCACAGTATTACCAAGGAGTAATTGAGACTCTGCGCCAGCACGTAGCAAAAAAGAGGCCGCATTTGAAGAACTCCTTCATATTGCACCACGATAACGCACGTCCGCAAACCACGCGGGCTTTTGAGGATTACACGATGAAGAGAAATATAGAAATTATCCCGCATCCAGCATACAGCCTGGACCTTGCACCCTGCGACTTTTGGCTATTTCCACTTTTAAAGGCCGCTTTACGTGGTCGCCATTTCATGACGAACAAAGAAGTGATCACCGCAGCGCAAGTTCTCTTCAGTTCGCTACCTGACGACGAATTTTCAAAGACATTCACAAAGTGGCAGGAGCGTATGGACGTTTGCTTAGCTATCAATGGTGCCTATTTTGAAAAAGATGTACGTCTACTCTATATGGCTGATTCTGAATATAAATTTTGTGGTTTGTAATTCTTTTGTTTCATTTTAATGATTCTTGGAGGGGTCCATGTACATGCTTGTCTTCTAACTGCTACGCAGTCACGACTTTTTGACCTATTGCGCTCATTTTTGTCTCAATCGGCAGCTACTGAACCAAATTTTCACCCTAGTACATTTGCTAGCCAATGGAGGTCGCTGTTTTCCTATACAGGAATTAGTCTCACCTTCTCTGAGACAGCCTTTGTATTTTGTCCTCGCCCAATATACGTATTTTGTTCAGAAAGCGGACAGGATTTTGTCTACTTAATTTCAATGTAGTAAAACATACGCTTTAATTCTTATTTTTGGACTTTTAACCACTGTGTTAATTTTAAAATACCAAATATTCGGAGGCTGAATCTGCATCCGTCTTCAGGGTAGTGTGTCATCTACTAAATCATATGGTGTCTATATAGAGAGTGAGACTAAAATTTTGCCCTGGAGGATTTTTCTCGGTGGCCAAGGCTTCACCTCGTCTGCAGGTCACAAGGACCTCTTGTACATGAAGTTGCCAGGGAAGATTATCAGTGGCCCAGGCTCCACTTCCTCTGGGGTCCACGTCAAGACCTATATGTAAGTTGCCAGGGAGGATTATGTTTCGGTGGCCCAGGTCCCACCTTGTCAAAGGATTGATACTGTAGGATATCAACCCCAAAAAATGAAAAAAAAAAAACTGCTTCAGTGCCGCTTACGTGCAACTGTAGACCCTGAATGGTTGTGGGCATACGCTTTAAATTCGTTCATGTTGTTTGGAGCTGATTTTATAGTGCTTATAAATACCTGTTTTTAGGGGTAGTGCTGCCTAATTTGCATAATTTGTTTAACATGCCTTTTTTTAACTTGAGCTTTTAGTACAGAAGGTTACGTTACAAAAAATAACATTAACCAAATTGCAACGAATGTGAGATTCTGAAAATTCCAATTTCTCATTTACGGAATAAGCAACCTGATAGCTAGTTAGTGACTGTGGCAAATGAGACGCCCCTCACTCATTACTTTGCTATTTGTATACGGTCTTTTAAGACAGCATACTTCAGTGGCAAATTAGCACTACACACTACAACGCCCATAGGCGTGCGCACGGGGAAAAAGAGGGGACAGTTCCCCCCTCCTAATGCTCTCACTTAGAAATTTAGTTTAGAGGAATCTTATCACCGTTATTAAACAATGTCATTTTTTTTTTTTTTAAAAAAGAGTTTTTCGAGCCGACGAAACTTCCAAATTTCTTGTTATTAACACTCGCACACACTTTATTCGTTAGTTGTGTTACGTCTATGTGTTTGCAGAATAACTTGCCCATACATTTGCAATCAGGCTATTGGGTGAGAAATGTAGGGAGGGGGTAAGGGCAGTTTACTATTTCCTGGTATACAAGGCTCAGCAATAAGAGGTTAAAATGCGGAGGCAAAAAAAGTGTGTGGGAGCACTGGCCTCCCGCAATCGCCGTTAGTGTTACTACTGTTAAATTATGTGTAGTTTCTTTGAATCTGCTGTAAGAAACCATATCTATATGCAATATAGTTTTTGAACCACAGAGAGGGGAAATATAGGAGGAGAGGAGGCAAAGAATATTGATAACATGGAAGTTAGAATTCTTCTAATACAGTGATTTTCGCTGAGTCGGATCACACTCTATATACGCCTCTGTTCCGTACCCAACAGTACAATAAAACAGCGAGATAAAATGAGGTTTTTCTTTCTCCAATTTAACATTCATCGAGAGTTTTGCCCTCCACCCCTTAATCAGAGGATTTGCGAACGCCTATGACAACGCCAGAGATTCAAATTTCGGCTTGGGTATAGGTGTTCTTTGTGAGTGCCTCTTCATCAATTTCTTAATATTATTACTCATCCTCATAACAGCCACAAGTGACAGAAAAGCGAAGTAAAATATAGGCTACTAAATCAAATACAATAAATGAATCGACTGTGGTATATGTGTCGGATGTTGACCTTCTCTTATCACCGAAATACTTAGCAAACCTTGATAGACAAGTTCGTGTGACAGAACTCCGGGTTCCGAGTCAGACAGGCAATGAAGCTTGTCAAGTACCTCTGAACAAGGTTGCCTTGAACTGAAAAACTTCCAAGTGAAAGCTATACACTGTCCCAGCTAACTATGGACCAGGCAAACGAAAACAAGTCTCTGCGCAAGCAGTGCCGGGAGACGGCTCCACCAATGAAGACGCGAGAGAGGAGAGACGGAATTGCGTGGAGGGGGGAAAGCGACGACAGTTACCAGCCTTCCCAGCAGCGTGTACTGCTTCGCTCTGGACACTCGATTTGCCTTGCTTCTCTGACGGTATGCGCGGAATTCCTCCACAGTTAGCTGGGACAGGGTATAAAGCATTGTTTTGTCAGAGGCTCTTTCACGTGTTTTAGTTAAACGAACTATAGTACTAACTTCTTACAGATCTTCTTATTGCCAAACCACTAGTAGCTCAGATACACATTCTAGCATTGCCTTCTACAGTGAGTCTCATGGTCGACTTGGCCACTGAGCGGCGACCACCGTGCCGGCGGTGGAAGCTCGTCTGCCGGCATTTAGACCCAAAGCTGTAAGCCGAATTTGGCACTGGACGCGTCAGTGCTTCAGTATCCAGCTAGCTGGTTTCCGGTTTGCACGTGCTTGTGAAATGTTAAGGTGTTAACGGGTATTTTGGTATTACTGGCGCTTTTATGCAGTCTAATAATGCCACGCTATTCGTACGATTTAAATCTACGTCATCATCTACGTTCATTTTTGAGCGAGTTATTTGAAATTTTTGCTGCATGCCTAGTGGTGGAAGGTGGATGGACTCGGGGCCGGAGGTAGAGAGTTTTCCAGCTTTTTTCTTTCGTTTTTTCCTAAAAATCTGATCTCTCCTGTCATGTTTCTCTAATTTTGATCACACTATGTGTCTATATCCTTCCTTTTTCATCAACAATGGAACTTTTGCTACCATTGTTGAACTCGCTTTCGTTATGATTTAGAGCCATTTTTAAAATTTAATATTCATTAAAAATCTCAACCTTTCTGCAATACCTTTATCAAAATTTGACTACATGTCGTTCCTTTTTCCCGTTTCCCGCCAAAAGGTAACGGAAATCAACGGCTTCGGCTTCAAATTGACGAGCTTCTTTGAGACCCTGCCCTGGGGGGAGGACCGAAGCTATATTTTCCACCCTACCCTCAAGTATTATATAAGGAACAAACATTTTCTACAACACTAATTAAGAATATGTTTGAAAAAATATCACACTTGAATAACATTATTTTTATTTTTAGTATGAATGCTTACACAAACTATAAAAAATAAAAATCTTCACAAACCCTACCAATAGGTTGGTCTCTGTACTTACGTCATATATATGTTCAATTTTTTAAAGCCGAATGGAGAATGCGTTCCACAGAACGTAATGAAGAAACATATTTAATTCACAGCACGAATTGTTTGTTGTAAGAAAAATAATTAAGGAATTCTTACCTTCACCTTCGTTGGCCTGGAAGTGGCTGGTCCTTCTCTTGCCCCGGGAGAAGAGTTCCTGTGGGACCTATGACGCAATTTCTCTGTATCTGAAATTAAATATATATATAGGTAGCCATTACTTTTACTGGTAAGGATTCCAAAAGTTCAAACAGTAAGCGCGTGCAAAATGTCCTTATGGCTCGGCTGGACCTCTGTCATGCAAATGGGCGAATTTTTTCAAATTTTCCTCTCCATTCGAAAAACTTCTTGGATATTTCAAAATATGAAATATTACATCAGCTTAGAATTCCTTCTAGAGCATTGACATGAATTTTCGTGTAGTTTTCTTTCACTGTTGTCTAGATATTATCAATAGTTTTGTGATTACGTAAGTCTATTAAACTATTGACAATATCTAGACAACAATGAAAGAAAACTACATGAAAATTCACGTCAATGCTCTAGAAGGAATTCTAAGCTGATGTAATGTTTCATATATTGAAATATCCAAGAAGTTTTTCGAATGGAGAGGAACATTTGAAAAAAATCGCCCATTTGCATGCCAAAGGTCTCATATTAATGGCTGTATGTCACAATGGTAGGTGAGTACATACTCAAGTAGGAAGTGTGTTTGTTACACCTACGATAATTGAGTAGTTCAACATTTATAAAACGTCAGGATTAAAACAAACAGCCTGTTATGAGTTATGACGTCAATCCTGGCACATGACACAATACAGTAATTTCACCAAATGGTTATTGACTTGCCTGTAGATTTTTCGGTTACTAAGCTTATTTGGACATTGATGCGACGGGATGCCACCTTGTTGTCTACTTTTTATGTGGGGTTTTAGACAACTGTAACTGAAGAAAGTGTGTTCAATATCACCCCAACAGGTCAGCATAAAATTGTATGTATATTCACACATATATTATTATTTCAGTGACAGTAAATAATGTCGATTATTATGAGGATGTTGCAGGAAAAAGGTAACTTCAAAGTAAATAAATGTTTTTGAGGGGCCAACACTATTATGGGGGGAAAATGTTCCGCGTGTGTCAGTTCAGTGAAACGTACATTTTTCTACTTCGTGTGACTAAAATTGAGTGTTTAAACTGACTATTTCTAATTCTATTCTTTCTTTGTTCATGGGTGGCCTCTCCGATGGCGCACTGGTAGCGTCGTTGCCTTGTAATCAAGGGGTCCCGGGTTCGATACCTGGTGGAGGCACATAGTGGTTCGGATCCCACTTTAAACTGTAGGTCCAGTCCCGATTAGCCTTACTGTGCATAAAGTGGACTTAAAACACCAAATCAAGCCAAGCCAATCTGTTCATGGCCCAACCTTAACAACTGCTGCACTGGATACAATATATTTAGTATTCGCATTTTGTATTAATAGTGACGATGACGATAAAATGGACTGACTAAATAGATGATTGAATGCATATCATTCCTTACCTAAGGTTCGAAACTGCAACCTCTGGGTTCGTGACGTGACACGCTAACCACTTCGTCACAGATACCGGCATGAACTCTCTTTGTGCATTCAGTGTGAGTGTATGTTGCCATGTTATTTTGATTCACCGTTCTTAGTTGTGTACCTGTTCTGTCCTCTTGGATCCTGTACCATCAGAATCCCATGATGATTAGAATTTGCGGGAAGATGCATTCTGTGTTAGCTGTACTGTACAACAACACAGGGGATGGCACCTTAGGAACGGTGTGGGGGTCTATTTACGACGACAAGTGTTTTTCCTTTATGCTAATTATATTTCACGTATTTCCGTTCGTTACGTACTAATTATCTGCAAAGATAGCTCCCATACTTAGGATTAAGTATATAGAGAAGGGTGGTAGCTCAGTCGCCGTCGACCTCCGTGGCGGAGTGGTTAGCAAAGCGCGTTGCGACGTCAGGGGTCCCGGGTTCGAATATCGGGTAAGACATGGATACTTGTGTTTGTCCCAATGAGAAAAAACTGAAAATTGAGAAAAACCGAGAATTGTAAAAATTGAGGAAAAAGTTAAAAACGGGAGATACTACCACTTGGGGACATTCCTTTAAAAAAAAGTCGTTAGGGCGTCTTACTATCATGCGAAAGACCCGGGTTCGATCCCCAACGAGGGAGAATCGGGATTTTTTTCACTTGTTCAAGCGGCTCAGGTGCCCACCGAGCGTCGTGTAAAATGAGTACCTGTAAGAAACTCTGGAGGGTAAAGGTGGTCAAAGGCGTGCTCAAGAAAGTATGGGGCCCTTACTCCACACTCCCTTACGCCTTCATGGCGTGGTGCAAAGCACAGAGGAGCGCTTTACTTTTCACCTTTTTTTTTTGACACACTAACCTCTCAAATGACCAAAGTAAGGCAATTGAACGTGGGAATAATTACATGTTCCACTTGTACAAAGTCACTCACGAGTTGTCTGGAGAACAATAGACGCAGTAATCAACATATGGGCGCTAGCGCTGATGGCGTCACTAACATAAACTATCAGCTCCATGTGTTTCCGCCAGGCTACAGCATCATTCAGAGCAGAAATACAACGGGCCTGCTTTAAGGACAAGGCCCGCATTTGGTACACTTCCTCTCTTTCTCTATAAATACATATATACTAGGTATCGAAATGTCTTTGCGCCTAAATTTTTTCTAGCTTGTTATAAGTGTTATTACAAAACGAGCGATGCAGTAAGGTTTTCTTGGAACGGCCCTATTGTAACTTCCGATTTCTTCCACGGCACGCCGCTGCAGTGTTGCCAAGTTGGCCCTTTTGGGGCCAGAACTGGCCCTTTTGAGTACGTACTCAGCCCCGAAATTCAGCAAAAGCCCCAAGGGGCTTTTTAGCCCTACAGAGAGAAATCTTGCTACAAATCTAGCCCTTTCAGTAATGAAATGTTTTTTGGTATTTTCAGTAAAGTAAACTGCAAAGAAGAATTCACTTAACCGACCATCCTCTGCACCTGCAAGCTCGTCCTGCGACCCCTCCTGGGGAGCAGGTAGCAAGTGCACATTGTCACTTTATCCCCTTGTTTCTGGTTTTGGTATGCTGTGTAGCCCGAGGCGAATTACGGATAGCGTCGAAAATGCGATTCTTTGTTCAGTTGCATTGCATCTGGTCTTTGAAAGTTCACAGAAATGGGGTGCTGAATCGACGAATCGTTCGTAACAGTGAGGCTCGACCAGAGACTAGTTGGTGCGTGCGGCCGTGTGTGTGTGTGACTGTGCATGTGCATATATATGAAGGAGGAATATGCCTAAAATGTGTAATGCTTTTGTGTAATCTTCTGCACCGCAATTTACGGGGGAAATAAATTATTTAAGGTTATTTAAGGTAAGAAAATTTAATTTAGTGAGCGTTTGCCCCTCATCTTGACAGTTGATTAGTTGTGGATCTTGAGTTTTTGCACCAAAACACCCAAGAATTAAGAACCAGATTTTTTTTTCAGTACGCAGCCGCACCTTTGTAAATCTAGCTCCTTGGATGTGAATTTTAGCTACATTTTGGGTGCGATTTAGCCCGTTTTTCTCTCGTGCTGTTGGCAACACTGCGCCGCTGTTATCAGTTGGCAAAGATAGCCGGAGTGCTCAGGAAGTCCACGCCATATGAGCAGCGAAGTGTTATTCGTTTTTTATGGTGCAAAGGACAAACAGGCACAGATATCCACAGGGAAATGGGGCCAGTGTATGGGGACAAGTGCTTATCAGTGCGAAGTATGCAGTGGAGGTGTAAGGAGTTTGCAAATGGACGGGAAAATGGGGAGGACAATGAGCCATCGGACCGACCTCGTTCCTCGCTGACACCGGACAATATTACCCGTGTTGATGAAATGGTGAAAGCTGGTCGAAGTGAAGGACATTGCCACTGAACTTGACATTTCCTGTGGTAATGTCGCACTGATAAACACTTGTCCCCATACACTAGCTCCATTTCCCTGTGGCTGTTTGTCCTTTGCTCCATAAAAAACTAATAACACTTCGCTGCTCATATGGCGTGCAATTCCTGAGCACTCCGGCCATGTTTGCCAACTAATAACAGCGCCATTCCGTGGAAGAAATCGGAAGTTACAAAAGAGCAGTTCCAAGAAAAGCTTACTGCATCGCTCGTATATCTCGCTTTTGTAATAACACTTATAACAAGCTAGAAAAAACTTAGGAGCAAAGACCTTTCAATTTGCCCTCGTATATATAAATTATACAGGGTGTCGCAAAACTCTTTCAAGAACACTTGGGTGCTGGT
Source organism: Lepisma saccharinum (assembly GCF_977018435.1). Lineage (NCBI taxonomy): Eukaryota > Metazoa > Arthropoda > Insecta > Zygentoma > Lepismatidae > Lepisma > Lepisma saccharinum. Next base: position 39,025,960 of record NC_139250.1, on the reverse strand, counting down.
AGATATCATAAAAACAAGTAACTTTTCCCTATAAAGTTTACCTCGAAAGCGCTTAGTTTCTGCGCTATAAGCGCTTAAAATCTATCCTCCCTGTACGTATGAAATCCAACACAGCAAATGATTGCTCTGATATAACTACCAGGGGCGCGTGGCAGGGTTGCCACTAGCGTTTCTCGTTAAGAGAGACGACTTGAAAACCTGAGCAAAATCCAAAACATTAATGATACTTGCGATGTTGTAAGAAGCATTGGCAATGTTAATAAGCTGACCAAGACAAATAATGGGCAGAGTGAAGTTCAAGATATTCATTCTAAAATATCTCCATAATTGATTGATTGACTGATTTGGTTTATTTTAATTCGCTTTTCTGCCACCTTTGGCTAATCGCGAAGATGAGAATGATATGATGAAATAACAAATGACACCAATGTCTAGGCCACGATTTAAACCCGAGACACCTGGCGCCGTAACGAGCTGTGCTAACCACATCACCACGGAGTGTTTCGTGTATTATGCAATATCAACAATTGCAATTGACACGTGAGATAGGGGATATCCACGAACGAAAAAATGTAAATATGATGTGTTTTCTGCCTCGTTTCGAACACGCAGATTGTAATGTTATTAAAATTTATTTATTAGAAAAGTGTGAACTAGCGCTATTGCGAATCGAGTCCGTTATAAAAAGCAGGCAAACCTCTATACTGAAAAGAGACAAAAAATTTCGGCAGATGAATATTCTTGAGCCACTTTGGTGACTGAGTACGTTTAGTGACCAACACATGATCTCTCTGCCGAATGTTCCGATCACGAGTTCCGACCTGGACAAAGGTGTAACTGGATCTTTCGTCGTCGTATTTACTATTTGGATGAAAGTGCAGAAGAATGACGCACAATGAGAAGAATAGAAATTCGTAAGAATTATCCCTGAAATTGATCTAGATGTGAGAATCTCGCAAAACATTGTTTCCAGGGTGAACTAGAAGTTAATATTTTTGTGCCTTCCGAAAATGTTACTCTTACATTTCAATGTTGATATAAAGCATTTATAAATATAAATATATGTACAATTTATGACGTGCACTCAATGGTTTCCTTTTGATTATTTTTTTACACGTTCGATGAGAAGAATGCGAATCAAAGACACAAAATGAGAAAACTAATTCCCACACACGAAAGAGTGTAAATTACGAGGATTTCTCTTGTTGTACCAATATCAAACGATATCGTGAAGTGCGGAACAAACTAGTGCAGGCAGTAGGCAACGAACTCACTGTAATTCCTATAAATAAAATATTAATTTATTCCTTCAACTTCTTTAATAGAGCATTTAAGATGAACCAGTTTGAGTGGAGAGAAAGAGAGAGGGAGAGAGATTTTTTTAATTCGCATGTTCATAGTATTGCAAATAATCGTTTGATATTTCTTGAAACCCACTTTTGAAACATACTTTCTCTTGCATGCATATCGGTTGTCGCTAAAATTTATAGGTGCCACTGTTTTCTAAAATAAGTATTGTATGTTGGCTATTTGTGACTATAAAAATAAAACTGATTTCAAATACATGGAAATTGAACCAGACAGTGCGCAAGCTGTAGATAATTCACACTTAATAAGTCAAAATGAATGGAGTGGTCCCATATGGAACTTGGAGTTGTTGCAAAGGAAGGCAGAAATCCTATCGAATAGGATGTGGGAACGAAACTCCATAAAAGTCAAGAAAGATCTTACACAGCCTTTCCCTTGTTCTGATTCGTCGTTGCCATGGAATCAAGGGGTCCCGGGTTCGGTACCCGGTGAAGGCACATAGTGGTTCGGATCCTACATTAAACTGCAGTTCCAGTGCCGATTTGCCTTACTGTGCATAAAGTGGACTTAAAAGCACAAACTCAATCAATCAACCAAAAACCTTGTTCTGGTGGTTTTTCATACCGAAGTGATGTTGGAGATTTGGTGAGAGTATAGGGACATACGTACAAGTAAAATAACTGGTCTCCTTTCACAGATTTATTCAAGACAATAGATGTCGAAAACATTTACTTAGGTGCAGGTGATGTTTCATGCAACAACTGAGGAAGAGGACAAAAGAGTCAATGGGTACAAAGGTTATCCAGTTCCTCTTAGCACTTCATTCATTAACGATTATATAACTTTAATTGCTTTCAGTATAGATTTCATGCAAACCTATCACATAGATTTTTCTTAGTATCTGATTAGAGAAAATCAGTTGGTCATTGATAAACCTGCAAAGCTTTTCAACATTAAAACTTGTCTGAGAAAACAATTTTCATTAGGGACACACACAGAAATGTATTCTTTTAATGTGTGATATGTATTTTGATGTGAAGATGAGCAATTAAATAGGTATGCATTATTATGATATACAAGGTTCATTCAATAAATAACCGGAAATATTTTTTTGTACAGAATCTATTATTAGAATGGAATACAACAACACATGGTTATTATTCAACGTAATCCCCCTCAAGTTCAATGCACCTGCGCCAGAGCTCGACAAGCCTCCCAATTCTACGTGAAAAGTATTATTTTTGGGCGTGTGCGTAACCAGTCATGCACTGCTGCCTGGACGTCTTCATCATCCTCTAACCTTCAGCCAGTAAAAGCGTCTTTAAGTGGGCCAAAAATGTGATAATCTGAAGGTGCCACATCCGGGGAATACGGGGGTGGGGTAAGCAGACGAACTTTAGGTCATTGATGGTAGCTAATGTGGCTCTAGCAGTGTGTGGTTTCGCGTTGTCATGCAGTAACAAGACGCCACTGGACACCAGACCACGTCGCTTCTTCAAAATTGCTGGTTTCAAATTTTCACGCATAAGGTTTGCGTATGTCACACTGTTTACATTTTGACCTCTCGGCATGTAATGTTCAAGAATTGTTCCCTTACGATCTCAAAACAAAGTGAACATGATCTTACCAGCACTTCTTTCAGCTCGCACCTTCTTGGTTCTTGGAGATGAAGAATGTCGCCACTCCATTGTAGCCAGCTTTCGTTCAGGTTCGTAAAAATGTACCCAACTTTCATCTCCCGTGACAATAAGGTGAAGAAATGCCCCCCCTTCAGCCTCGCACTGTCTCAAAAGCTCCCAGCACGCATCCATGCGCCTTTCTTTTATTTCTGGTGTCAAATGTTTTGGAACCCACCTCGCACACACTTTCTTGAACATCAGTACGTCATGAACAATATGGTGTCCTGATCCGACACTAACGTTCATCTCTGATGCAATCTCACTCACCGTAATTAGCCTGTTTAACCGTATCAACTCGTCAACTCTCGCAATGTTGTTCTCCGTGACTGCAGAGACAGAGCGTCCTGGACGTGGCGAATCTTGAACACTTGTTACACGCTGTTTGAACTTCTCTGCCCACTCGTACACTTGTGTTCGAATCAAACAGCTTTCACAATATTGCACTGCCATCCGACGATGAATTTCGATTCGTTTCAACCCTTCAGCTAACATAAATCTAATGACACTTCGCTGCTCCAAGTTGGTGCAAACCTGCAAGGGTGCCGCCATCTTGTTTCACTGATTCCCAGCACCCCGTTTGCAAGACAGGCGTGCCAGGCCCATCTATTAATAGTTCTAGGACGCCACCACAAAATAACAAAGAAACACCAAACATGGTCGTATTTTATATTATTTATACAACTTTTCCGATTATTTATTGAATGGACCTTGTATGTTTATTTTCCCGTGTTTTTACTGTGTAGTTCCATGATGCACATTTCAGATTTTCTGAAACATCTAGTCTAGAACAACACTACTGAAATACAGCATGTCCCGCTTATACGTATAACAAAAGAAAAATTCATAACTTCTAAACAAACTGTCAGAATGATGTGATTGTTGCTTCATTTTAAAGAGTGACTCAGAATTTTTTTTTAGCAACACATTCAGTGGTAGTTGCGCATGCGCAGTAGCCAGAATGTCTTGAAAACTGATATTATCAGTTCCTCAGTAGCCAATCATCATGTGGTCGCCACAAGAAAAGGTGTTTTGTGTTTTAACATTGTCTGAAGTAAGTCTGTGACACTTGTGCAGAGACGATTTCGTGCACGTTATGGTTTGGGTGCCAAAGAAGTAGTTCCATCGTACTTGTCAATAAAGAAATGGGGAAAAACAGTTACGCGAAACCGGTTCGTTTCTCAAAACTCGTTAGAGACTTCCTGGATGAGCATTTCAATGGAAAATGGATAGGAAGATGTTCGAATATTATTGAATGGCCCCCACGGTCGCCAGACCTCACTGTGTGTGATTTTTTGTTGTGGGGCTGTGTTAAGGACAAAGTTTACTGTACACCGGTTAGAGATTTGCAAGACTTGCGTGAAAGAATTGTGGTTGCAGTATGCAACATTACCCCGCACATGTTTCAAAACGTGTGGCTTGAGGCTGACAACCGGTTTGACATTTTCGTTGCCACTAACGGTTCACATGTGGAAGTGCGTTAGTTTTCTTGATTTTGTAAAAAAAATTCTGAGTTATTACATGTTTGTACAAAGTTTGGACAAAAAAATATTGGTAAATAAGAAAGTTGTGATTTTTTCTTTTATTATACATATAAGCGGAACACGCTGTACGTGGTTTACATTAAATTCAGTTAATTATAACTTCTGCTTTTCTACATTACAAATTTCCAGGTGATAATTACAAGAGACTTATCACAACATTTTCCTTGAAAGGCTTATGTAGGCGAATTTCATGGTGTGAGTCACATTTCAGTATTTCAGAAAAACCTTGGGTGATTCAACAAAACTAATTGCAGATTCGAACTCGGGAGGTCAAAATCTTTAAGGAAAACTATCTTTCATGCAGGGAACAGGAAAAAGAAAAAAATTGTTGCATATTGTTATTAACATTTTGGTAAACTTTAATCTCATTTGATATTTTAAGTACGAAACAAATGTCAGATAACGTGATAGTTACTACATTATAGTTTCTTGGGAACTTAACTTGGAGCGACATAAAACTTTTAATCTTTACAGACAGTCTTGTAATTTCTCTTTTTCTTATCGTTTGTTGTTAACAACGGCTTGTTTTTAATATTTGTTAAATGAGAAACCGCAGGAACGCACTGTTTTTTATTAATTGTAATGACATTAATAGTTACTTTTCCACATTTAAATTAAAACTATATGAATAATTGTAATGAGAAGGTAGCAGAATTTCAGAACGCTATTTCTTCCTGCCTGCCTTCTTGGGAACTTTGGAGAATTTTTTTTTCGTAAAAGTAGGTTAGGTAACCACATAACTTGATCAAAAAATTATGCTTTCTCATCATGTTGGATAATGAATTCGAGTATACGTTATTCATATTTGCATGTCAAGATTTCATGTTTTCATTTGTTTTTTTACATTAAGCGCTATTCATTAGGAAGGTATTTGCAATTCTGTGTAGTTGATAGAGACCATTGCAGATACACTGGTTCAACTGCACTGAGATTCCTTACCCAAAAATTGTTGATGCTTAGAACAAATCCCTTCCTCCTTGTCTTGAAATAGACACGTGTAAACAGTGTAGAGTGGAAATGTGTCTGTCGAGCACAGCTACCATTTATCTCTCTCTCTCTCTCTCTCTCTCTGTGTGTGTTCATGTGTGCGTAGGTTTATCTGTACTCCTCTATTTTCCTCTACTTCATTATCCATTATTCTTAGTTCTTTCCCCGTTCCTTTTCAACTTCAGTTTCTCACTCTCCTACTTCCTTTCCTCCCTATTGTCATCCTTTTTCCTTCTCTTCCACCTCTTCTCTTTCTCCTTGTCCCTTTTCCCTTTCTCTTTCTTCCTTTCCTCCCTACTTTCATTATTTTCCTTCTATTCCCCCATTCTCTCTCTCATGGTACCTTTTCTTTTTCCCCTTTAATTATTTCTTCCCTATTTTTCATTATTTATCTTCTCTTCTCCATTCTCCTTCTCTCTCCCTCTCTCTCCCTCTCTTTTTACCTTTTCTTTTTCCCCTCTTTAATTCTTTCTTCCCTATTTTTCATTCTATTCTTTCTCTTTCCCCATTCTCTCTCTCTCTCTCTCTCTCCCATTGTCCCTTTTCTTTTTCACCTTCTTTCCTTTCTTGCTTTCCTCCTAGTTTTCATTCCATTTCATTATTTTCCGTCTCTTCCTACCTCTTCTCTCTTTGTCACTCTTCTTTATCCCTCTTACTTTCTTCCCAATTTTTCAATCTTCTCCTTCTCTTTCGCCTCCTCTCTCTCTCTTTCTCTCTTTGTCCCCTTTCTTTTTCACCTTCTTTCCTTTCTTTCTTCCCTAGTTTCCTTATTTTTCATTATTTTCCTTCTCTTCTTTCCTCTTCTATCTTTGTCCGTTTCCTTTATCCCCTCCCTTTCTTTCTTTCTTCCCAATTTTTCATTATTTTCCTTTATCACCTCTTCTCTCTCTCTCTCTTAGTACCTTTTCTATTTTTCCTCCTCTCCCATTCTCTCGCTCTCTTCTACTTTATGTAATTTCTTTTTACCCCTCTACCTACAGTCCTTGGTCAACCGTGGCGTATTCTATCATCCTAATCCTTGAGTCTTCAAAAACATCATGAACCCATGTCAGCCTTTGATTTCTTCCCCTTGTAGACTCTTCACAGTTTTTCATTACTAATGTTTTCCGGGCTTCCCCGGTGGTGCAGTGGTACCGTCCTCGCCTTGTGGAGGCACATAGTGGTTCGAATCCTACTTTAAACTGTAGGTCTAGTCCCGATTAGCCTTATTGTGCATAAAGTAAACTTAAAACACCAAATCAACCAACCACTAACTAATGTTTGCCTAATAGTGAATGTTACATATAGTTGAGTTACATTGGGGTTGAGATCAGGATACTGTAATTTTGTATTTCGTTTCTTTGTAGGGCCATAATCACAAGAAAGCTTTCTGTAACCTGTAACCAAGTATGATATCGCTGGCAGTTTCCTTTTTGCTCATCGTAAGCGCACTGGGATCGGATTTGGAGGTTGTCTACGATTGGAAGCAGGTTGAGTATGATTTCCCACGCGAATACAACGTGTCATCGGCCGGCTTCATCCCAGAGAACAATGCTATCTTGGGCATCAAGATCTGGAAGGACATGGTGTTCCTCACGGTTCCTAGATGGAAGGATGGCGTACCGTTCACCCTAGTGCGAGTGTCGTTGGAGTCGGAGGGCACCCCCAGGTCGCCAAAGCTTGTCCCGTTCCCCAGCTGGCAAGCCCAGGAGATCGGCAACTGCTCCGCCATCCAGAACATTCAGAGCATGGAGGTTGATCCCCAGGGAAGAATGTGGGTAGCGGACATCGGAACGAGGAACGTCCGTACCGGGAATCCGGACAGAACGTGCCCGCCAAAGCTCGTCGTCATTGACCTTGAAAATGATAACAAGGTCGTTAGAGTCCACGTGTTCCCGGATGACGTTGTGTCTTATAGAAGCGGCTACCTCAACGATATTGTAGTGGATGTGGTCGAATGGTACGCCTACTTCAGCGACTCCAACGATGCGGCCATTGTTGTGTACAACTTCGAGAAGAACCTGTCTTGGAAGGTAAAGGATGACAGCATGCGGCGGCAGACCAGCGACGGAAGTGCTGTCAACGGGATAACCCTATCCCCTCTGGATACCTTCGCGGACACCCTATTTTACTGTCCGCAGGCCAGCAACAATTTCTACTCTGTACCCACAATGGCGTTGAAGCATCCTCTCTCAAGAGGTATTTCGAGGTACGTCACCAACCGAGGGAGCAAACCAACGCCCTCAAAGGTCGGTGGCATCATGATAGACAGCTCAGGAGTTCTCTATTATGGTCTTCAAGATCTCCACGCAATTGCCAGGTGGAACACGACTGCTAGCGCCACGGTGCAGCAGGAGGTCGTGGCGGACGACGAGACGACGTTGCAATGGCCAGACACCTTCTGCTTCGACGGCAAAGGCTACCTGTGGTTCGTCACCAACAGATTGCAGAACTTTGGTGCGCTCGACTTGAACGATACGAACTATCGTGTAATCAGAATGCGCACGGGAACACACTCGTATATGTATTCACAGCAACCAGAACTGGTGGTGAATAGATCTGATGATTTAATAATGCTATCTCCCCAGGCTCTGTGAGAATTTTTAAGGTATTTGCTATAGGAGAAATGCTACTTAAATTTCAATTCTCATTGAGTAGGTAAAACATCCACTTCAAAAATCTTATTTTGGAGAGGGACAAGTAAATGTATAAAAATCTTTAGAAGTGCATTAAAATGCATAACGATTATCACTTGAAATTCTATTCCACCGCAGACAATTTTCTTTCTATGCTAGATTAACAATGTATAGAGTGATTAAAAAAGATCTTAACACTTTCACAACGCCACCCACAGCTCGTTAACGAATTGCAGTATAGTATAGTAACGTGATACACTCTGTCACGGAAATCTGTAGAGCAAGGTCGCGCAAAACGGCAGGGAAGGAAACAAGGCGAGTGGACGGAGTAAAGCGCGCTGCTGCAAACGGTTGGTAGCCGCAGCCGAGTTTTCTCCTCCATTCACTCACTTCCTCTCTCACACCTTAATTGGTCGAATCCTCTAGAGTTCTACTTACACAGAGAACTATACTCTATCTGGGGAATTTCTGAAGCAAGGTTTAGCATAGCGACACAGTAAAGAAAAATGCTAGTGGGAGAAGCGAAGCATCACACGCACTGCAAACTTTTCCCACTCAACTCAATCCTGTTCCCTCTCACGCGAAAATTGGTCGAGGTCTCTTGAGTCACTACTTGAGCAGAGACTTTTTGTTCGCTTGCTCCGGACAGAGTGTATACATGAATAGCAAAGAAATACTCTGAAAATACCAATTCATCTAATTTCGTTTCATTTTATCTCAGTAAATAGTGCGATGCAAGTAAAAAATGCATTTTGTATGATTGAGTTCCTCAAAGCAAACTCCTTCGTCGTGATGCAAAGGAAGTTGGGGACAATTTGCAAGAAGGTTAGTCGAATCTCGCATCGTCTTTGACTATGAAATGAAATGTTGAATGCTTTCCTTTCCATTGCGATAATATGTTTCATTTCATTAAGTGGTTATATAGCATTGCCAAAGCGACAGAATCTTTGATATTCACCCTGTACTTAAATGTACTCCTAGTGTTTTGTTACTTAAAAGAGCTTGTGGAAAGAACCCTGTAGAAGTAAGTTATATGTATGAAACTTGGTGCTTTATTTTGGAGTAGGTTAGGTTACTTGAAATAGTTTGTGGAAAGAACCCTGTGAAAGTAAGTTACATGTATGAAACTTGGTGCTTTCTTTGAGTAGGTTAGGTTACTTGAAATAGTATGTGGAAATAACCCTGTGAAAGTAAGTTATATGTATGAAACTTCATGCTTTCTTTTAGAGTAGGTTAGTTTACTTGAAATTGTTTGTGAATACAACCCTGTGAAAGTAAGTTATATGTATGAAACTTGGTGTTATCTTTGAGTAAGTTAGGTTACTTGAAATAGTTTGTGGAAATAACCCTGTGAAAGTAAGTTATATTTATGAAACTTGATGCTTTATTTTAATGTATGTTAGGTTACTTGAAATAGTCTGTGGAATGAACCCTGTGAAAGTAAGTTATATGTATGAAACTTGATGCTTTCTTTGAGTAAGTTAGGAAACCTGAAATAGTTTGTGGAAATAACCCTGTGAAAGTAAGTTATATGTATGAAACTTGATGCTTTTTTTAGAGTAGGTTAGGTTACTTGAAATAGTTTGTGGAATGAACCCTGTGAAAGTAAGTTACATGTATAAAACTTGATGCTTTCGTTTAAAGTAGGTTAGGTTACTTGAAATTGATTGTGGAAAGAACACTGTGAAAGTAAGTTATATGTGTGAAACTTGGTGCTATCTTTTAGACTAGGTTAGGTAAATGAAAACATGAGCACCTTTGGTGACATGCATAATTTGCTTTGTATCCCAACTCTGCCTCTGTTAGACCTAGCTTACCTCCGTCAATAGTTGCCATTATTCACAACATCCATAGGAGTTTGGTATACTTATTTATTTGCGGATCCGCTCACAGAGTCCACCTGTAGAATGTCAGGGGAGTTACAAGACCATGTAATTCTGTCATCTCTGGCGACTCAAGTCTAGTATGACATACTGAATAGATGTTCTGCTTACCACTAATATTTCGCATGTCGAAGAGAACTGAACATGAAAGTAAACCTTTTGAGTTGGTGTATCACAAAAATGAATGAATAACTTCAACGTTTTAGGTGCGTAATCACATTTGGCCATTTTGCACCTTTCAAAGTATGCGAGGAAGAATCCTCTTTAACTAATATCCTTACCTTGAAGTTAAAAAGGGGTGTAAAGAGCCACTTGAGAAAAGTTAAAAGTACAAGGTTGTAAAGAGTCTCTTGAGAAAAGTTCAAAGTTCAAAGTTGTAAAGAGATGTGCGTAGGAAATACACAACACGCTAAATAGTCCCTCAGAAACAGTGGAAGAGGACTGCTCTTCTCAAGAAGCTAAAAACATTTCTTAAAATACTGTAAACCACACAACGTTTGTATCTCAAAAGGCATGTTAGTAATTTGTGAAATTTGTTACCTTCAAGTCTGTTTAGGAATTTACCCTTCGTTCTTCAAGTCGTGAGCAAAAGACTGGTAATCGCTACAGTGGTAAACAAAACTTCCTGTTTTACCTTAATAAAAGGTTTATTGTTTGGGAACGAACTTAACGACAATTTACAAACGTGAATACACACATGAGCATTGTTCTAGATATTTTCATACTAACTTCTTCTTCTTTATTTTTTTGGCTCACACCGCGTATTATTGCGATTTCTAGCCAAAGTTGCTGAGTTCCAAATTGTTGTTGAATATCTATTGACTTATTGATCTCCGGTTCGCTCAACCATCTTTAAAACGTTCTTAACGAGTTGATAGTTAACGCACAACTAAAATCTTAGCAGCCTGTTAAACTTTTAATGTTCGCTCAAGCGATTTTATAGGCCCGTTAACTAACGACATGTTAGAGACGTTTTACTTTGATGCCTTGCTATTCTCATACTTTGATACGAGAAATGCAACGTTTTCATTGGTTGCACCGTGGACAGTAGACTGTGCATACGCGGATTTGGGCTTTTTTGTATGAAATCCCAGGAACAAAAATAAATAAAGTAATGCGTAACACACAAATATATGTTTAAGAAATGAATGTTAGTTAGGTATTTACGTCCGCACACCGAAAATGTTATGTATTAGGATTAACAGTTACATTGTAATTTCGTAAATTAGATTTAAATGAGTGCTTACCGACTGCAAATACAAGATCATAAATATATAAATAAAAACTACTGTTCTAGGTTAGGGTAATCTGTTTGAAGTTTGATAAATTTAATTATATGAAAATGGCATTGCAAAAGAGGCCTAAAGGTGGAAATGAACGTGTGTTTGCTATAATAATTTTACTCAACAAAAGAGAACATTTCACGAAATGTATAACTTAACTTACTGTGCCATGGCAATTAAATAATATGTAAATATTGCAAGTCACTTCTATTGGGATTGATGTGAATGTGGCTTTGCCAACAAGAAATCTACTGTTTCCAAATAATCACTGACAAAAAAAGAAGGCACGTAAAATGTTTACCAGTATGATTACCGTTCATGCGTATGTACAAGGGACGTTTCTGAATGATTGTGTTTTTGTTTCGTACAAATATTTTTCAAAGAAAAAAATATATAATACAATACGATATTTTATATTTGATTTATCATAAATGGTAAAAAGGACACGTACAATGTTAGACAGTATCCTCACCACTTGTACGAACGTACCGTGCAAAGAATAATTTCCGAATGCGTGGTAGTGTGTTTTACAAACAAATATGCATACTTTTACAATGTCCATGCACGAAACTACATTACCAGAAACAGCTTAGGATTAAGCTTTTTTCTTAATGAAACATACATGTGTAGTACGGTAATACTTTACATTATGTTTGGTTATTCATTATGTGATGAAATTGTAGTCATTCAGAAAATGTACCTTGTACATGGAACTGTTGATTAATATGATATTTTACATTTGATTTATCATAACTGGTAAAAAAAGCACAAAAAACAAGTGCACTGTTAGACAGTACCATTATCACTTGTAGGTACGTACAAGGAAAAATTTCCGAATGGATGTAGTGTGTTTTTCAAACAAATATGTATACTCTTACAATTTCCATGCACGAAACGACAACACCTTTAAACTGCTTAGGACCTGAAGCTTTTTTCCTTAATGAAACATACATGTGTAGTACGGTTTTTTACAATATGTTTGGTTATTCATTATGTGATGAAATTGTAGTCATTCAGAAAATGTAACTTGTACATGGAACGGTTGATTAATATGATATTTTACATTTAATTTATCATAACTGGTAAAAAATATAACAAGTGCACTCAGACAATATCATTACCACTTGTACGTATGTACAAGGAATAATTTCCGAATGGATGGTAGTGTGTTTTATGTCACTGCACAATATCAAAATGTTACAATGTCCATGCACGGAACTATATACCTGAAACTGCTTAGGACCTCAAGCTTTTTTTCTTAATGAAACAACATATGTAAGCTATATTACGTGATGAGATGGTAGTCGTTCGTAAATGTACCTTGTACATGTAACGGTTGATTATTTTTTTCAATTTGTAAGTGCTCTTTCAGTTTGTTATGAATACGATTTAATTTCCATTTGCAACGTTATATGTCAGCCCATTTTCAATATACTGCATAATAATTGTTTTGATTTTGTGATTATATTAAGACTCACATTATATTAAACATGTTTTATTCTACAGTACTTACGTACAGCTACGAACTAAATAAGTAAATAGGTTAGGCAGGTTTTCTTTAATTCTGTACTTGGTTAGGTTAAGCAGGTCAGGTTTGGTGCTTTTAGCATCTCCAGTTTGCTACAGCTGTCCCTAGCCGCTTGTGATTCAGAATATAGAATGATGAACATTTGTGTCGAGCATTCTCATCACTGCAAAATCATTTTTTCCCATTATGTTAATTGGAGTAGGTGGATAATAATTTGAAAAGTTCGAAGGAACAATTCCCTACTACTTTGAAAGATTGCAGGCTACATTGTGTAATGTCACAAATTTATTTTACATTAAATGAGAGTACAGGACGTGTATTGCCTATTTCTAGGACAGTTGCTTCATTTTAATTTTATCTCTTACGTTTTCTGACATTTTTCAGTTTAAAAACAACATAAAATTGGAATGGTAGTTATAAGCAGACATAAGCATAAACACAAGAACCACGACTTTCTCCAGTTTCCATGTGATCCACTGGAAAACGGCGTGGACGACGACACCGAATATTTTGGTGAATAACTTCACCTTATACAAATTGAAATATATAAAAGGAGGTTACATTATTTTTAAAAGTCACGCGATATTTTGTGTTTATGGTTACAGTGCATTGAAGGTGGAAGCCCAATATGCATTTTAAAAACATCAAGTTCGTATAATTAACTATAAGCATATATTTTTGGCTAGACAGGCAAAATTAATAAAATTTGAATAATGTGAGATGATCACGATGACATTATTGAGAAAACTTTAAAAAGTACATTGATACAATATTTCTCATTTAACTTACATGTGATTTCTGATTTGCAGTACGAATTTATAATATGAAATACGAAATGGGAAAATTATTTTTGCTGTAGAAAGAAATCGAACTAGTGTATGTTTTGCAATGGTATGCAAATAATGTGTTCAAATCGGTTTGGGATAACCTTTCAACACAACAGCTGACATACGCAATATCGCCATCTTATTTCCGACACAACACAACGCGCTGTTAAGCACTTTAATGAAGCAAAAGAGTGCCTTTAGATTTAACAACGACATTAGAGGTCTGTTAGCCTTAACGAAGTTTGGAGAAATGCCTCAATGTGCTAATGTAGCGTTAACTTGATTTAACGCTTCTTTAAAATTTAACGCGCGTTGAGCGAACCGGCCATGAGTGTTGTAGTCCATTCTGTTCTTATGACTTTGCGAGGTCTTTTGGATTTCTATTATCGTGAGGGTCATCATCGCTGTTTAGAATGTTAACCTATGTTTTCTAGCGAAATTATAAAGAATCCAAATAACTGCAGTGCAAGGTTCAGATATTAATGTAGATAAGGATATCGGAAATAGAGTCTGTGCATGTTGTAACTTTTTTTATATATAGAGTCTCGGTGTTGTTGTCTTAAGAGACATTTCATACTACCGTTATGCTGTGCTATGCTATGCTATTGAGAGCTTGTTGATAAATCTATAGTTTTGTTTTTAATTATGTTGCCAGGTTGGCTCAGGCATCTTAAATATTTGACACATTAAAAGAAACGAATAAACATAACATTCCAATTGAGAAGCATACAACTATAATATAATGTCCAGGGCATTACAAATTATAAACCACCTTTATAGACATACTTTAGTCTACTGTTAATACTTAACGTTTACAGTTGAACTGAATAAGGGGAAGAGTTATTTATAGGGTTCTTTATGTTTGAATAAATTCAATTCCGGTTCAGGAGAGAAAATCAGAAATCTTAAATGGGTTATGGATCGTAAACAAACATTATATCTGCAAGGGATTCCCCTTTGGTCCAGGAACCTTTTTTCCGGATTAATTTAAATCCTTGAAAACATTCTTGCATTTGTAACTTTGAAAGTCTCAATGTAAGTATTGTGCTATAAACGTTTATATATAATCCGTGACAGAAACTTATCACAAAAAGGTGAATAGCGGTCACCCATTGTTAGTTAACATCCTGTTCTAGCAATATTATCGATAAGGAATATATACTTCCATGCACCATTACGTTACTCTCATCTGGTATATGAACTGCAGATGATAAAGTCATTCTTTCGGATTGACAACCAAGTGAGTTCTGGAAAAGATCCCAAGCTTTTGGGAGATAACGTCACTTTCGTTTCCAGAGAGTTTCAGAAGTCGCTGGAGATGAGACTGTGTTATCTCAAGAAAGCTCGGAGTCTTTGTCTATAACTCAAATGGTGGATAACCCTATATCCAGAATCCTATTCTCACAAAACTCGAGTTGCCGATTGAAATTCTAACTTCGCCGCGATTAGTCAAAAGTGGACGAAAATTATGTAAAATTATGGAAACACAAAAATGTAAATTCCTTCTTTAAAGTTTATGAATTATAAAATTAATTCTGAAATAAGTGCGGGGGGAGGGAGGGTGGGGTTACAGGTTTCTGTTTCAAATTCTGTGGGGTAACTAATATCTTGTAAAAGGTACTTACTTAATACTTTACTAAGGCATAATTTTACAAATGACATATTTTAGTCAAACCCAAACGTAAATCACTATTTAAGATGCATTCTGTTCCATTGTATACATATAAAAGTAATTTTAGGCATGATTCCAGACATTCACTAGATAGAGTTCAAATAAGTAACCTAACCAGGTCTACGCCTAGAAGCTATAAAAGTGAGCATGATGACGGGGGGGGGGGGTAGTCGTCCTCCTTCTCACGGAACCACCTACTGTTTCTTCTGCCATCACACCTAGATAGCACAGTATGCTTGCTTCATGCTTGAAATAAGCTTTTCATGTAAAGTGAACAAGCTTGCTGTAAGTTTGCATCAGGCTTGAATCAAGTCAACTAGTTAACGTGTGTCAAAATTGCAGCAAGCATGACGTGACTAGCCTGCACCAAGCATATCACAAGTTCCATGCTTGAAACAAGCTGTTATATCAAGCTTGCCCTATCCAGCTGGCTTTGACAAACTATAAGCAAGCTATTTCAAGCTGGCCACAATCTTGCGTGTTATCTGGGTACAATGCGACACAGCACTGTTACTTACAAATCAGTTGACAAGAGATTTCCCACAGCAAGAACGCGATCGACGCATCGATACCATAGCGTTCTTTTACAAATGCGACGGGTCTGTCCTAACAGGATACATTGCAATCCATATTGAGGAGGCCGATAGGAGCAATCGCCCTTTCCAACTACCTTTTAGGATATATTATTATGCCTAATATTTTCAAAGATTCCAATGTTCTGTTTTTATCACCAAGTTTAATAGGCTCGAGAATTTTTAAAAAAATGATCTAAGCTCACTTTTGCTCGTGATAGGCTAATCGCGACTGGACCTACAGTTTAAATTTGGATCCGAACAAAGAGGATCTAACCCAAGACTCCTGTAGAGAAAGGTCTTTCTTCCATTTCTTATTTCAGTTTATATATCTGATCATTCGTTGTGCTGACCACACGTCACTCCGTAACTTGTTGGATGATTTCCCACCTCGGGTGAGTGAGTGAGTAGAATGAGGAGTGAGTGAGGCTGGCAGTCGGTAGGTAGGCCCGACCTCGATGGCAATGGGATGAATTATTATTGTGATAAAAATGATATACAATAATAACCACCCTGGTTCCTATATCATATATATATATATATATATATATATATATATATACCTAACATAAACATAGCTGGATCCTGCTAACAAAATCATATATTGTGTATGTACAGTGGGATCCATGAGTATTACCCTGAAAATTGTCCATGACTATTTTCATTAACTTTTCTCTTACATCCTGTGTGTTTTTAAACAATTGATTTTTATGTATGCTGGTGCAGAAGTTGTCAACAGCTTGTTTTGAGTTTTCTCTTGATTCTTGAAGCTCTTATTGGGTCAAATAAAGTACACGAACATGGTGATGGATAATCTGCACGGTAATACTCATGGATCCCACTGTACAACAGTGAAAGTATACGTTAGAACCGATTCTCGGTTAGGTCAGAGGCGTCTCGTGAACGCATGCGGTGCATGCTGCGCAGGCGTCAATTGTGGGAAAAAGGACAGCTTGCTCTGCGACGACATTCATGAGCATTTCTACATTCTAATTTCTTCATATAGGAGAAGTATTTATTTTACACTAGAGCACTGAACTAAGCTTATATTACATTTCTTGGATCTGAAGTGAAAGAAACTAATAATTATTTTCCCACAATTGATGCATGCGTCACTTCAGATCCAAGAAATGTAATATAATCTTAGTTCAGCGCTCTGGTGTAAAATAAAAACTTCTCCTATATGAAGAAATTAGAATGTAGAAATGCTCATGAATGTCGTCGCAGAGCAAGCTGTCTTTTTCCCACACTTGACGCATGCGCAGCAATCACCGCATGCGTTCACGAGACGCCTCTGGGTTAGGTGAGGCTCAATATGAAATCCGCCCTCCCAACTGTAACTTCTGGACCTGCCACTGCTCAGTGCTCTATCGCATAGGAAGGCAGGACTCTTCTCTGTGATGTTGCCATAGAAACGTCGAAAACCCACACTTCTTATAAGTCACTTTATCCAGTCGAGCTTAACAAAGAAATCTAGTTATCTTTTTTTATAAATATAGAAGTAAATCTATCTCTCCCTCCTTCCGTATAATGTAGACCTAGAATTGGATCGGACGCAAGTAGTATGTTTGATACTACGGACAGTGCCGGAAAGGAAGAGTTTCTCTCCAGCAGCTTTGCTACACTTAAAACTTGCTTAACATGAGCATATGAGTTTTTTGCTCAAGTGTGGAGCTCTTCCTAATTCAAGATTTTTGTAAAAATGCCCTCGGGCATTTTTCAGAAAGGAAGAGCTCTTCAGATTGATTTGTGCATATTTATAAAAGTTGTATTAGCCAGATTTTTGTCCATAAACTTGTCAATTTTTGGCCACACCAGAAATTAAGCTTATAGTATGTTTTTCTGTCAAAATCCCAGGAATCTTGAATTGATATCTATTGGGTTCTGAGACCGAGTGGAGTGTGGTGCATAGTTTTTATTGTCTTGTAATCAAAAAGTTCGGGTTTGAGTCCTCATAAAATCTGATGGCAAAATGTTAATATTGTTGTTTTGTAAACAAGGGGCTTTGGGTTCGAGTCCTGAGAGATGTGGCATTCCATACGTGAGATTTTGAGAATAATTACTGCTAGTTGATAGCCCCCAGATCTTAAATTTAGTAAAAATGTTGTATAACAGAGCAAAATTATTCTCTATTAAGAATCACCAGAGTTTTGTTATCTGGGTAAAATATCAGCTCAACAATACGGGCAAAACTGCCTGATCGATACAATAGAATGGAGGTCAAGTAAACATTCCATGTTCTTTCCAATCTTTTGATCAGTCCCATGTTTCTGCCAACAATTAATCATGCTTGCCCGGGAAATTAATGCCAATAGATATAATCTTTATTGTGTCTTTTCAGAGAGTTATTCATCATCAAAGAGACATTAGTAAATGCATGAGTGATTATATCTGTTGATATTACCTACACTGTGCCTTTTTCCGAGGGAAATTACATGTCATTTGTCATGGAACTCAAAGA
The DNA here is from genome assembly GCF_977018435.1 of Lepisma saccharinum. Taxonomy (NCBI): domain Eukaryota; kingdom Metazoa; phylum Arthropoda; class Insecta; order Zygentoma; family Lepismatidae; genus Lepisma; species Lepisma saccharinum. The sequence continues at coordinate 39,007,604 of NC_139250.1, read as the reverse complement.
GAAATTCTTATCTACACTGTGCCTTTTCCGAGGAAAATTACATGTCATTTGTCATGGAACTCAAGAGAAATTTTTATCTGTACTGTGCTCCCCCTTTCAGGGACCATTCCATCATATTGAGGAAATTTCTTCATGGATATTGTCATGCAAAGGTTTGGTCTTGTTGTACACAAGTCTGTAACTTACAGAATAATTATTACAATATTTCTGTATTTCAGTTTTTGGCAAATGTGCTGGGTAGGTAAAAGCTTTTTGCCACGAGCAGAGGTGCTATAAAATGGGTAGGTAACTGACGGTAAAGTGTTGTTTTATAATCAAGGGGCTTCTGTGTTTGAATTGTGCTTCTAGAACTGCTCTGTGACCCGCTCATTTCTTACATCATAAACATATGATTTTTCACCTATGAGAATGACACTGCATATGGTGTCATCTGGTAATGCCTCGTGGAATTCACAGATAATTTTAATGTTTGTTCTGTCATTCACCACAACCTGTTTCCTTTTCGAAGTGTTAATTACAAACATGGGTCTCTGTGTCTTGAATTCATCTGGAGTGTAGTACATGTCAGTATTGCCAGTAGTGACACGCTTGAAAGCCGAAAAAGCTTCATATAATTTAAGAAAATCATCCTTGGAAATGTCTAAATTGTAATTTTCTCTAGGAAAAACCTCATTTCTGCCATTTTTAAGATATATGTTCTTGATGTTGCAGCTATCAAATTTGCTTGAATTTTTTTCCTGATTATTGTGTCTCCCAGTCTGAAACAATACCACCACAAAATCAGGCATGTCAAATTGAATACTGGAGAATGAATTTGTGGCATCAAATTCATAATAAGTACCAGTGGCAACCTTCTGTACGCATTGATATGTGTAAAATTGCAGAGGAATTTGCGGATTTTTTAGGATATCAGCTTTGTATTTAAGAGCATAGCCGGCCTCATATTCAACAACCGGGATTCTTAACTCCATAGTCTGAATAATGCATTTGCCTGCATCAGGTAGGGTATTAGGCATAGCTTCCCCTGTAGGGTTTATTGCACTGTACCTCATCAAAGCATTATTATCATTTGCAGCTCTTCTAAATGTAATTCTTAACCCACCCTTCCACATAATTTCTTTGTAATCCGAGAAGAATCCTGGCAACAGGCGCATGGGGAACAGCACTGTGTGGCTCTTGGTTAATATCTTATCACCAGCCTCAAATCCACCGATTCTGTAGTATGAAGCCTCGGTTTTGGATAATTTTAGTGTGGCCAAAGCCGTGGAGGTAATGCCGGGATAATCCACTCTGTTTATAACAACGCCATGCTTTCTGATCTCAATTTCAGAGAACAGATGCGGCACAAAATTGTCCACCAGTCTTATATTTGTATTTGCCGGATAATCTGTTCCATCGAGCTTTACAACATCAAATTTGATGTATAGATCTGCTCTGTGGGGGTGTATAAAGCCGTCCCCTACATCAAGATCAACCTCGATCTGTGTGTTGGGTTGATTTAAATTTGCAAATGTCCTCCTGTTTGGGGGGAATGATTGTAGCTCATAACTCTCAATATTTTCCATTGTATGTATTTTTATTTAAATGTTAATTTCTACGATTGCAGTTGTTGTGGCTCCAGCAAAATCAACTAATTCTTCTTTTTCATTAGTGACCATCAATTCAATGTAATCTATTCTGTTATGACACACAGGAAAATATAATGTTGGGGATGGATTGTAGATGATTGGCTCCATGAATTCGGAATTAGGTTTGAATGTTGCAATGATGCCGGTTTGTTTGTGAGTGCCTATGCCATTTGATTTGGTGATCATACCCTCAGCCACATTACAGTGAATATTCAGAGTCTCTATGGCTAAGAATTTGGGTATATTCATAGCAGTGTGTTTGATGGCCGGTTCAAGTTTTGTGTTGTTCTCAAAGCCTAACAGCTCTCCTATAGTACCCAGATGCACTGTTTCTGTAGCAGATACAATCTCTACTCTGTGAGTGACAGAATTTTGAGTTAATACTATACCTCTGGGTAATTGAGCATTTAGAGTGGACAGATTATATTGCCCTGGAGTGATGACAATTTTTTGATCCCCTACTGCAATTGTGTTGTTGTGGTGCGTAATATTAGGTATCAAGTACATGCCGTAAAATGCTCTGAGAGCTATTGTTTTGGGATACACTATGTCATCATGCAATTTGAGTTTCAATATTGAATTTTGGCTGGTGAGATGGAATACCCCCATGATGTTTCAGATACCACAAGGCTTTTTGAAAATTTTCAATTGATGGTTTATTTATTTGAGACATATATCTGAGAACAGATAAACACAAATGTCCACAATTAACATCTTTGAAGTTTTGAACACGGGCATTATTGTAATAAAGATTAGGTGATTTTAAATATTTTACTAAATTTTCAGGTGGAACACCTCCAAATGAATCAAACACAAATGCCTCATTTTTTAAATATTTAAGATAACGGATCCAGTGAGTGCCCTGATTTTTGTACTCATCCAAATTAACAATGCCACACTCTTTGTTGAGTGGTTGTTCCGGTAAAGAATCAGACATGTACACACCTCTAAAATGTTTGATGCCCAATGGCTTGATTAAAGCTTCAATATCTTGGTTTGTAAGCGGCTCTTGTTTTTTTTAAACTTATTCATGGCTCTCTTAACACCTTTGCCTTTTTTCTCCATTGCCAGGTTATGGCGCTTCTGCTCATCTAATTCCGCCCTATTCTTTTTGGCATCTATTACCGTTTTTGCTATGGCAGCTGATCCCCCAGCCAAGCTCCCCACAGCCCCGAGAGCAGCTAAGATGGCAGGGATGGTAAATATGAAACCCCCCACATGTGATTTTTTTCTTGATTGTTGTAATTTTTTTAATTGGGGGGTACTAAGCAACAATTTCGTACCATGCCCCTTTGCAATACAAGAGCTTTTTTTCTTGCGCTGCTTTTTGGTCAAGAGACTATCAATAGTTTTAAGAGATTTAAGACCTGCATAAGGTATTTGATACATAACACCCTTGGCCTTCATTGTAGGTTTATTATATACATATTCACAACCCCCACCCCAGTTTTTGTTTGGTACTCATAGCTATGGTGGTTCCCAATGCTGCTATTCTTTCACTCAAAGAAGCATCTTTGCTTACAAATCTACCAAATGCAGCCTCTTCTAATTTCTTGTCTGCAACATGTCTCTTGTCAAGATCAGAATCTGTGTTGTATGCTATGTCATGGTCTCTACAAGCAGCATCTAGGGGATTAACACCAGGATCACCTCTGTTTAATCTATGATCCAATTTTGTGCCTGGACCACAATACTGATAGCCTGGAATGTGTAGTTCAAATGGCAGCTTGTTTATAATGTCATTAACAAGGCCCCGACCCTCAGAAATATTCCAAAATTTAGGTGGTAGAGTATTAATAATTTTTATGAGATATCCAATCCCCTTAGTGTCATTCACTATAAAATTAGACAATTTTGTGCTTATCATGTCCATAATTCCAACCTTTTCATTGTAAAAATTGTGGTTGCCAGCATTTTCCTCCCCAGCTATCACCAATAACCTATCTACAAGTTTCCTGACATCATCAACCCACACAAATTCTTTAGGCAGGGTGTTGTATTGTTTGATTCCACTGCCAGTCTTGATCTGTGACCATATGGGCTTGATTAAATTGTTGTATTTTGCCCCACTGCTCGACTTGACTCTTTTTTGTGTGGGATCATTGTTCTGGTATAGAGCATCTGATTTTATTAATATTTCTTTGTAATGTTCATAATCTTGATCTGTATAGCTGCCAGGCCTCTTCCTAGTCATCAGTTCCCACAATCCAGGTGTTCCGGGGTACTTAACAAAAGCACCTTTTTCTCCGAGACGAGATTCTGAATAAACAATCAGATCATCCCCCATAAAAGTTACTCTGAAATTGCCAATTCTATGTATGATGCTACCATCAAGCTCTGTGTCAGCATATAAGCCAAACACCTCATCTTTGTTGTCTTTAGGTGTGGTTAAATATTTTTGAGCAAGAAGACCCAATTCAATAGGATCCTGAGTAGCTTCAATTCTTCGAGGAGCAACAGGACTAGGTGTATGAATGCTGGAAAGTGGGGTGAATGGATAATCTAATATGTTCCTAGCAGCTACAGGCACAAGCTCTGTGATCAAATTTTGATTTTGCTCTGTAACAGTTTTGATATTCTTACCTAAATTATTAATAGCATCAATGACAGGCTGTTCTGTTTGTTTGTGTTTTTCATAAATTCCACGGTTCTCTGATTTCCATCCCTTAAATCTTTTTACAAGATAATCTCTTAACTTAAGATCATCAATGACTGGTCGTTTCATGGTTATTTATATATGTTTCAACGTCTAGAAAATCGTTGATTTTATTTCTGTATTTGCCACTATTGGGTGTTCTTGTCATATCAATTGTAGCAAACCCATAACTGTCCTGGCTCCAGCACCTGCTGCAAAACTTGGAAAAATCATTGTAGCTCAAGTCCCCACCTACATATTCATCATGTATGTGTTTGAGGTTGGTATGGTCTTGATGAAACACACATATAAAATTGCTGTTGTCTCGGATCAATTGCTTCGGTATTTTTGAAAAAGTCTGTGCCAGGTAGAAGCAATCAATGTTTTTGTGTCGGCCCTGTGTAAAGAAATTTCTAACCTTGTTTTGATTATCCAGTATAATGTCATCAAACACAACAACAGAATTATCGAGACATTCATCTAATGGCTTAACATCTGATTCAAAAGTGGCAATATCCAATCCATCATATAGCTTCATCAGCTGCTGATATTTTAAATGTTCCAAGCTCTTAGAGAAAACATACAAGTGCCTGTTTTTCCAGTCTAACCAGTTGGGTGCCAATAAAAAATTATCAACCATTAGTGTAGTTTTACCACAAGCCGATGGCCCAACAATAAGACATCTAATATTTTCAGGCAGCAAGTTGCCATTTCTCTTATTCTGCTGTTCAGGTTCTGGCAGCCTTTTTATAACATCCCAGGTGCTCATATTATTATTTTGTCTGCATCGATCCAGCTGTTTTCCGGATGACCCAGCCATTTGACAAATAACTTGTTGCCTTTTCTGCGGATGATTTTTTCTATGAGATATGTGTCAGGATGTTTAGTTTTGCTGAGCTCTTGTTCATAGAACCTGCCTTTGAGAATTTCTCCTCGGTGATCTTTTATTATATATGTGTTAAGGGTCCCAGGTTTAACTTGAACCACTGTAAATAATTCAGTACTCCAGTTTCTCGTAAAGCCTCTTTTGAATAAGTGCTTATATTTGCTGATTCTTACTTGATCACCCACCCTGTATTTGGCCCTTCTTGTTGTTGGCTGGTATCTAGGATAATAAACAGTCCTGATCAATTTTTGCTCATCAGATGAAGTTACTTCAGAGGGTTTCATGTTGATTGTGGAATGGACCGAGTTGTTATATTTATGTAGAAGTTCTGGAAGAATATTAATCCATTTATAATTACCTTGAAGTGTAAATTGTTTATACATAAGATTTTTTAAGGTTCTGTTGAATCTCTCTACAATTGAGGCTTTGAGGTCACTGTAACTCGAGTAATGTTGTATTGACTGGCTTTTAATAAATTGTTGAAACACTGAATTATAAAATTCTTTGCCATTATCTGTTTGCAAATAGCGGGGTGATCTTCCTGAATGATTGATGATTGTTCTGATGGCTTCTGTAACACATGTTCCAGTCTTGGATTTGAGTGGCACAGCCCAGGCAAATTTTGAAAATGTGTCTATCACAGTGAGTAGATACTTGTAGCCCTTGTTGATTTTGTCTAAGTTTTTCAACTGTCCACTTGCCATTTCAATCAAGTCGCTCTGCCATAAATCATCTATGCCCTTTGTGACTACTGGCAGTCTCTTATAATTATGTCTGGCTTGTCTGTGTAATTCATCAACAATAATTTGTCTAGACATAATATGTAAACAAGAATATTGCAACTATGGGGTGTTCAGCAGCTGATACTGCAGGATTTTCTAAATATAATTTGTCTCCAATAGGTATTTTAAATTCCAGAGATCCATCATCTTCAGTATAGGCTGTTTCTAATGTATTGGGGTCTGTAAAATCCTCTAACTCTACACTGGTGATTTTTACTTTGTTATCAGCATTTGTTATTGATAAGGTGGGGTAGTGGTGTGCCTGTGGCTGATGCCAATATTTGATCTTGATTGGTCTCAATGTGCCCCCAACAAAAAACTGGTAATAAAATTGTGCAGGGGACAGCATATATATTTTGCCGCCTGGTGTAAATGGTGAATCATATTCTTTGTTGGGGATGCTGTACAATTCGAGAATTACTGTATGTTTTGGATTCTCGATTATGCCTGTTATTTCTTTTTCTGCTGTAAGCAATCTGCTTGTTACAGATTCAAGGTGCTCATTGATGGTCCTAACAACATCATCGTGGCCTGGCTTGATTTTTATGTCCACAGCAAGTCTCTTGTATTGTTGCACAATCTCTTGAAGCTGGGTGGCAAAAACAGACAGAGCATTTGCTTGATTGGATTCCATGGTCCCTAGCTGTTGCTTGATATTAGCTACAATTTGTTGCAAATTTTCAACAACTGCCAATTTTGAATTTTGAGCAGTAAGATCATGGACCTGTCTTCTGATATCCTCAAACAGGGCATGCAGTTCATTAATATGTTGATTGGTTGGAAGAGTGGCCACTGTCTGTGTGAGTTGTTTGATCTCTGTCTGGATATTCTTGATATCTTCTGATTTCAATATGCGATTCACAGCTCTCTTAATATTTTTAAGTTCCTGTGATGTGGGAAGATTTGATACTGTATTTTGTAAAAATTCAAGTGCCAATTTTACATTGTTTAATTCAGATGCATCAGCCACATTTTGCATGGCATTTTGGAGCAGGGCTATATCTGCCTGAGAGGGTGTGGATTGTTGTAAAATTTCAAGTTTTGTTTGGATATCATCGATCAAGTGATGAAAATGAGATAGCTCAGATTCAGTGTTGAGGTTTTCAAGCTTTGTGATTTGGTGCTGGACACTAACAAGAGTGTCTACAATACCGGGCAATCGGGATTCTAGTACATTTGCCAAATCACTTTGCACTGCTGCTATTGTACCTTCAAGATGAATTATAGAACTTTGAATTTTTCCAAAATCTTCATATGTTTCAAGTTGCAGCTTGATGTTTGCAACACTCCGAGTTATTGCATTCAAAGCATCAGAAGATGGCAAGTTGTTCATAAAATTTTCAAGTGTCTCAATTTTTTCTTTAACCTCGGCTATGGCATTGTGCAGAGGATCCAGATTAGGTATTTGGAGTGTTTGAATCTGTTCTTTTAGAGTAGAAATCACTAGATCAAAATCTTCTTGTGACTTTATGCTTTTGACAATTGTTTGGAGCTGTGTCTGGACATTATTTATCTGCTCTTCCAATTGTTGTTTCAATTGCTCAGAGTTGGTGGCCTGGGTCTTAAATTTGGCTTGAAGAGCTGCTACAGCTTCTTCTAAGCTTTGAAAATTATCTAATGTTGCCAAATCAGTATATTTCTGAAGCAACAATTTGAGTTCAGAATCAATTTTAAGAAGAGGGTCCATGCATTGTGATTGAAAATTTGTAATTTCTAATTGAAGACTAGCATTCAGTGTGGTTTGTAAAGCTTGTAAATCACTTCTTAATTTCTTGACTCTGACATCAAGCATCAGAATCTCATCACTGTGATCTTCATGTCTTGTATGGCCAAATATATCATTAGGCATTTTTGTTTTACTGGTTATTTATTATAGAGTATCTGATTCTTAATTCTATAAAAAAGGGTATAAGCTTGTCATAGGATCCAGGGACCTCAATATATAAGCAGTCACCAGCAGAAACAGTATATACAGTGCCAGAAACCATGTTTGAGTGCTTAATTCTATAAATATTTCTCCCTACTGAAATTTTGACATCGCCCTCGGGAGTTGTAATAAATTGCAATTGACCACCTACAGGTAATTGGTAGTGATTTAAATTATTGTTAAATATGTACAATGTTTTGCCTGTTTCATCATCATTATCTGTAAATATGCTGTTCAGATGAATAATTAACAAGCCACTCAGTTTAGACAGCATATCAGGAGAGGGTTGTGGTGTTGGCAGATCCATAATAGCCTGTTTTTTGAACCCAAATAAGTTCATAGGCATGTTTATTTATTTCAAATCATGCTCTGTAATTGGGCATTGTTTGCCATTTTTCAAATCACAATGCCCCCAAGGTAAAGTATGTATGTCACATGATAAAATGCATCTCTTATCATCATGTGGGTCCAGGGCCACTTTTCTTACAATATTGCTAGTCAACAAGTGATCCTCACTCTGAATTCTATTTTCTGATGTTCTGATTGAACTCTGGGATTTGAGGCAATTTTTATAATCTTCAAATTGGAGATCTTTTTCCACAGTTACTTTGCCAATGCCCTTGGCCTTTTTGGCAACAGCACCACTACATGTCTCAAAAGTGTACATCTTGGCTCTTAACCCAGCAAATTCCACAATAACATCACCAAGTGTCTCATCTTTTAACTTGCCAGGCACCTTTTTGTTGTGGGGTTGAATTCTTGTATGTTCACTGGTATCAAAATATTGAAACAATTCAGGCTGTGACATATCTTGATAAACATCTTCTGTTTGAATATCAAGAATAAAACTATCCGTGTCCATGTACAATAATTTTACACGATCACCATAAAAAGGTTTCAACACATCATAATACAATGTTAACATATGTAATTTGGACAATTCCAATATCACAGCCCCTACATAAATAGGTTTATCAAACTTAATCTTTGTTTTCATCATGTTGAAAAGTGCCATGTGCTCATCATAAATTCTTCTGTAATTGAAGTTGGGCTTTGCAACCAATTTTTTGCTCCGGCTGGGGTCAGTAATTATTTTAACATCGGTATGTTTTCTGACATTTTCAATAGTTTTGCCATACACTGAATTCACCATCAATTTAAACAAGCCCTTATCAAATTGGCTCTTTGCAGATGTTCGAAGCTTTGTATTTGTATCAATGTATGGTTTCAACCATTCTGAGTGCCTGAACCTTAAGACTTTTCCAACTTTGATCACTTGAACACCATGTTTCATCAGGAACTGGAGGTTTTTGTAATATATGACATAATCCTGTTTTGGCTCCAGGGTCATCATGAGCTTCTTCTGTTTAGAGCCAGGTGAGCACTGAACCTCGGGAATTGGGGGCAGATCAGAAAATTTATTGTGCAAATCATCAGGAATTGTCAGATCAACCTCTAAGAAGAGGCCATATTCACTGTCATCAAAATCCTGAAGATCCTCAATATTGAAATCTTCGACCCACTCAAGCCCTGCATATGGCAGTTTTTTCATCATGGCATGACCATAGAGGTTGTTTGCATCTACATACAGTATATAATTTGATGGCCGTGCTGGATCATAATCAGGCATATACTTGTTATTTGCTCTGGCATATCTCTGGGAACATTGCACCATCCCACCTCTTATACATTTCTCCATAAACAGATACATATCTTGATCGTGGATCAGATCCAATTGCTTTTTGGTGTTGAAAAACATTGCAGACCATGCTAGGCCCGGGGCACTGTAAAAATACACTGGGTCCAGTCCATAATTTTGCATGGAAGATTTTCTGAATGCCTGCAATATATCAGCTAAGAGGGTGACATCAAGTTTTAAATATGCGATGTGATAATCACCAAATGTCTTGCATTTTAAATTGTTCCACATCAACTGAGCATGGTGATAATCATCATCACTGATTCCAGATCCTCTGATTTTGCTGTAGAACTCTTCTTGTGGTGGCAGGGAACACTCATCAAATTTAGAAAAATCTGTAACATAGTCATATGGATATACACCCTTCCGCCTAATTAATTTCAGGTCCTGATTTGGAAACAATGCACGTGTGATTTTTAATTTATCATCAGGTAATTGAGTGGCCAGTGTATCCAGGCTAGCAGATAAAAATCTGTAAGAATCAAGAAATCTTATGTGAATAAGAACACCATCAACTTTAATTATCTTGCTAATAGATATATATTTCTCGTCATTTTCAGCTAAAATATTTAAATTCTGCTTCTCAAACCCCTCGTATCTGACCAGATGATGAAAATCATAATTGGATGCTCCATGGCAAAATATGGGGATAAATCTTGGTCTCTTGATCTTAATATTGCAGCTATTACACAGGGCCTGTTTATATCGACCATCTGTATGAGAATGGTGATGTACCTTGATATTTGTATCTGAAAATTCACAATCACATACCGGGCATTTTTCTGCATTGTTGAAATCTTCAATCTGTTCCTCTGTTAAAGGCAACATAGGCTTTGATTTTAATAAGATGTTATATGCTATGTCACGGCACTCATTTTCTATTCTATGTGCAAATATTTTGATGGCATTTGGTCCCTTGTATGAATATTCTTTAGTAACAATACCATCCTGTACAACCACATAACAAAAGCTGGAAGGTTCATGTAGCTGGTATGGTGTAATTGAAGATTCTTCGGGATCTGGATTGCAGAATGCAAGAGATTTGAGATTTGATTCGGAATCCCAGACAATATATGCCGGGTGTTCCAACAAGGCTTCAGACTTTTTGAATTTGCAATTTTCACTTGGATTGGGCATCACCATATGAACAGGTTTATGGTTCCCACAGTATTTCAGATGCTCAATTAACTTGTTTTTAGCAATTTCTGCATTCTCTTCCCGAACCCCATTTACCATTTTTTGACCATCAAATATAGTTAAGCATCTTCTGCACAACTTGAATATTGTATTGGATTTGTCTAGTTGTGTTCTCACCAAAGCTTCAAGATTATGTATCAGAGTATAATGGTGTGTATCATCCCCTTCAATCAAGAGCAGATCAATCGGAATAGCAGATTCATCATCAATTGTACTGATTCTGAGAGGTGCTATCGGGCAATTGCCAGTGGAACAAATAAATACATTAATAGATAATTGTTTGCCATCGATGTGCCTGGCCCTTTTTTCAAATTTATCAATATTCTGAACAGACATTGGATATTCTAAACCCTCCATTGCATCGTCAAAAAGATGTTCATGCTGTTTGTAATAAGTTACTCTCTCTGGATGCCTTGAAACTGGAAACAAAGCAGCTAATATACACCACAAAAAGCATTTCGCGTCATTATTTTTTATATTGACCACGGCTCTTTTGTTTTTGATATTAGCAGGTAATGGCAGATATGTAGATCCTTGCAATGGGCTGAATTCAGAAATATTAACATATAACTTGTGCGAAGAGCCACATAGGCTCCATCCGGACTCTTTTGCCGCAAATTCAGAGTGTTTCATGTTCAGTTGATCCATCAATCTGCTTATTATTTTGTCTGAATTTGAATTTGAATATACCGGTACAGTTTCTGTTACGTGGGGGTGTGTAAATTTTGTGTCATTTGGTTTCTTATATTGTACAAACAATTTGAGGAAGAGCTTATAAGAGCCATTTTGTGCATTTAGAATTGCCTGCACATTAGGATTTACACTGTTCAAGAAATTCTCAATGCCGCATCTTGGCTCTGATACAAAACGGTGATCCCTTAATTGGCCGTTAAAACTGCTACGGATAGGTTCATGGCGTGGCTGTTTTGCTGCTCTGGCATTAAGACGTACTTCGTGCCTTCTTTTCAGAGCAGATGTGGATGGTTGAGAGGGCAAAGCAGAGCAAGTATCTTTATGTGTATATGTGAAGTATTGCATGCTGTATTTTCTATTGCATTTGGGGCAAATTTTTGTGGGAGTTCTGTATTTGTCCGGGTTACAAATTTTTTGGTGTCTGGCCCAATTAGAGCTAAATATATTTTTATTGCATTGATTACAATATTTTTGATTTGGCATTTTTGCTGTTGTTTATTATATACAATTTCCTGGGATTCAATTCAAAACTTTATACTGGATAAAAATATCAGTTGGGTTCAGCACTGTGCTTTGTATGTATGTGTGTATGTGTGTAGGTGTGTATACACTTAATATTTTAGCTTTGGTATTTATATAAAATTTCCTGGGTTTTAAATCTAATCTCTATGGATTAATATTAATAATATTAATCTTATGACAGGTTGTAAAACCAATAGCCCACAAGTGGAAAATCATTCACACTGACCCAGCGCAAATGCCTGCACAAACATGCATATCTTGAATAGCAATAACCTTGTTATGTATAACAGGCTGGGACAAATATAAGCTTGACTCTAAATATGAGTGGATTACAACAAATAACAGATTTTATATTGTTCAATATGAATTTAAACCTGTAAGTATGAGAAGTACTGTATCAACACATCTATTCTCCTCAGTCAGTCTCACAATACTGAATGATGCAATACTCGGGAATTTCTGTAAATACTGGCGCTGAGGGTAAAGCAAAAATCAATACTACCGTCTCGGGAATTCCACACACTGACACAGAGGAGAAACATGCAAACACGAAGCAATTCTAGAGGTAGGCTCTGCATATTGTATTGTTTTAATATTGGATAAGCAAATTGAATGGTATCCAATTGAACTTAAACCTGAAGTAAATATGTATAGGTGGGTATGGATACAAGTTTATAGACAAAAATCTGCTTGATGGGGGTTGATACTTTCCGATTACAAAACTCTTGGGTTAGGCAGGTACTACACTTGAACAAATGGACATGTTGAGCAAGTTTTAAGTATGCACAAATCAATCTGAAGAGCTCTTCCTTTCTGAAAAATGCCCTCGGGCATTTTTACAAAAATCTTGAATTAGGAAGAGCTCCACACTTGAGCAAAAAACTCATATGCTCATGTTAAGCAAGTTTTAAGTGTAGCAAAGCTGCTGGAGAGAAACTCTTCCTTTCCGGCACTGTCCGTAGTATCAAACATACTACTGACGCAAAATGAACTTAAGTCGAAGGCGGCCATTTGTCACATGGAAACTCCTGCTCTTACATGTTTCAAGGGCTTCCTTTGAAGAAATATGGCATAATATGTAACGTTAAACGTCAAATTCCCTTTTATCAATTCCCTTCGATGCGATCATTCTATGGCTCTTCGATTAAGTGGTTTTCCAGCAATAAAAGGGGCGGGGGAATACTTCCAGTGTTGCCAGTTCCGTTCTACTTATGTTCTGCTTTGAGTTCACTGATTTTCCTTTAATATAACATTTGAATTCACGATTCCAGCTATTATAGCATGTGGCGAGAGATTTTCTAACTACTCTCTCCGGAGATGCTTCGCAAAGGACAAAACACAGATAAAGTACATTGACTATTGATCATAGTGATAACGAAACTAACACTACAGTGGTAATTTGGATCGAAAATTTGATCTACAAAATTATTTTAGATTTCATATTTCAGAATCGATTCGAGATGCAGGTATTTTGACACGAACCTAACAATATTTATAAATTATTCTGTGTTTGGTACTATATATTACTCCTTTTAATCGGACATCTCCGAACCTCAAAGACGAGGAGCTTGTGTGCGTTGCTCTATATTATCAATTATATGTCAGCGAAATTTAATTAAATAATAAGCTTGGATTTTTAATTTAAATTTTTAATTTGTATATCTCCTTGCCAAGTTGAAATCTACAGATCTGTCCCTTTGTCTTTTGTTCTTCTGATACTGGTGGTCTGTGACAAACTAAACAGTTGACAAAATAAAATGTGAACGAACTTAAAATTCCAATCATAAGTAACATCAACTGTAACGTGATGAAATATAAGCTTGGATTTTTTATATTATTATGGCCAATAGTGCAACATTAGAGATTCCGTTGGAAATTATTTATTATCCTTGCTTCCCATGTACAGTGGGATCCGTGAATATTACCTTGCAAATTGTCCATGACTATTTTCATTAAATTTCTCTTAAATCCTATGTGTTTTTAAGCAATGGATTTTTATGTATGCTGGTGCAGAAGTTATCAACAACATGTCTTGAGTTTTCATTTAATTCTTGAAGCTCTTATTGGGTAAAATAAAGTGCACAAACATGGTGATGGACAATTTGCACGGTAATACTCATGGATCCCACTGTACTATAGTTCATTCTCGTACATAATACGATAGTGTAGTTAACAAACTAATAACCAACTATCACAATTTATAACGTACCTTCATTTTTTAAAAAAGTTTTGAAACCTTTATACTTCAAAACCAATGTAACTAATAGTGATAAAATTGTGCACACGATGGAATTTTAATTAAACAATAGTTGATTATTGAGATATAATTAACTTAGGTTTTTTGTAACAATGAACAATAGCCTATCATCCCCTCCAAAACAAGAATCTAAAGATCATTGCTACGATTCAATTATTCACGTTATTATTTAACCAGCTGTTTCTAGAAATACTTCATATTAGTTATGTTCATTAGTACGAGCTGTACAATATATTACCATGTGTATTAAGGTAACTTAAAAACTTTTGTACACGAAGCCGTAGCGTTCTGAATTGACTTAACGATTTCAGCAAATAATATGGAAGATTATAATTATTAGTAGCATTAATTAATGTTTAATTTCGTTACTTTGCCACATCATTCATTTAATGAAAACGCTTGATGAAGCAGATGAAATGAGACAAGTACAATACCGTCTTGGACGGTACTCCAACCTAGAACATTGTAAGAGTTGACAACTCAACGTGTTCGACCAATTAAGCCTCATCATCATTATTATTGTTACATTCTGCAGCAGATTACAATGTTAAATCAGGGTTGCAACAAGATGCAATACTGTTGTGTTCATTTAAGTAAATTAAAAATAATGATGATGATTAAATATACAGGGTGCTCCGTTTGGAATGTCATAAAAGTAAGCCATTGTACACAAGAGGTTAATGTGCGTATCTCTGAGAGGTTTGTTGTAATATAAACAAAAGGATGTAAGTTTCGAGTGAGCAGAGGTTTGTAGACTTCAGCCGCGTGGCGGCGCTAACATGCATTGTAGACAAATATCAAATTTGTAAACCTCGACTACTCGAAACTTACATTCTCTCGTTTGTAAGGTAAGTTACCGCAATAAGGCCCGCCTAAAACGTTTGCCTTTGAAACTGTCAATTTAGAAGAATCCACAATTATTGTTACAGGACATGAAACTTTATTATGTTGGTTACAGACAATCAATATATAACAGTTGTACAATTCCTCAAAATGCAAAATAAAATGTGATGAAAAGATATTTGCAATGGGCCTTATTTTGTACCCTATTTCACAATAAGGCCCGCGTAGCAACACTCAAAAGTTCGATGGTAAATTGTTACAAAACTATGCTTTAAAGCATTAAAAGCAATAAGATCAGATTCCACAGATTGTTAACCATTCACGAAATAAAAGTCTAAGCTTACAATTCAGTTTCAGTCCATCTATCAGTGAGAGTAAGTGAAAATGTCCTCGTCCTGAGGTAGTATCCCAGCACACTCCTCATGACACCATGTCCAGCATACCACACAAGCTCTTGGGCCTTGTTGTGTAACATGGCACGACATGTCGTTTCGTAACATTACAGTTCAGCACAATAAAAGTACAACGGGAAACACTTTGTTGTTGTAATGGACACGGTTAATGTTAGATGCAGACCAAGTATTACCCTACTGTCTACACTACAGGAACATATATAGGACGAAATATGTGGTTTGAAAGTTATATCTCACCTTTTTGCAACAGCACCAAAACTTCGGACTGCTCCAGTTCCGCGACGACTCATACTACACGGGCACTATGGGTAATGTTTTTCCTTGAGTACTTTCAGCTTTCATACAATGTTGCCATCTGGTAGTCGCTTTTCATAGTTTCAGAGAAACAGTCAGTGGGCTTTATTGTGGTCCGGGCCTTATTGCGGTAACTTACCTTATTACAACAAACCTCTCAGAGATACTCACATTAACCTCTTTATGACATCCCAAACGGATCACCCTGTATTTTCTGATACAACATGCACTCATTATATACTCCAAAAATAGTGATCAGTGTACTGAGAATGTTTTCTGCGTTATTTATGGGAAGAGGCTAAATTTAGACGACACCATGGAAACGTATTCACATCTCTTTTCCTCCATCGTGTTATGACGTGTCGAGCTATTTCCTGCTCTCACGGGGCCGGTGATTAGATTTCCTCCACACAAAAGCCCCGGAGAGAGCATAACCACCAAGGCAGAGAGATTCTCATGCTCAACCGCTAAACCTGTCCTCTTGCAATCAGGAGGTTTCTGGATCAATTCTCGGAAAGGTCAATTCTAAACCTACCTGTGCAGGCAGTTTTCTGCGTAGTTTAAATTACGGGTGTGTAAAAAGTGGATTTGGAACGAACGCCGCCTTTTTAGGCACCTTAATGGACTTCCTATGAACACCGAGACAACACCAGATCCTTTCCGATTTCTCCATAAGAAAACGAGAAATCTAGGTATTCTATGCTCATTACTGGCTACCATATTACCTTTTGTGCATGTTATAAATTACTTTTTACACGTATATATATATATATATATATATATATATATATATATACAGGGTGTCGCAAACTCTTTCAACAACGCTTGGGTACTGGTAGATATCATAAAAACAAGTAACTTTTCCCTATAAAGTTTACCTCGAAAGCGCTTAGTTTCTGCGCTATAAGCGCTTAGTTTCTGCGCTATAAGCGCTTAAAATGTATCCTGTACGTATGCAACCCAACACAGCAAACGCTTGCTCTGACATAACTACCAGGGACGCGTGCCAGGGTTGCCACTAGCGTTCCTCGTTAAGAGAGACGACTTGAAAACAACAACCTGGGAGTCTTGCCTGAGCAAAATCCAAAACATTAATGATACTTGCGATGTTGTAAGAAGCATTGACAGTATTTATAAACTGACCAAGACAAATAATCGGCAGACTGAAATTCAAGATTACGTACTCATTCTAAAATATCTCCATAATTGATCGATTGATTTGGTTTATTTTAATTTGCTTTTCTGCCACCTTTGGCTAATCGCGAAGATGAGGATGATAGCTATGATGAAATAACAAATGACACCATTGTCTAGGCCAGGATTTAAACCCGAGATACCTGGCGCCTTAGCGATCCTTGCTAACAACATCACCATGTTACCCTGCCCCCGTGTCAGGGCAACAGTGTTTTTTTTCTGATTGAAATATTTATTAATATGTTAATTAATTAGGTAATTACGTGTATAAACATATATATGTGTTATTAGTGTAAATCAATTTATTATGCATTTTTAGGTTCATATTATTCCATGTATAAATACCATGTAGCTCTCTGTTCTTGCTTCGTGTTATGAACGTTCTAGGAAAAGGCGGGCAGTATAGCTGTTATAGGTTAAAAATTTTTAAAGAAGGGCCGTTGGCAACAGACGCCAACCAAACATATATAAACTCCCAGATGAGAGTAGGGGACGTCGGCTGTTGGAACTGAGACTTGGAAGGGAGAGGCTGTTTTTGCTTCGGTTAGCTAGGACCGGAGGACAGGTCTCCCGAAACGGATGCTGTAAGAGATTGGATTGCCGGGCAAGCTAGTGCCTTGGTGTCCAGTTTACAGGTAAAAAGGTAGTTTGTACTGGATGTTATTTTGAAGTAATTACGGTGCACCGGGCAGCCTAGTGCCTTGTCACCGTGGAGGTTGAGAAATGTACACGTCGGGCGGCATAGCGCCTGTTAAGACGTTTCCTGGAGTAACGCGAGTCTACCTTGTGACAAGCGTACTTCAGATGTAATTCATGAAATGTAAAGCATCCAGGTACAAACAATAGAGATTCCAACATCAAAATTAGAGTTTTGGCCCGATAAATAATTAGAGAAATGAACGTTCGGATACGACTTGTATATACTTGAAATTTTACGTTAATTAAACTTATAGAAAATACCAAAAATTTCCGTTTTTAATTTCACACAAGCTGGACAAGGTAATTTATCCCCCTGATCATAAAGGTTTCGCAAAAGGTTTTCCGTTGTCTCTTGTAGTTAATTATATAATTATGTTGACTTGTAGCAACCCACGTGCATTGTCGTACAAAGAAAGATACCCCTAGACAAATCTGAGCCGAGTACGAAAAGCACCGAACCTCGAGTGCGGAGGTAAAGTGTGGGGGGCAGGATAGTAACATATTTATTTGGGGGCTCTGTCCGCGATTGAACTTATTTTCTTTGAAGGCCTGTCGCAGGATATTGAACTAGATTTTTGAATTGAAAGTTAAGGAGAAACGGACGAGGATCGAACCGATGATCTTGCGAAACTGAAAAGGGGAAGTTAGAAGTTACAAGAATGTCGCTTGGTAACTCGAGCAGGTCCAGCCCGACCGAGTCAGAACTTTCTGTTGTTGAGGAACAAAGTTGCGTTCCAAGAGTGACAATGGAGGAAATTCGTTTGCCGCTTCCTACATTTGAGGGAAATGTAGGGAAGGAAGATGCTTTTTCGTATCTGGATAGGATTCAAGATTACGCGAGAATGCTGAAAATTTCTGAAGATGATCTTCTGAAGCAGTTTATTCCTCTTTCGTTGAGAAATGAAGCGAGAGAGTGGTTTTTGTTCACGGAACCGTTCGGTGATTTTTCACAATTCAGGCATAAATTCTTGCAGGCTTTTCACGGATTGGATTATCAGAGAGAAGCAGAGTTATTTTTGTCTCAGAGGTTTCAACTTGCTAACGAGGGATTGGCGGAATACGTTCGCAAAGTTGACAGGCATTTTAGTAGGATAAAGAATTCGGCTTCTGCACAGGAGAGAATTGACTTTGTGAAATCGCACTGCAATCCGATATTTAGGGATTATTTGTACAACAAGACATTCACTTCTATGAGAGAAATGAGCGAGTACGCCCTGGAACTACAAGCGGAGTTTTTGGAAAGGCAGAGATTCAAGTCTTTCGTTTCGGAAGACGAAATTTACAGCTGGTCGTTGAGAAAGTCATTTAACCAGGAATGCGAAGAGGAGGGGGAAAGAAAGAAATCTGATATTTTCTTGGACCCTGTGAGCATTGGTTTTGACCACCCGAAAGTCGAGCGCTTGAGGGCTGAACATTTGGTTTCACGCCCTCCACCCTCGCGGCTTGCGGTGAGGGATGAAAACAAACAGAACCGCTTTTCGAAGGAAGATTGCCATAGAAATAAATTATGCTACACTTGTGGACAGAAAGGTTGCAGAGCTTCAAATCACCGTAGGGAAAACAAGATTAATGAACGTGGGAAGGAAGTAATAACAAAAAACGCGTAGAGTCGCCACGAATTTGTCAAGTTCGTGGCGTGGAAACTGCAAATTTTACAAAGAAGAAAAATTTTTCGCCTCACAATGTAAATGTAAAAGATGTTAGGGAACCTATTGTTTTATGCAACGTGGCTAATGTGGAAGTACACGCATGTATTGATACGGCATCGTCCAATATCTTTGTGTCTTTGGAGGTCTTCGAGAAGATGAAGACAAATGGAGTGAAATTGAAGGGTTTTAAAACTAAAGTAATACTTGCGGAAGGAAATGTGGAATCTTCGGGGAGCGCTTACGTGAATATTAAGTTTCACGGACACAAGGCTCGGGATCAGATATTTGTGTTATCTAATGCTAATCATGAAATGTTAATGGGAAGGACATTAATGGCTAAGCTGGGACTTATACCCATGATTCATCGTAACGGGTGGGCAATTGAGCCTGATCTTTCGAAAATCGTGCCTTTTGATTCGCCGTCGACACGTGACAGCGTTGATGCTGTTGGTTCTAGGGGACTGGGTTCGACCACGGATGGAGTCGAAGGGGTCCGAGAGAACGTTTCTGCCTGCGGAGCGGAGACACGTAGCAGCGACATCAAAGGGGAGGGGGTTGACGAAGAGAGAAGGATTGCCATGCTGATGGAGGGTACCGATATCTCAGACGAAAACAAGCCGAAATTGATTGCCATACTGAGAAGGCATATTGATGTTTTTCAAGATAAACCGGGATTAGCAAAGGATTACGAGGTTCGTTTGGATGTGGATAACGAGAAGCCGGACCGAGCGAAACCTAGGCCACTTTCTAAGCAAAAGAAGAAATTCGACCAGAAGCAGAAAAGGAAAACAGAAACGATGTTTACAGATGCAGCTGGCAACACTGTCAATGGAAGACGGACGGACGGACAGAAAGAAACTTCGCCGCCCGTAGATCTTAACGATAAAGAAATGTGGAAAGGAGAACAACAGATTGATCCTTATTTGTCGAAATTAATTGGATGTTTAAATGGAAAAGAAGTTGAAATAAAGGATGCTCGAGAGAAGAGAAAATTTGACTTTTATCTGCAACATTCCTGTCTCGACGATGATGAACTGCTTTACCGTTTCGTTGACGAAAACACTGGACTTTATCCACAGTTTAGCTCCAGATTGAAGCTGTGGGTACCAGAGAAGTTGAAGAATGAAGTACTTAAATCTTCGCATGATGATTTATTATCTGCGCACTTAGGACATGGAAAGACATTGTTTAAGGTCCTAGAGAATTATACTTGGGACGGAGTAGTCAAATATGTCAGTAACTATTGTAAAAGTTGTATCACTTGTCTTCAGTATAATCCTGACAACAGCAGAAAGATGGGATTTATGAACTCGAGGAAATCTACTGCGCCTGGATACAAAGTGTTTCTGGACATTTTTGGACCACTGCCTACAAGTACGAAAGGGAGATACAAGTACTGTTTAGTCATTCAAGATGAGTTCTCAAGGCACATTAGTTTGACACCACTTAGAACTACAACGGCGAGGACGATCTCGCAAGCATTCTTGAAGTACTGTTTTCAATCAGGATTCCCGAAATACGTTGTCAGTGACAACCAGAGTGTATTTCGAAGCAAACTGTATTCACAAACGTTGCGTTCTGTGAATTGCAAACCTGTCTATATTACGCCATATAGACCGAAGGGAAATAAATCAGAAGCAGCGATTAAGATAATCAAGCAAGCACTTGGAAAGTTCTGCAAGGAACACTCGTCGTGGGCTGAAAACTTGGATGCGATAAGTTTTGCCATTAATAATGCAACGAATTCAATGACTGGGTTGAAACCGTCATTCTTGTTCTTTGGACGTGATTTGAACACACCGTATGACACTCGGAAAATAGAGCTTCAGAGGGAAGATGGAACCGGGGAGGACGTCGCGGCGGAGAGACAGATGGATTACGTCATGCAGTTAAAGGAAAGATTGGGCGCGGCTTTCGAATTTGCAAGAGAAAAAGAAGAAAAGGCGAGGCAAAAGGCGTCAAGGGCCTACAATAAGGACAGAAGAAGGGTTAATCTTCGTGTCGGAGATCGAGTACTGGTTCAAGAGCATAGGATTTCGTCTGCTTTTAATAAGCAAACTGCATGCTTTTTCCCGAAATTCAAAGGGATCTACAGAATTCTGAATTTCACTACTCCAAATAATGTTGTTTTGGAAAAGGAAGGTGAGGGGAAGAGAGTTCTGGCTAACGTTGACCAGCTGAAGGTGATTCCGAGAAGAAATTTGAGAAATGTGAGGGAAAGCACTCGTCCCTAAATTCTAGCCTGAGAATCCATTTCAAGGGGAGGGGGTAGAAGGGCTGTGAAAAATGATGAAAAAGAAGCCGACAAGTCGACTTCGAGTTTGTACAGTAGTAATTAAGTTCCTGATTTATTGTCGCTACACATTAGAGTTCTTGTAAATTTATTTCTTGTGAATGAAAGATTTAAATTACAAACTGTTGGATTTTGTTAGGTAAACCTTTTACCGATAAAAGTAGATGAATATTCTGCACACAAGGAAATGAGATTTTCATCGCTAAGAGAATGCTGAAGGATGGCAGTTCGATGCCCGGAAAAGGAAAGGAAAGTTTCCTTATAGATGAAAAAATGGGAAAGCCATTTTATTATCGGGTCGTGTGATCGAACGATAGAACCTTGGAAAGCATTTGTAGCTGAAATTCGGCAGGAGTCGAACCGAGTACCGCAAAGGTCCCAGACGAAAGGACTAGGGGACTAAGGAGCCGGGGTTCTTCGGATGGACCGAGGAGGAGGCTGAGTCGACCCTAGAGCGGGAACCGGACATGTTCGTTGGAAGGTGGAGGAGCTGTCTGCACCTTGGAGCAGTCCTGATGACCAGATGAACGAGATGTCCAGTAGATTCCAGGATTCCAGGAGGAAGAATCCGTGTGGAAATTGGATATTTAGTGCAGTGAAATCGAGACACTTCTTTTTCAGAGAGACGTTTTGACGTGTAGTGAAAATAACGTTATCAGTGAACTTTTCTTTTTCAGATACAGTGCTTAACTTTTCTCAGTGACTTTAAGACAATTCAAACATACTGAAATTAAATTTCAGATTGAATTGTAACGCTGGGGAGGGGGAATCTGTTACCCTGCCCCCGTGTCAGGGCAACAGTGTTTTTTTTCTTATTGAAATATTTATTAATATGTTAATTAATTAGGTAATTACGTGTATAAACATATATATGTGTTATTAGTGTAAATCAATTTATTATGCATTTTTAGGTTCATATTATAAAAAAGGTAAAGTGTTCCCCTGTGCATAGCACCACGCCATGAAGGCGTATAGGGGGTGTGGGGGTAACGCCCCACACTTTCTTGATCCGGTCGTGAGTGGGGGTGATGTGATCAGCATCACGCCCCTGACCGCCTTTACCCCCCAGAGTTTCCCCCAGGTACCCATGTTATTCGACGCTGGGTGGGCGCCGGGGCCGCTTTCACCGTTAGAAAAGTTCCCGGATTTGAACCGGCCGGGGATCGAACCCGGGACCTTCAGCATGGTAGTCAGACGCGTTACCGACTGAGCCACCGCGGCCACCGTGGCACTGACTCATTTATATATTATATTATTCCATGTATAAATACCATGTAGCTCTCTGTTCTTGCTTCGTGTTACGAACGTTCGAGGAAAAGGCGGGCAGTATAGCTGTTATAGGTTAAAAATTTTGAAAGAAGGGCCGTTGGCAACAGACGCCAACCAAACATATATAAACTCCCAGTTGAGAGTAGGGGACGACGGCTGTTGGAACTGAGACTTGGAAGGGAGAGGCTGTTTTTGCTTCGGTTAGCTAGGACAGGTCTCCCGAAACGGATGCTGTAAGAGATTGGATTGCCGGGCAAGCTAGTGCCTTGGTGTCCGATTTACAGGTAAAAAGGTAGTTTGTACTTGATGTTATTTTGAAGTAATTACGGTGCACCGGGCAGCCTAGTGCCTTGTCACCGTGGAGGTTGAGAAATGTACACGTCGGGCGGCCTGTTAAGACGTTTCTTGGAGTAACGCGAGTCTACCTTGTGACAAGCGTACTTCAGATGTAATTCATGAAATGTAAAGCATCCAGGTACAAACAATAGAGATTCCAACATCAAAATTAGAGTTTTGGCCCGATAAATAATTAGAGAAATGAACGTTCGGATACGACTTGTATATACTTGAAATTTTACGTTAATTAAACTTATAGAAAATACCAAAAATTTCCGTTTTTAATTTCACACAAGCTGGACAAGGTAATTTATCCCCCTGATCATAAAGGTTTCGCAAAAGGTTTTCCGTTGTCTCTTGTAGTTAATTATTAGGCATTATCTGCGGAGATGGCCGACGGGTGAGAACTGATCAACGAGGTGCTCCGCAGAATTAAGGTTTTTTATTGGTGTTTTTAAGTGGATATGCAAAGTGTGATGGTGAAATAGAACGTAAGTACTTAGTGCTTAGAATAGTATATAATGTGAACTCTAAAATTGTATGAACATTATAAATAATGAAATATATTAATGGTAAATCGGCTTTCAAGAACATAAATAAACCATCAATTGTCAACAGTTGAAGCACCAGTATTGCCAGATCAATCTGCGGAGCGCCGGGACGATTCAACGATAAATCGAAGTGTTTAAAGTGAGTGTCTAAAGTGAGTGGTTTACTCTTAATGAGCAATAATGAGTCAGTGCCCGGTGTGTAAGAATTCGGTTGCCAGACAAGACGTAGAATCAAAAATACAATGTCTCCAATGCTTAAAATACTATCACACACAATGTGTAAATCTGGCAGAACCTGATATTGAATATATGAATAAACAAAACAAGAAATGGCGTTGTAATACTTGTGAAAGAGAAAGAAGAAACAGTCTTTATGAAGACAATTTACCAGCTGGTAGCAGTGAGGGAAGTATTTCTATGCAAGATGTTTATAAGATGTTGATAAACTTACAGAAAGACTTCGAGGATCTGAAAAGAAGTAATCGAAATATTGAAAAAGAACTTGGTAAATCTTTAGATCTTGTACATGAAAAGTTAGATGAAAATAATGACATGTTAAAAAAACAAAATGAAGTAATAAGAGAATGTAAAGTGCAAATCGAAAAACTTAATGATGATAATTTGCGATTAAAGAAGCAGCTTAAAGAAACGCAAACTCAAATTGAAGAACTAGAACAGTACGGTAGGAGGAATATGGTAGAAATATATGGTATTCCTGAAACACAGAATGAAAATGTGTATGATATTGTAAAAGATATTGGTAGAGCCTTGGATGTTGAAATTAAGAATGAAGATATTGATATATGTCATAGACTAAAAAAAATCTCCTCATCAACATGATAGTGGCATCATTGTGAAATTTGTTAGGAGAAGTGTAAAGGATAAATTTGTAGAGAAAAGGAAAGTTAAAAGAAATCTAAATATAAATCAAATAGGTTTTACTCATAATGGTACAATTTATGTAAATCATAGTATAACATACAGTAGGAGAAAGATATTTAATGAAGCACGTAAGATAAAAACTGAAAAAAGATATGCGTTTTTGTGGATAGACAATTCGGGTAGAATTCTACTGAGGAAAAGTAAGGATAGTACAGTAATACACTTAAAATCCATGGATGATGTAATAGCTATCCAGTAAAACTGGAAATTCTTGTTGGTTATGATTTTTCGTGGAGAGATTAAAAACACTATCTATTTATTACCAAAATGTACGTGGATTGAATACTAAAACTCATGAATTCTATACTAATAGTATTCAATTGCGAATATGATATAGTGGTATTGACAGAAACTTGGCTACAGAATGGAGTGTATAATCAAGAATTGTTTAATGACAATTATGTGGTATATAGAAAAGATAGGGATAATAATAAAAGAGGGGGAGGAGTAATAATAGCTGTTCATCACAACATAGATTCCTGTATTATAGACATATGTAGCCAGGTAGAGTTTATATGTGTAAAGGTGACACTGGGTATCAATATATATTATATTTTTTCAGTATATTTTACTCCCCAAGCAAATTTGGAAACATATCGGTCTTTTTACAATATATTCGAACAATATACATATCTTCAAAATAGTAATATTCTCATTATAGGAGATTTCAATTTATCTTTAATAAGTGATGCGTCATATAACCTATTAAATGGGGATAACGCATGCATCAATCTAGCTAACTTTATAAATCTCTATGACTTATGTTCCATTAATAATATTAAAAATCAGAATAATAAAACCCTTGACTTGGTACTTACTAATAGCAATAATAACATATTAATACATAGAGAAGTGTATCCCTTTGTAAAGAAAGATTTACATCACACAGCTTTAAACATCACACTTCATCTGGGTTCTATTCATGATAGAGTTTCAAAGGAGAAAGTGAATGTTTATAATTTTCAAAAAGCTGACTTTTTAAAACTATATCAAATGCTCAACTTAATAGATTGGACAGAATTAAAGAATTACAATAATGTAGATGATGCAGTAAAATGGTTTTACGATAAGTTTAATGTAGTATTGAATAGTACCATACCAAGAAAAGAACGCACCTTCAATAGTAAATATCCTTACTGGTTTAATGCAGAAATTATTAATATTATAAAGGAGAAAGAATACTATAGGAAACGCAAGAAACATGATAGCAATAGTGAACATAGGTATAAAGAATTACGGAAGCGATCGAAAACTTTAATTACAAATGCTTATAATAATTATATTAAAAAATTAGAGGAAGATATTAAGATTGATATGAAAGGTTTTTGGCGATTTGCAAAAAGTAAGAGGAACACTAAAAAAATTAATAATCAGAAAATGAAATCAGGTAAGAATATATTAGATTCAAATAAAAGTATCGCAGATGAATTTGCGAATTTTTTTAGCACTGTATATAGACAAAATGAACAAAATGAAGATAATTCTAGTGTAGTTGTAAATACAAAAGCTAATACACTTCTAACATTATCATTGAATAAAATTCATAAAGACGAATATTATAATGCAGTAAAGAATCTTAAAGCAAAGAAGTCATGTGGACCAGATGGGATTCCGCCGTATATCGTTAAGGCGTGTTCGGAAATATTAGAATATCCTTTGTGCACAATTTACAATTTAATATTGAAGACGCAAACATTTCCCAGTATTTGGAAACTAACCAAGGTGTGTCCTATACCAAAAACGAATAAAATATCCGAAATAGAAAATTATAGACCAATCTCAATTTTATGCTCCCCTGTGAAGGTACTTGAGCAAATTCTTTACACTAGAATATGTAATCATGTCAAATGTTGGATAACAGATTGTCAACATGGTTTTACAGCAAAAAGATCGACCATCACGAATCTATTAAATTATACACAAGAAGTTCATTTAATGTTACATAATAGATCCACAGTGCATACTATTTATTTAGATTTTACTAAAGCATTTGATAAAATCAATCATAAAGTGCTTCTTCATAAACTAACATGGTATGGATTATCAGATGACTGGATATCACTGATTGAATCATATTTGAAAGATAGAAGACAATATGTAGATTTTAGGTTGGCAAAATCTTTTAAATATGATGTAAACTCTGGAGTACCGCAAGGATCAAACTTAGGGCCTCTTTTTTTTGTACTGTATGTGAATGACCTACCATTAAGTATTAATAAATCTAGTTGTCTAATGTATGCAGATGACATCAAAATATATAAAGAAATTACAAAGTTGCAAGATACTTGTCAATTGCAGGAAGATTTAAAGCGTGTTTATCAATGGAGTATTCAAAATAAACTTGATCTCAATATAAAAAAATGTTATTACATGGTATTATCTGCAAATAAATCGAACGTGCAATGTGAATACTTCATAAACAACCAAAAATTGGAAAGAGTCAATACTATGAAGGATCTTGGTATAATAATTGACAAGGATCTCTCGTACTCCACTCATATAATACAAATGGTAAATATTGCATACACAAAATTAGGTTTTGTAATTAGAATGTCAAAATATTTAAAGGATTTGGATGCAATCACGTTATTATACAATGCAATGGTTAGGAGTACCTTGGAATATGCATCTATAATCTGGTCACCAATAGCTAAAAAATATATAGAAAAAATAGAACAAATACAAAAACGCTTTCAACGTTATTTGTATTCCAAAAAACATGGTAAGAATTGTAATGTTAAAATGTTATCTACCAATACACTTCAAAAAGAAATCGACATGCCATCATTAAGGTCAAGGAGAATTTTTATGCAACAGCTATTTTTGTATAAAATAATTAATGGCCTTATGGATAATGCTCAAATTTTAAGCAAAATATCTTTTAATACTACATGTTGTCATCTTCGAAATAGAAACTTGCTGAATTGTCAAATGGCTAAAACTAAGAAGTATCAAAACTCTCCGTTACAGCAAATGTTAGATTTGTACAATAAGTTATCAATGATAGATAATGAGTTAGACTTTTCGTATTCCCGGAATATTTATAGAACAAAGTTGCAATCATTATGTTTTACACAAGAAATTATAGAAATTATTGTCTTATAAGTGCAAATATTTAGGACTTCTGAATATAAATATATGTTATAGGTGAGATATTTATTTGTTATCATTTACTATGAGTGTATGTAGGGCTTTGTATTGTTTTGTATTCCCTGAATGTTTGCAAGACAAAATTTCAATCATTATGGTTTGCGCAAGAAATTATAGAAATTATTGTCTTGTAAGTGCAGACATTTAGGGATTTCTAAACATGTATATATATCATGGGTGATAGGTATATTGTTACCATTTACTATGAGTGTAGGTAT
Organism: Lepisma saccharinum; assembly: GCF_977018435.1. NCBI lineage: Eukaryota > Metazoa > Arthropoda > Insecta > Zygentoma > Lepismatidae > Lepisma > Lepisma saccharinum. The sequence continues at coordinate 38,979,527 of NC_139250.1, read as the reverse complement.
GGCTTTGTATTGTTTTGTCTTGTAAATATCTATTTGTGTGAAGTATCTCTTTATTTGTGTGTATGTGTGTTTTTATATATTATTAATTATGTATGTATATTTAAACTGTATGCAAGTCTCCCATAATTGGAGAAGCTTTCTCTGTTGGAGACAACTACAATTAAATAAATAAATAAATAAATAAATATAATTATGTTGACTTGTAGCAACCCACGTGCATTGTCGTACAAAGAAAGATACCCCTAGACAAATCTGAGCCGAGTACGAAATGCACCGAACCTCGAGTGCGGAGGTAAAGTGTGGGGGGCAGGATAGTAACAACCACGGAGTGTTTCGTGTATCATGCAATATCAACAATTGCAAGGGACACGTGAGATAGGGGAAATTCGCTAAAGAACAAATGTAAATAATGCGCAAATGTGCAATACGAGTGCCCTTTACAGTTCAGCGCTTGACATAAGTATGCATTCCTTGGCTTTGGTTCTTAATAAGCACTAGTTTTAATGTGTGAATTTTGTTCATGTCTAAACGACGTTTTTCATTAAATTGAAAGTCGGCATCTGTGGTGTAGTGGTTAGAACATCGCGCTACGATGGCAGGAGTCTTGGATTCGAATCCCGGCTTGGGTGTGAATGTTTGTGAGTGTCCATTCATCAATTTCATCATATCATCACTCATCCCCATCTTTGCAAATTAGCCAAAATTGGCACAAAAAGTGATGTAAAATAAAGCAAATCAATCAATCAATGCATCATTAAATTAAAAGAGTCTTGCAATTATTTCCTTATGATTGATTGATTGGGTGTTTCAAGTCCATTTTATGCACAGTAAGGCTAATTGGGACTGAAGCTACAGTTTAAAGTGGGATCCAAACCACTATGTGCCTCCACAGGGTATCGAACCCTGGACTTCTTGATTATAAGTCGACGACGCTACCACTGCGCCATCGGGGATGCCTAATGAGACGAACACGATTAGCAATAACGGTAGCACAGATAGGAATAATTTTCAAATAAATTGTAATAACATTACAGTTTGCGTGTTCGAAACGAGGCAGCAAACACATCATGTCAACATTTGTTCGTTCGTGGATTTCCCCTATCTCACGTGTCCCTTGCAATTGTTGATATTGCATGATACACGAAACACTCCGTGGTGATGTTGTTAGCAGAGATGGCTAAGGCGCCAGGTATCTCGGGTTTAAATCCTGGCCTAGACAATGTTGTCATTTGTTATTTCATCGTAGCTATCATCCTCATCTTCGCGATTAGCCAAAGGTGGCAGAAAAGCAAATTAAAATAAACCAAATCAATCGATCAATTATGGAGATATTTTAGAATGAGTACGTAATCTTGAATTTCAGTCTGCCGATTATTTGTCTTGGTCAGTTTATAAATACTGTCAATGCTTCTTACAACATCGCAAGTATCATTAATGTTTTGGATTTTGCTCAGGCAAGACTCCCAGGTTGTTGTTTTCAAGTCGTCTCTCTTAACGAGGAACGCTAGTGGCAACCCTGGCACGCGTCCCTGGTAGTTATGTCAGAGCAAGCGTTTGCTGTGTTGGGTTGCATACGTACAGGATACATTTTAAGCGCTTATAGCTCAGAAACTAAGCGCTTTCGAGGTAAACTTTATAGGGAAAAGTTACTTGTTTTTATGATATCTACCAGCACCCAAGCGTTGTTGAAAGAGTTTTGCGACACCCTGTATATGAAGAAAACAATAATGCAATAAAAAGAGGGGGAAGCGATAAATTTCACGGAACTGACGTCCTGGTATATTTTAAAGGTTCCAGGACAATAAACGCATGCGGACGGAGGCGGAATTTTTTCCGCCCCCCCCCCCTCGTTTAAATCAAGAGTAGACCGAGATTCTCGCCCTCGTTCCAAATTTTGGTAAAAGTATTTGAAAAATTTACCTGCACGAAATTGACTTTACAGTACGATATGTGAATTCACTACGCATAGGGAACTGATATCTACATTTTATTTAGAATAATAACCAAGCCAATCCATTGGTGTCAGTTGTGAGTTGTTTGGTTTTTATATATTAAGAACAAGCCCTGTTGTTTCGATGGTTCGTAGGGTCGAAACGAAGCTTTAAACAGAAGAAAATCTTCATTAAGAAACGTTGTTTGCCTCATTGTCTTCTAAACCAGTGTTTCTCAACCGCTAGGGCGCGAGAAGCTCTGAAATTTGTCATCTTATTTTGAGCAGAAGTTCTCATGAACGAATATTTTGTATGGAAATACTCTGTTTTATTGTAATTGTATGGCGTTCATAACAAATATTGCTAATAAAGCACTTTCTCAATAGAGCCGCAGTAGCTCAGTTACGCACGCACCCACCGTCGAATAAAGTGGGGTACCTGGAGGAGACTCTGGCGGGTAAAGGCGGCCGGGGCGTGGTGCTGATCACATCACCCCCACCTTCGGCCGTGTGGGGCCCTAACTCCACACCACCTATACGCCTTCAGGGCGTAGTTCAAGTTTTACTAAATTACATTGGCCGGAGAAAATCACAAGATTTCATTAGATCTACTGGTTGACAACTTATTCAAATCTAATTTCATTATTGTCAACAAGTCTAGACATAATGGAACTATCACTCTTTTTGATTATGCCAAAATTTATTTATCAGTGCTTACTTTCAAGGTACATATTATTTAATGTGTAAATTGTAAATACTAGAAAAGTATTTAAGAACTAAATTGTTGTTATCGAAGCATCTACATTTAAAAAAAGAATTTACCGGGCCATTATCTCGAGACAGGGAAGGGAAAGCGATTGCAGTTACTAGTCCTCTATTCCGGATTGTCTGGAGTAAGAGAACGCGAACGCGGTCTGGGCGCACGTTGCGGGTGTGTGCCTCGTTCAATGAACGTGCGGAAGGGCGCGACTCGACTGGTCATTCGCGGTTCAGTAGTTCTGTAGTAAACTTCGTTGCCTTCATCTCCCACCCTTCACCACCCACAAGCTTTCGCCTCTGCGCGTCGCTACTCCAGACATTCCGGAAAAGTTGTATAGCAGCGTGTACTGCTTCGCTCTGCCCACTTCATTCTCCCTCCCTCCTCCTCTGCCGCCGGGATCGAGTGTATATATAAAGTTTCGAAACTCGACGAGACCAAGAACTAGACAGGAACCTAGAACTTGAGACGAGACCGAGACTGCAAAATCTCGTTTCGATAACAATTGCAAGTTTCCACCGTCTCTGAAGTTTGTGTAAAAAGACTTCTTCGTATACATACTGGAATGAGGTTTTCGTTCCTACCGTTGGGGCAAGGTGGATTACAAAGTCTGACTTTATGAGTTTTCTCCACGTCCCACACCTGAAAGTTTGCAGAAATAACACTCATTGACGGATGACGTACTACGCAAGGTGGTGACGTTCTCAGAGTGATTGCATAACTGTTGGCGGGGCAACCAACCAACATGCCCGCAATACGCATTGTAAAGCCTTACATAGGCAGATATTGAAAGTTCGACTGCAGTGTAAGACATGGAATTTTCATTATCAAAATGAAACTTCTGCAACTTTCGGTTAATTGCGAATCATTGTCAAAATGTTTTTGCTGAGATTACCTAATCGAGACTGAACGGTGTTACGCCTACGCATAATTGAATAGTTGGACATTTAAAATGCTACACTTCTTGTGCTACGACGTCAATTATAGTAGATGACGCAATTTTGTAACTTCACGAAGTCGTTATGGACTGACTCTCTAGTTTCTCGTTAGTCAGAGAGTGTTACTCTTGGGATGTGATTGCATAATGTTAACTTAGTGTAGTTTTATTTGGAAAGTGGATTTCTGACAATCATAACTGATTGATTGACTTTCTTTACTTTACTTAGCTTCTTGTGTCACTTTTCGCTAACTTGCGAAGATGGGGATGATTGATGATATGATGAAATTGATGAATGGGACAATCACAAACATCCATGCCCAGGATAGGATTCGAACCCGGGACCCCTGGCGTCGTAGCGCGATGTGCTAACCACTTCGCCACGGGGGCCGGCGCAATTATAATTGAAAATAGGTGGTTACATATTAATATTATTTAGTGTGTGAGGTACATAGTTCGAGTTTGTCTGAGTTTTTAAGTCCACTTTATGCACAGATAGGCTAATCGGGACTGGACCTACAGTTTAGAGTGGAATCCGAACCACTGTGTTTCCACCGGGTATCGAACCCAGAATTACAAGGCGTCGACGTTAGTGGAGGCTCAGCCGTAAAGAGAGAACCCATAGACCGCTGCGTAGAGACTATGGAGCCGCTGGTCGAGCGCGTTAACAAGTTGGCTTTGGATTTCTCCCCCTACGTTCCTGGGTTCGAGCCTCGGTTTGGACATGGCTGTTCCTTGTGAGTATCCCTTCTTCGATGTAATCTAATCATCAATAATCATCATCGTCGCGATTGGTCACATAGTGGCAGAAAATATACTTTTTGCTTTGTTTTCATTTTCAGTAGCAGTGACCATTTCAGCGATATTGAAAATAAATGATTACCTAATACTCTTCTCCTTACATATCGAATAACACCGCTAGCAACGGTGCAATTACCATGTATTACACCTAGCCTTACCTCGTGTAACGCTGCTAGGTGCTGGGATCATATCTTTGTAGCGTTCACTCCGAGCTACTCGCTTAGATTTAGCCTTCGTCTTGAGAGGTACATAACTCTATCAATACTCTTGAAATGAATGGCGACACACAAATTGGGGTTTCGTGGTCTTTAAGACTGAATCGGCAGGGGCTAATTAGAGAAAGGAATTACCTGAATAGTTGATCAGATCAATATGTCTCTTTAATATCTCCTGAACTCCTATCACTATTCTCCTTTCTCTCTCCAGTCCATAGGCGGAGTTCTGGAGTCCCCCCCCCCAACTTAAAAGACTAAAAAAAGTAACACGCGATTAAGTTAAGTTACTACATTTTTGTTATGAAGCCATACCGCAAATCTTGACGTTTGGCATGATGGCATGTGCGGTAATTGCGCTGCAATAGTGGGTCTTAGACGATTTGATTGATGTGTACAGTTTGTACAGAAAGAAAAACATAAAATGTATTTGTGTTGAATCAACAGTTACTGCTGGGGCATCAAAAGAACTTTTCAATTTAATTTTTCTAAAATTTCTGAAGCTTACTATTGTACCGTAACTTTTTTAAAGTAATACGAGTAATGTATCAATAAAAAAATAATGAAATGCAAAATGCAATAATCGTACTGTTTTGCTTCTTTTAAAACAGACAACCAATATACTAATTAATATTTGTTTACTTAAGCGAGGAAATTTAACATTTTCAAATCAAAAAGGCCTAGAACTCGGTGTTTTTAAGTTGTTGTTTTTTTAATTTCCGGGGGAAGGTCTCCGGACCCCTTATAAGCTAGGGGATATTCAACAACCCTCAGGTATATCATATGCTTCTTCCAGAGTTTGACCCCCCCAAAGCAAAAGCTCAAACTCCGCCAGTGTTGCTAGAAATGCATTCTGCTGTAGTAAATGCATTTTTTTGTATTTCCTGCCTTCTACGAAGGGCAGAGTAGCTCAGGAATGTGAGGTACTCTACGATATTATCACATGTAATTTTGCCATGAAATAAACCTAAGTACAATTCTAACGCATTTTGTGGTTACGGAGACCTGGGATGGATCAAAATCGGTCCAGATTCGAATAATATCCCTTTCAAAATAACAACTCATTTCCCCGGGAGCAGTGAAAAGTCATGAAATCGAGAGTTGACTGTATGTATGTGAACGTGCTAAATATGTCATGCCTTGCACACCAGGCATTTCACGCTTCCATCGGTCGCACATGTAATTAATAATTAATAACGTTCATTGTCGAAGCGAGAAACCGCATTAACAATTAAATTTCTCACTATGAGCGGAGCACGAATCCGCATTCAGAGCAGCTATTGTTGTGGCGATGTAGAATTCAACTGTTGGGAGTTGCGATGGCACCAGACGTCCTTGTTTACGAGCGTCTTGAGACGTGGCGAGATGGTTCCGTTAAAGAGAATTTCCTCACTTGCACTTACAGGAGGAAGCAAGGGTTTAAGAGGGTCGTAAGAATTTTACCACAATCTATGTACAGTTTTCAACTGTGTATAAATGTGTGTATAATCATACTTTCTTCTTATGGTGCCAGAGACTGGGTTCTTAAAATATGTTCAACTAAAGGTGTAAAACACCAAAGCCTCAATTATTACGATTAGATCTTTTCACAAGTACAAACAATTGAGATTGTATAAAACTACGAAATTTATATTTTCGTTAATAAATTAAACACAGAGGACAGAATAAGTAATATTCCACGTAATGAAAATTTCAATATTACGTGTGTAAGCATACAATTGCAAAAATATTGTTTTCTTAGTTTTTTTTTTATAAGTCCAATTTATGCACAGAAAGGCTAATCAGAACTTAACATACGGTTTAAAGTGGTATCCGAGATACTATGTACCCCCACCGGGTATCAAACCCGGGACCCCGAGCCTTTTCAAGGCGAATATGTTACCACTGCGCCATCGGGGAGTTTTGCTATTGCAAATAACATAACTGGTTCCTGAAAGTACTCGTTACGGTGATGGGTGTCATTGGTCATTTGAATCAAACTGTCTATCTATTGAATCGATTTCCCTGTTTTTGTTATCTATCCATCTTATTACACCAACTGTTAACATATTGGACACATGTCACAGTTTAATTGAAATCGCAAGCACAGAAATAACCAAAAAACAATCTTCGTTAGTGGCGGACGGACTCAGACCAGTGTTTCGACGAGTCACTCTCCTTAGTGGCTCGAAGATTTGGCTAACACAGAAATCAAAATCGTGGGGTAAAGGAGGAAGGTCAGAAACTCAGGCAGAGGTAGGGTGTTGACAAAACATTCATTGATAAATGGCTACGTTAAAACGACACACCCGGAACAAGCAACCTTGCGCATCAATGCAGGATTTTGCCATCTTTTCCTGTAACCAGCGGTGTTGTTAAGGATAGTTGGACCAAGCAGCAATGAAAGTATAAAATTTTACTCAAACTTCCAAGCATCTTGGCTTGCGTTTGCTGTTGCATGTTAAGTTTTGTTCAGAATGCCGAGCAGGGTCTGTAACACTACAGCGTGGAGCTCGGTTCAAAGATCGTTCGCTCAAGAGGTTCGCGACTTCTCTGAAAGAGATGTTCGATAGTCCGAGTAACAACTATAACATCCCTAAGGGCACATTTCGTCTTGTCCAGTCGATACCTTCTGAATAAGCAATGGGTTTTGCACAACAAGCAAATACTATCGGGTGATTTCCTTGTTAAAAGCCCTAAACTTTTGTCTATAAAACTGTCTTTTACTTAAAGTTTGTCTTGAAATTTTGTATGCACATACCTTGAACAATATAAAACAGGATCTAACCCCTCGCAATAGGTTCGAACTTTTCCAGTGACCTTCATTTGTTTCTTTCCGCGACAATGCATCTCGGTAGTGTTGGCTTGAAGGTACAGGGTTTGTCCAATAAGTATCGGGACTGAAGTCATAAAAATATATTTATTCAAGATATATGTACAGTGTGTTAATATTCTTCAAAATATGATCCTCCTGTATCAATACACCAATGCCAGCGCTTTTTCCACTCTTCATACGCCCCCTGGAAGTCGGCAACCTCAAGGCTGTTCAGGCACCCCGTCGTAGCCGCTTCGACCGCCTCAATCGTCCCGAAACGATGTCCTTTCAGGCTCCTTTTGATCCGAGGGAACAAAAAGAAGTCGGGGGAGCCATATCTGGACTGTAGGGTATTGTACACAATGTGTGGCCAGTGCCTTCCTCACAATTAGAGACGTGTGACTGGGCGCATTGTCGTGACGCAGCAGTCAGGAATCGGCGATCTCCCTTCAGACGCAAATCATCGGTCACAATTGAATGCACAGTGGATTTCAGTAAATGTAACTCATGTGCTATCAAACGAACAATTAACCAGAGATCACTGTTCGGAAGTTCTCACACTTAGGCCACATTTTCAACGTTACGGATCGATGTCGGAAGTCCAGCGCGTTGCTCGTCTTTGACGTCTTCCCGGCCATTTTTTATTTTTTTATGCCACTCAAAAACACGCAATTTGGACGTGGCTTAGTCCTTGTAAGCCTCAGGAATCATATCAAAAGTCTCCGTAGCAGATTTGTTCAGTTTAACGCAAAATTTGATGGCACAACGCTGCTCGATGGTTCTCTGCATCTTGACTCTCGACACGAGCACTAAACACACTTTCACATCAGGTGCGACCTACACACTCTAAAGGCTCGGAAGCAACTGAGCTGGGTCTTCTAGCTCACGTGACATCCCGCAACACCGATCCCACCCACAGAGACCGCCCTACACACTTTCAGATTGGCCGGACAAAATAAATCCCTATACTTATTGGACAAACCCCGTATAGGGATTACAATGTACACAGCGTGTGTTCCCCGTTCGTAACTGGTTCATTTAAAGCATGTCAAAGGACATTTTAGACTGAATTTCGTGCGAACCGTGTACCTTCAAAGTGTTGTATCCAGAAAGTTAGAGACAACGGAAAGTCTTGTCACACAGCATTCAGGATGCTGGAAAATATCTGAAGAGACAAAACAGGATGTAAAGGAGCGATTACTGGCATCACCATCAAAACCATTGCGAACACTTTCCCAAGAAACTAATCTCCCATATTCCACGTGTCAAAAAGCTGCAAAAAAATCAAAACTACATGCTTGCCGTGTGTCACGTGTTGAAGAATTGCAACCGACAGACCATGAAAAACGTGTGCGGTTTTCTTTATGGTTTCAAAATTTTCTTACTCAGAATCCTGGGATTTTTGACCTCACTTGGTTTACGAATGAAGCATGGTTTCATCTGAGTGGCTATATAAACTCTCAAAACACGCGTATGTTGGCAGAAGAAAATGCTCGTGCAATACATGAACAGCCTTTGCATTCTCAGAAAATTGGAGTGTGGTGTGAAGTGTCTCGTAGGCGAATTATAGGCCCTATTTTATTTAACAAAAGTTAACACGAAAGTCTACTTGGGAATATTGACCGAGTTTGTCAACCAGTTAACATATGATGAACTAACTGATGGATATTTCCAACAAGACGGTGCGACATGTCACGCTTCAAATGTCAGCATGAGAGAAATTAAAAGTTTTTTTGGAGACCGAATTATCTCAAAAAATCTTTGGCCACCAACATCTCCCGATCTCACCCCACCTGGCTTCTTTCTTTGGGGCTTATTGAAGGGAAAAGTATATAGAAATAAACCCCGCACAATCGCAGCCCTAAAAGAAGCTATACGTCAAGAGACTGAAACCATTTCCGACGCCACTTTAAGAAAAGTATTCCAGAATTTAGAGAGACGTGTACAAGAGTGCTTGCATGTGGAAGGGGACCATTTTCAGCATCGGATCCTGTTTTACATTGTTGAATGTGCATACAAATTTTCAATACAAACTTTAAGTAAATGGCAGTTTTATAGAGAAAACTTTGGGGCTTCTAGCGAGGGAATCACCCTGTATAATGCAAATTGGGTTGAAAGTGTAAAATAACGCGTGTATACTAATATATTTGTTAAAAGTAACTAAGTAACAGTTACATGGTTCAAAAAGTAACCGAGTTACAGTTACTCCTCTTAAAAGAGTAGCTCAGTTATAGTTACTGGTATACTGGTATATAGTTACATCGAAGTTATTAATAAGGTGTGTTTATACAGCGTGTAGGTTGAATTGTATCATCTGCAAATATGCTGTATAAAGATACAAACTGCGGGAGTACTAATTGAGGTGGATGAATAGTAACTTTATGTTACTTTTATGTTATTGTTACTTTTACAGTTACTTTCTATTAGAAATTTTCTTGCAAACAAATTCGATATACAAACATAATTATTTGTAATAAAGTGAATTATAAGAGCTTACATGTGTTTCAATCATGTTAGTTGTAATGATAGAGTCACTACATGATCCTTTTTTATTATTAGTTTTTGATGAATGTTTAATATTATTTTTTGTTTAGTGACAATAATACTTTTTTATGCAGTCTCCAATGTAACCTGCTGTAGGGCTGGCCTACGTGACGGTGAAAGCCAGTTTGTAGAATGGTGTTGTTTTAAAATCTTACCCTTTCAAACCTGAAGGGGGTGGAAAAGACCCAGTTTTTTTCGAATCGCCTATATAAGGGATATATAGGGGTTGGCATTCTTACGTTTGATCGGGGTCTTCCTTGTCGCACAACAGTTTTGCTACCTTGTGTTCTGACGTCAGACGAGGAATGCCTACGAGGTTAGGTTAGGTTCCATTAGCATAAATAGAATGAAAAATTATTATTTAGGCTAAGAGAAGTAAACATAGCTAGCCTAACCTAGCAACGTAGGCACTTAGCCTAAAATTAAAAAAGCTGTCTGCCTTGACGTCAGAACACAAGGTTGCTCAAGCGTTGTGCGATAAGTGAGACCCTCTTCTGGCCAGAGGGGAGACCTTTGGAAGGTTCTCTTGGTGCCGGAAAGTGGCTGTGGCTAGTCTCAAGGGCTACTGGACACTGTTCAACCATTTCATTTCATGGAAATGCATAGATAAGTCCACGTAATTTTTGAGTAGTTTGGTGTTAAGCCAACGCTTAGTTTTCGGTGGAGATTGTTATTATTCTTAGAGAAACGTCGTGTCCGAAGGTGTTGGTTACAAGCCAAGTACTTTCTTGCGCGAAATTATTAGTTTAAATTTGTAGATTCGACACAGTCAAGGTGTCCGGTTTATATTTAATCTGGGATTAAAGGGACTGTGACAGGGTGGAAATAGAATCACCGGAGTTTTGTTTTATATAATTTCAAGAATAGCGCATAATTAGTTGTTGTAATTTCAAACAAGTTTTGTCACTTTTTTGCATGGCAATTTATATGAACAAACAACAAAGGCAGGTAATTAGAGAATCATGTTATGTATACAAGTGTCAAGCTTGATACATTTTCGAAATAGTACTGATGGTCTAGGCCAATGTACGAACCTCTGTTATATATACAGGGTGTATCTAAATTACCATTACAAACTTTGAGGGCTTTTATTGGGGACTAAGACGGTTACGTTTTGCATAGGAACTCATGTCCGGAAACGGTACGACATTTCCGACACCGTCATTTGCGACACTAAGGCAAAAACTGTTTTTTTTTTCGTCATAAGCGACACTGCTTGGATTTTCCGCTACGATTTCTAATTTGTTTACCAGAATTAGCGACATTTGCGTACGTGCAGTTCTGCACGCAAGTCTTCAAGGCCCGCAGGTGTTCGTCTTAGTGTGTTTCGGTGGTTGCTAAGAGTAGTGGTATTTACGGTACTATAAACCCACGAAAGTATGAACCCCCCTCCAGCAGATTTGCTTACACTTAAAACTTGCTCAACATGCCCATATGAGCTTTTTACTCTAGTGTGGAACCCCTGTTTAATCTAAGATTTTTGTAAAAATGCCCTCGGGAATATTTCGGAAAGTATGACCCCCCTCAGATTGATTTGCCTATACTTACAAAAGGCACTTCTGTGAGATTGTTGTCCATAAATTTGTTAAAAATATGCCCCTCTTTTGGCCACACTTAAAACTAGGCCACCCATACATACATACACACATATTTATTTCTGGTTTAAGTTCAATTGGATACTAGCTTCAATTTGTTTATCTAATATTAAAACAATGTAATTCTTCTAGAATTGCTCCGTGACTCTCTCATTTCTTACATCATAAACATATGATTTTTCACCTATGAGAATGACACTACATATGGTATCATCGGGTAATGCCTCGTGGAATTCACAGATAATTTTAATGTTTGTCCTGTCATTAACCACAACTTGTTTCCTTTTTGAAGTGTTGATTACAAACATGGGTCTCTGTGTTTTGAATTCATCTGGTGTGTAATACATATCCGTATTGCCTGTAGTGACCCTTTTGAAAGCCGAAAAAGCCTCATATAATTTGAGGAAATCATCCTTGGAAATGTCTAAATTGTAATTTTCTCTAGGAAATACCTCATTTCTGCCATTTTTAAGATATATGTTCTTGATGTTGCAGTTATCAAATTTACTTGAATTTTTTTCCTGATTATTGTGTCTTCCAGTCTGAAACAATACCACTACAAAATCCGGCATGTCGTATTGAATACTGGAGAATGAATTTGTAGCATCAAACTCATAGTATGTACCAGATGCGGGCTTCTGTACACATTGATATGTATAAAATTGCAGAGGAATGTGTGGATTTTTTAGGATATCTGCTTTGTATTTAAGAGCATAGCTGGCTTCATATTCAACAACCGGGATTCTTAGCTCCATAGTCTGAATAATGCATTTGCCTGCATCAGGTAGGGTATTAGGCAGAGCTTCTCCTGTAGGGTTTATTGCACTGTACCTCATCAAAGCATTATTATCATTGGCAGCTCTTCTAAATGTAATTCTTAACCCACCCTTCCACATAATTTCTTTGTAATCTGAGAAGAATCCTGGCAACAGGCGCACCGGGAACAGCACTGTGTGGTTCTTAGATAATATCTTATCACCAGCCTCAAATCCACCTATTTGGTAGTATGAAGCCTCGGTTTTGGATAATTTTAATGTGGCCAAAGCTGTGGAGGTAATGCCGGGATAATCTATTCTGTTTATAACAACACCATGCTTTCTGATCTCAATTTCAGAGAAGAGATGCGGTACAAAATTGTCCACCAATCTTATATTCGAATTTGCCGGATAATCTGTTCCATCGAGCTTTACAACATCAAATTTGATGTATAGATCTGCTCTGTGGGGGTGTATAAAGCCGTCCCCTACATCAAGATCAACCTCTATTTCTGTGTTGGGTTGATTTAAATTTGCAAATGTCCTCCTGTTTGGAGGGAATGATTGTAGCTCATAACTCTCAATATTTTCCATTGTATGTATTTTTATTTAAATGTTAATCTCTATGATAGCAGTTGTTGTGGCTCCAGCAAAATCAACTAATTCTTCTTTTTCATTAGTGACCATCAACTCAATGTAATCTATTCTATTATGGCACACAGGAAAATATAATGTTGGGGATGGATTGTAGATGATGGGCTCCATGAATTCGGAATTAGGTTTGAATGTTGCAATGATGCCGGTTTGTTTGTGAGTGCCTATGCCATTTGATTTGGTGATCATACCCTCGGCCACATTACAGTGAATATTCAGAGTCTCTATGGCTAAGAATTTGGGTATATTCATAGCAGTGTGTTTGATGGCCGGTTCGAGTTTTGTGTTGTTCTCAAATCCCAACAGCTCTCCTATAGTACCCAGATCCACTGTTTCTGTAGCAGATACAATCTCTACTCTGTGAGTGACAGAATTTTGACTTAACACTATACCTCTGGGTAATTGAGCATTTAGAGTGGATAGATTATATTGCCCTGGAGTGATGACAATTTTTTGATCCCCTACTGCAATTTTGTTGTTGTGGTGTGTAATATTAGGGATCAGGTACATGCCGTAAAATGCTCTGAGAGCTATTGTTTTGGGATACACTATGTCATCATGCAATTTGAGTTTCAATATTGAATTTTGGCTGGTGAGATGGAATACCCCCATGATGTTTTAAATACCACAAGGCTTTTTGAAAATTTTCAATTGATGGTTTATTTATTTGAGACATATATCTGAGAACAGATAAACACAAATGTCCACAATTAACATCTTTGAAATTTTGAACACGGGCATTATTGTAATAAAGATTAGCTGATTTTAGATATTTTATTAAATTTTCAGGAGGAACACCTCCAAATGAATCAAACACAAATGCCTCATTGTTTAAATATTTAAGATAACAAATCCAGTGAGTGCCCTGATTTTTGTACTTATCCAAATTAACAATGCCACACTCTTTGTTGAGTGGTTGTTCCGGTAAAGAATCAGACATGTACACACCCCTAAAATGTTTGATGCCCAGTGGCTTGATTAAAGCTTCAATATCTTGGTTTGTAAGCGGCTCTTGTTTTTTTTAAACTTATTCATGGCTCTCTTAACACCTTTGCCTTTTTTCTCCATGGCCAGGTTATGGCGCTTCTGCTCATCTAATTCTGCCCTATTTTTCTTGGCATCTATTACTGTTTTTGCTATGGCAGCTGATCCCCCAGCCAAGCTCCCAACAGCCCCGAGAGCAGCTAAGATGGCAGGGATGGTAAATATGAATCCCCCTGTATGCAATTTTTTTCTTGATTGCTGTAATTTTTTTAATTGGGGGGTACTAAGCAACAATTTCATACCATGTCCCTTGGCAATACAAGAACTTTTTTTCTTGCGCTGCTTTTTGGTTAAAAGACTGTCAATAGTTTTAAGAGATTTGAGACCTGCATAAGGTATTTGATACATAACACCCTTTGCCTTCATTGTAGGTTTATTATATACATATTCACAGCCCCCACCCCAGTTTTTGTTTGGTGCTCATAGCTATGGTGGTCCCCAATGCTGTTATTCTTTCACTCAAAGAAGCATCTTTGCTTACAAATCTACCAAATGCAGCCTCTTCTAATTTCTTGTCTGCAACATGTCTCTTGTCAAGATCAGAATGTGTGTTGTATGCTATGTCATGGTCTCTACAAGCAGCATCTAAAGGATTAACACCAGGGTCCCCTCTGTTTAATCTATGGTCCAATTTTGTACCGGGACCACAATACTGATAGCCTGGAATGTGTAGTTCAAATGGCAGCTTGTTTATAATGTCATTAACCAGGCCCCGACCCTCAGAAATATTCCAAAATTTAGGTGGTAGAGTATTAATAATTTTTATAAGATATCCAATCCCCTTAGGGTCATTCACTATAAAATTAGACAATTTGGTGCTTATCATGTCCATAATTCCAACCTTTTCATTGTAAAAATTGTGGTTGCCAGCATTTTCCTCCCCAGCTATCACCAATAACCTATCTACAAGTTTCCTGACATCATCAACCCAGACAAATTCTTTAGGCAGGGTGTTGTATTGTTTGATTCCACTGCCAGTCTTGATCTGTGACCATATGGGCTTGATTAAATTGTTGTATTTTGCCCCACTGCTAGACTTGACTCTTTTTTGTGTGGGATCATTGTTCTGGTACAGAGCATCTGATTTTATTAATATTTCTTTGTAATGTTCATAATCTTGATCTGTATAGCTGCCAGGTCTCTTCCTAGTCATCAGTTCCCACAATCCAGGTGTTCCGGGGTACTTAACAAAAGCACCTTTTTCTCCGAGACGAGATTCTGAATAAACAATTATATCATCTCCCATAAATGTTACTCTGAAATTGCCAATTCTATGTATGATGCTCCCATCAAGCTCTGTGTCAGCATATAAGCCAAACACCTCATCTTTGTTGTCTTTAGGTGTGGTTAAATATTTTTGAGCAAGAAGACCCAATTCAATAGGATCCTGAGTAGCTTCAATTCTTCTAGGAGCAATAGGACTAGGTGTATGAATACTGGAAAGTGGGGTGAATGGATAATCTAATATGTTCCTAGCAGCTACAGGTACAAGCTCTGTGATCAAATTTTGATTTTGCTCTGTAACAGTTTTGATATTCTTACCTAAATTATTAATAGCATCAATGACAGGCTGTTCTGTTTGTTTGTGTTTTTCATAAATTCCACGGTTCTCTGTTTTCCATCCCTTAAATCTTTTTACAAGATAATCTCTTAACTTAAGATCATCAATGATTGGCCTTTTCGTGGTTGTTTATATACGTCTCAACGTCTAGAAAATCGTTGATTTTATTTCTGTATTTGCCACTATTAGGTGTTCTTGTCATATCAATTGTGACAAAGCCATAACTGTCCTGGTTCCAGCACCTGCTGCAAAATTTAGAAAAATCATTGTAGCTCAAGTCCCCACCTACATATTCATCATGTATGTGTTTGAGGTTGGTATGATCTTGATGAAACACACATATAAAATTGCTGTTGTCTCGGATCAGCTGCTTCGGAATTTTAGAAAAAGTCTGTGCCAGGTAGAAGCAATCAATGTTTTTGTGTCGGCCCTGTGTAAAGAAATTTCTAATCTTGTTTTGATTATCCAATATAATGTCATCAAACACAACAACAGAATTATCGAGACATTCATGAAGTGGCTTAACATCTGATTCAAAAGTAGCAATATCCAATCCATCATATAGCTTCATCAGCTGCTGATATTTTAATTGTTCCAAGCTCTTAGAGAAAACATACAAGTGCCTGTTTTTCCAGTCTAACCAGTTGGGTGCCAATAAAAAATTATCAACCATTAGTGTAGTTTTACCACAAGCAGATGGCCCAACAATAAGACACCTAATATTATCAGGCAGCAAGTTGCCATTTCTCTTATTCTGCTGTTCAGGTTCTGGCAGCCTCTTTATAACATCCCAGGTGCTCATATTATCACTTTGTCTGCATCGATCCAGCTGTTTTCCGGATGACCCAGCCATTTGACAAATAACTTGTTGCCTTTTCTGCGGATGATTTTTTCTATGAGATATGTGTCAGGCTGTTTAGTTTTGCTGAGTTCTTGTTCATAGAACCTGCCTTTGAGAATTTCTCCTCGATGATCTTTTATTATATATGTGTTAAGGGTCCACTTGAACTTGAACCACTGTAAATAATTCGGTGCTCCAGTTTCTCGTAAAGCCTCTCTTGAATAAGTGCTTATATTTGCTGACTCTTACTTGATCGCCCACCCTGTATTTGGCCTTTCTTGTTGTTGGCTGGTATCTAGGATAATAAACAGTGCTGATCAATTTTTGCTCATCAGATGAAGTTACTTCAGAGGGTTTCATGTTGATTGTGGAATGGACCGAGTTGTTATATTTATGTAGAAGTTCTGGAAGAATATTAATCCATTTATAATTACCTTGAAGTGTAAATTGTTTATACATAAGATTTTTTAAGGTTCTGTTGAATCTCTCTACAATTGAGGCTTTGAGGTCACTGTAACTCGAATAATGTTTTATTGCCTGGCTTTTAATAAATTGTTGGAACAAGGAATTATAAAATTCTTTGCCATTATCTGTTTGCAAATAGCGCGGGGATCTTCCACTCTGATTGATGATTGTTCTGATGGCTTCTGTAACACATTTTCCAGTCTTGGATTTGAGTGGCACAGCCCAGGCAAATTTTGAAAATGTATCTATGACAGTGAGTAGATACTTGTAGCCCTTGTTGATTTTGTCTAAGTTTTTCAACTGCCCACTTGACAACTCAATCAGGTCGCTCTGCCATAAATCATCTATGCCCTTTGTGACTACTGGGAGTCTCTTAAAATTATGTCTGGCTTGTCTGTGTAATTCATCAACAATAATTTGTCTAGACATAATATGTAAACAAGAATATTGCAACTCTGGGGTGTTCAGCAGCTGAGACTGCAGGATTTTCTAAATATAATTTGTCCCCTATTTGTATTTTAAATTCCAAAGTGCCATCATCTTCAGTATAGGCTGTTTCTAATGTATTGGGATCTGTAAAATCCTCTAACTCCACACTGGTGATTTTCGGTTTGTTCTCAGCATTTGTTATTGATAAGGTGGGGTAGTGGTGTGCCTGTGGTTGTAACCAATATTTGATCTTGATTGGTCTCAATGTGCCCCCAACAAAAAACTGGTAATAAAATTGTGCAGGGGACAGCATATATATTTTGCCTCCTGGTGTAAATGGTGAATCATATTCTTTGTTGGGGATGCTGTACAATTCAAGAATTACTGAATGTTTTGGATTCTCGATTATGCCTGTTATTTCTTTTTCTGCTGTAAGCAATCTGCTTGTTACAGATTCAAGGTGCTCATTGATGGTCCTAACAACATCATCATGACCTGGCTTGATCTTTATGTCCACAGCAAGTCTCTTGTATTGTTGCACAATCTCTTGAAGCTGGGTGGCAAAAACAGACAAAGCATTTGCTTGATTGGATTCCATGGTCCCTAGCTGTTGCTTGATATTAGCTACAATTTGTTGCAAATTTTCAACAACTGCCAATTTTGAATTTTGAGCAGTGAGATCATGGACTTGTCTTCTGATATCCTCAAACAGGGCATGCAGTTCATTAATATGTTGATTCGTTGGTAGAGTGGCAACTGTCTGAGTGAGTTGTTTGATCTCTGCTTGGATATTCTTGATATCTTCTGATTTCAATATCCTATTCACTGCCCTCTTAATATTTTTAAGTTCCTGTGATGTAGGCAGATTTGATACAGTATTCTGCAAAAATTCAAGTGCCAATTTTACATTGTTTAATTCAGAAGCATCAGCCACATTTTGCATGGCATTTTGGAGCAGGGCTATATCTGCCTGAGAGGGTGTTGATTGTTGTAAAATTTCAAGTTTTGTTTGGATATCATCTATCAAGTGATGAAAATGAGACAGTTCAGATTCAGTGTTGAGGTTTTCAAGCTTTGTGATCTGTTGCTGGACACTGACAAGTGTATCTACAATTCCGGGCAATCTGGATTCTAGTACATTTGTCAAATCACTTTGCACTGCTGCTATTGTACCTTCAAGATGGGTTATGGAACTTTGAATTTTTCCAAAATCTTCATATGTTTCAAGTTGCAGCTTGATGTTTGCAACACTCCGAGTTATTGCATTCAAAGCATCAGAAGATGGCAAATTGTTCATAAAATTTTCAAGTGTCTCAATTTTTTCTTTAACCTCGGCTATGGCATTGTTCAGAGGGTCCAGATTAGGTATCTGGAGTGATTGAATCTGTTCTTTTAGAGTGGAAATCACTAGATCAAAATCTTCTTGTGATTTTATGCTTTTGACAATTGTTTGGAGCTGTGTCTGGACATTATTTATCTGCTCTTCCAATTGCTGTTTCAATTGCTCAGAGTTGGTGGCCTGGGTCTTAAATTTGGCTTGAAGAGCTGCTACAGCTTCTTCTAAACTTTGAAAATTATCCAAAGTAGCCAGGTCAGTATATTTCTGAAGCAACAATTTGAGTTCTGAGTCAATTTTAAGAAGAGGGTCCATGCATTGTGATTGTAAATTTGTAATTTCTAATTGAAGACTGGCATTGAGTGTGGTTTGTAAAGCTTGTAAATCACTTCTTAATTTCTTGACTCTGACATCAAGCATCAGAATCTCATCACTGTGATCTTCATGTCTTGTATGGCCAAATATATCATTAGGCATTTTTGTTTTACTGGTTATTTATTATAGAGTATCTGATTCTTAATTCTATAAAAAAGGGTATAAGCTTGTCATAGGATCCAGGGACCTCAATATATAAGCAGTCACCAGCAGAAACAGTATATACAGTGCCAGAAACCATGTTTGAGTGCATAATTCTATAAATATTTCTCACTACTGAAATCTTGACATCACCCTCAGGAGTTGTAATAAATTGGAATTGCCCACCTACAGGTAATTGGTAATGATTTAAATTATTGTTAAATACGTACAATATTTTGCCTGTTTCATCATCAACATGTGTAAGTATGCTGTTCAGATGAATAATTAACAAGCCACTCAGTTTAGATATCATATCAGAAGAGGGTTGTGGTGTCGGCAGCTCCATAATAGCCTGTTTTTTGAACCCAAATAAGTTCATAGGCATGTTTATTTATTTCAAATCATGCTCTGTAATTGGGCATTGTTTGCCATTTTTCAAATCACAATGCCCCCAAGGTAAAGTATGTATGTCACATGATAAAATGCATCTCTTATCATCATGTGGGTCCAGGGCCACTTTTCTTACAATATTTGAAGTCAATAAGTGATCCTCACTCTGAATTCTATTTTCTGATGTTCTAATTGAACTCTGTGATTTGATGCAATTTTTATAATCTTCAAATACAAGCTCTTTTTCCACAACTACTTTACCAATGCCCTTGGCCTTTTTGACAACTGCACTACATGTTTTAAAACTGTACACCTTGGCACTTAACCCAGCAAATGCCACAATAGCATCACCACATGTCTCATCTTTTAACTTGCCAGGCACCTTTTTGTTGTGGGGTTGAATTCTTGTATGTTCACTGGTATCAAAGTATTGAAACAATTCAGGCTGTGACATATCTTGATAAACATCTTCTGTTTGAATATCAAGAATAAAACTATCCGTGTCCATGTACAATAATTTTACACGATCACCATAAAAAGGTTTCAGCACATCATAATACAATATTAACATATGTAATTTGGACAATTCCAATATCGCAGCCCCTACATAAATAGGTTTATCAAACTTAATCTTTGTTTTCATCATGTTGAAAAGTGCCATGTGCTCATCATAAATTCTTCTATAATTGAAGTTGGGCTTTGCAACCAATTTATTGCTCAGGCTGGGGTCAGTAATTATTTTAACATCGGTATGTTTTCTGACATTTTCAATTGTTTTGCCATACACTGAATTCACCATCAATTTAAACAAGCCCTTATCAAATTGGCTCTTTGCAGATGTTCGAAGCTCCGTGTTTGTATCAATGTATGGTTTCAACCATTCTGAGTGCCTGAACCTCAAAACTTTTCCAACTTTGGTCACTTGAACACCATGATGCATCAGGAACTGGAGGTTTTTGTAATATATGACATAACCCTGTTTTGGCTCCAGAGTCATCATGAGCTTCTTCTGTTTAGAGCCAGGTGAGCACTGAACCTCGGGAATTGGGGGCAGATCAGAAAATTTATTGTGCAAATCATCAGGAATTGTCAGATCAACCTCTAAGAATAGGCCATATTCACTGTCATCAAAATTCTTAAGATCCTCAATATTGAAATCTTCAACCCACTCAAGACCTGCATATGGCAGTTTTTGCATCATGGCATGACCATAGAGGCTGTTTGCATCTACATACAGTATAAAATTTGATGGCCGTGCTGGATCATAATCAGGCAGCATAATATGCTTGTTATTTGCTCTGGCATATCTCTGGGAACATTGCACCATCCCCCCTCTTATACATTTCTCCATAAACAGATACTTATCTTGATCGTGGATCAGATCCAATTGCATGTTAGTGTTCAAAAACGTTGCAGCCCATGCTAGGCCCGGGGCACTGTAAAAATATATTGGATCCAGTTTATAATTTTGCATAGAAGATTTTCTGAATGCTTGCAATATATCAGCTAAGAGGGTGATATCAAGTTTTAAATATGCCCCGTAATAATCACCAAATGTCTTGCATTTTAAATTGTTCCACATCAACTTGGCATGGTGATAATCATCATCAGTGATTCCAGATCCTCTGATTCTGCTGTAAAACTCTTGTTGTGGTGGCAGGGAACACTCATCAAATTTAGAAAAATCTGTAACATAGTCATATGGATATACACCCTTCCGCCTAATTAATTTCAGGTCCTGATTTGGAAACATAGCACTTGTGATTTTGAATTGATCATCAGATAATTGATTTGCCAGTGTGGGCAGGCTAGCAGATAAAAATCTGTAAGAATCAAGAAATCTTATGTGAATAGGAACACCATCAACTTTAATTATCTTGCTAATAGATATATATTTTTCATCATTTTCAGCTAAAATATTTAAATTCTGCTTCTCAAACCCCTCGTACCTGATCAGATGATGGAAATCATAATTGGATGCTCCATGGCAAAATATGGGGACAAATCTTGGTCTCTTGATCTTAATATTACAGCTATTACACAGGGCCATTAAGAATTTACCATCTGTATGAGAATGGTGAAGAACCTTGATAATTGTATCTGAAAATTCAGAATCACATACCAGGCATTTTTCTGCATTGTTGAAATCTTCAATCTGTTCCTCTGTTAAAGGCAACATGGGTTTTGATTTTAATAAAATGTTATATGCTATGTCACGGCACTCATTTTCTATTCTATGTGCAAATATTTTGATGGCATTTGGTCCCATGTATAAATCTTTTTTAGTAACAATACCATCCTGTACAACCACATAACAAAAACTGGAAAGTTCATGTAGCTGGTATGGTGTACTTGAAGATTCCTCGGGATCTGGATTGCAGAATTCAACAGGTTTGACGTTCGATTCAAAATCACAGACAATATATGCTGGGTGTTCCAACAAGGCTTCAGACTTTTTGAATTTGCAATTTTCACTTGGATTGGGCATCACCATATGAACAGGTTTATGGTTCCCACAGTATTTCAGATGCTCAATTAACTTGTTTTTAGCAATTTCTGCATTCTCTTCCCGAACCCCCTTCACCATTTTTTGACCATCAAATACAGTTAAACATCTTCTGCACAACTTAAATATTTTATGAGTTTTGTCTAGTTGTGTTCTCACCAAAGCTTCAAGATTATGTATCAGAGTGTAATGATATGTACCATCCTTTTCAATTAAGAGCAGATCAATCGGAATTGCAGATTCATCATCAAGTGTACTGATTCTGAGAGGATCTATCAAGCAATTGCCAGTGGAACAAGTAAATACATTAATAGATAATTGCTTGCCATTGATGTGCCTGGCCCTTTTTTTCAAATTTATCAATATTCTGAACAGACATTGGATATTCCAAACCCTCCATTGCATCATCAAAAATATGTTCATGCTGTTTGTAATAACTTATTCTCTCAGGATGCCTTGAAACTAGAAACAAAGCAGCTAATATACACCACAAAAAGCATTTCTGGTCGGTATTTTCAATATTAACCACGGCTCTTCTGTTTTTAATATTGGCAGGTAATGGCAGATATGTAGATCCTTGTAATGGGCTGAATTCAGAAATATTAACATATAACTTGTGTGGAGAGCCACATAGGGTCCATCCAGACTCTTTTGCTGCAAATTCAGAGTGTTTAATATTCAATTGATCCATCAATCTGCTTATTATTTTGTCTGAATTTGAATTTGAATATACAGGTACAGTTTCTGTTACGTGGGGGTGTATAAATTTTGTAGCGTTTGGCTTCTTATATTGTGTATACAATTTGAGGGATAGCTTATAAGAGCCATTTTGTGCATTTAGAATTGCCTGGAGATCAGAATTTATACTGTTCAAGAAATTCTCAATGCCACATCTTGGCTCTGATACAAACTTGTGATCCCTTAATTGGCCGTTAAAACTGCTACGGATGGGTTCATAGCGTGGCTGCTTTGCTGCTCTGGCATTAAGAGGTGCTTCGTGCCTTCTTTTCAGACCAGATGTGGATGGTTGTGCAGAGCAAGTATCTTTATGTGTATATGTGAAGTATTGCATGCTGTATTTTCTATTGCATTTGGGGCAAATTTTTGTGGGAGTTCTGGATTTGTCTGGGTTACAAATCTTTTGATGCTTAGCCCAATTGGGGCTGGATATATTCTTATTGCATTGATTACAATATTTTTGATTAGGCATTTTTGCTGTTGTTTATTATATACAATTTCCTGGGATTCAAATCAAAATTCTATGCTGGATAAAAATATCAGTTGGGTTCAGCACTGTGCTTTGTGTGTGTGTGTATGTATGTATGTGTGTATACACTTAATATTTTTGGCTTTGGTATTTATATACAATTTCCTGGGGTTCAAATCAAAACTCTATGCTGGATCAGTTTGAGTTCAGCACTGTGCTTTGTGTGTGTGTATATGTGTGTATGTGTATTAATATTTTTGGCTTTGGTATTTATATACAATTTCCTGGGGTTCAAATCAAAACTCTATGCTGGATCAGTTGAGTTCAGTGCAGACAAAAAAACTGCATAGCTCTATGTCAATTAGTTCTTGAGTTTTGTATTTAGGAACCACTTTGGCCCCCCTGCCAAAAATTGGCTTTTATTGCATCAGTGTATATTGTCTCTATGACCTTACTTGGGTTATTCCAGTGCAGACAAAAAAAACTGCATAGCTCTATGTCAATTAGTTCTTGAGATATTAATTATTTTGTATTTAGGAACCACTTTGGCCCCCCTGCCAAAAATTGGCTTTTATTGTATCAGTGTATATTGTCTCTATGACCTTACTTGGGTTATTCCGCCAAATTATATGCTTCAAGTCTCCTATACTTTGGTGGAGCCTGTTCAGGTTCTATCCCCCACTTGTGGGTTCCACTGCCGATCCAGCAATGGTGAAGAATCTGCACTGTGCCCTGGCTTTTATAGTTTTGTCGGACCAATCAAAACCTTGCTTGCTTTAGCCAATCAGAAAACACCACATCAGCACATTATGTCATAACCATTTAATCAATTAATATTGCACAACATGATGCAATAGAAGTGTGCCGGGAAGTAAATATGTATGGATGTGGGTGGGTGGGTGTGGGGGTGGGTAGGGGTGGGTGGGTGTGGGTGGGTGGGTGTGGGTGGGGGTGGGGTTGGGTGGGTGTGCATCTTGGCTTAGTTTTAAGTGCTGTGTTCAAAATAAAAATATAATGGCTGGTAGCTGTATCCAAGCCCTATTATAATTTTTGTTTCTGCATTCTGTCACTAATTTTGATCCTAGGCCAGTAATATTTTATGGGGTGACTCTGCATGTTCCCCAGAGCAACATACTCAAATTTTGAAAAAATCGATTATTTTATTTTTGCAATTTTCACTAATTTTGATCCTAGGCCAGTAATATTTTATGGGGTGACTCTGCATGTTCCCCAGAGCAACATACTCAAATTTTGAAAAAATCGATAATTTTTTTGATTTTGATTATCTCTGGAACCATGAATCCTAGAGACATGGGGTTTGTTGCTTTGGCCTGGGCATGGCAAGATGCAACTTTTTGATCTCTATAAATTTTTCAAAATATCTTGTTGTTCTCTAGATCTTAAATAACTTGCCTATTTTTCAAGATAGGTGCATGGGGGTTGCATATTTGAAATCTAGAGGCTGTTTAGAAGTTTTGTTAAAAAATCGATAATTTTTTGAATTTGAGATTTTTCATAAACTATCAGTACTGGAGACTTAAAATTTTGTAGGCATATTCTAGGCATGATTCTCTACATTTTATGTCTCTATAATTTTCCTGATATATGCAATACTTAAGCTGTAAATGCCTAATTTTTATAAATAGAATTTTCTGAAAAGTGTAATATTAACAAAATTTTGAAATCTATACCTGCTAGGGCACTATAGCAGTCACTATACTTAAGATATCAAAAAATATCAAAAGGGGCATATTTTTAACAAATTTATGGACAACAATCTCACAGAAGTGCCTTTTGTAAGTATAGGCAAATCAATCTGAGGGGGGTCATACTTTCCGAAATATTCCCGAGGGCATTTTTACAAAAATCTTAGATTAAACAGGGGTTCCACACTAGAGTAAAAAGCTCATATGGGCATGTTGAGCAAGTTTTAAGTGTAAGCAAATCTGCTGGAGGGGGGTTCATACTTTCGTGGGTTTATAGTACCGTAAATACCACTACTGCTAAGCAACGGTAAGTATATAAAGCCACCCTCACAACGACCTTCATTCACATGAGCGATATTATCTCCAGGGGAAGCACATTTGACGATATAGTCATTCATAATCTCCAGAGGAAAAGTAAGTACCAAGTTTTAAAGTGTCTAGATTTTAAAATGTGCTGTGAATGTAGCTTTTGTTTAATCCAAGCTTTGTTTAATGAGAGTTAAATTATGCACCGATATCCATTATACTAATCCAATAAAATAACACTATTTGTAGGGGTTGCTACGTTAATTATTATCATTGCGGGAAATCGCGTGTAGATTTCGCTACTGCACAAAAAGTTTGAAAACCTCTGTATGAACATTTCTCACCAGTGGCGTAGCGCCTGATTAATTGTAATCAGAACCCGAAATTTATTTTTCTTTCTTCTTTTCAGTGGAAACTGTTCAAATAATTGAAACTTCGAAGAAGAAACCATGCGCTCTTCATCATGGGTATCAGTACCGAATGCATCGGCGTTTTAAGAACGGCAACATAACGTGGCTTTGTTTGAAAGAGAAGAGCCTGAAATGTAGAGGGAGACTATTGACGACAAGTGAAAATCAATTGCTGAATGAAGGTGATCATATATGCAGGCCTGATGAAGCTGCAGTTGAAGTGAGAGAAAAGGTTTGTGCGATAAAGAAACGGGTAAGAGAAGAAAATACTCCAATAAGTAGAATTTACAGAGAGGAATGTGAAACTCTGTTTGCCAGGGGTTACGACTTCGTAACGGAAGTACCCACATACCAATCTATTCAAAGAACACTGCAGCGTGAAAGGAGGGAGAATGGAAAAGCACCGCCAGATCCTTCAACGGCTGAAGAAATAGCACTACCAGACGATATTCTGAAGATGGATGACGGATCAAGTTTCTTACTTGCAGATGATCGCGCTGAAGAGAGGGTACTAATATTCTGCAGTGCTAAGGGAAGACAGACTTTAGCGGAACACACGACGTGTTTCATAGACGGTACTTTCAGGAGCAGCAGTCGACAGTTTTCCCAGTTGTACACCATACACGTTGACATTGGAAGCTCCGCCGAGGAAACTAACATTATCCCTTTAGTCTATGCTCTCTTACCCAAAAAGGATCAGACTACATATGAAAAATTTTTCAGGTTGGTAAAGGCGAATGTAGATGGATGGAACCCGAAATTTATAAAAATGGATTTCGAAGCAGCAGCAATAGCGTCTTTGAAGAAAGTATTTCCCGAGGCTCAGATCAGTGGTTGCAATTATCACTTTAACCAATGTTTGTGGCGAAAGGTGCAGGAGTTGGGACTGACAAACGATTACAAAACAGATCCAGACGTGCGGCTGTGTATAAGAATGTGTTCAGCTCTGGCTTACCTCCCTGTGGCTGACGTCGATGATGGATGGCTGTGTGTGATGGAAGATGCGCCAAACCACGACATATTGAGAACATTTTTGGATTATTTCGTTGAACAGTGGATGAACAACTCTGTTTTCGACATTTCCATGTGGAACTGCTCCCAACAGTGGCACAGGACTAACAATGCAGTCGAGGGATGGAACCATACAGTTAATGTATTGACGGAAAAGTCAAGTCCTAACGTGTACCAATTAGTGAAGACTTTAAGATTAGAAGCTGTGTACAACGACTACTTATGTGAGAGGAGGGCCTTGAATCTTAAAGGGAAACGTAGACGACGTCAGTACATTACCTTAGATGAGAGAATACAAAGAGCGTTTGCTGACTATGAAATGCATAGAGATCTTAAGCGCTTTTTGAGGAGAATGGCGTACGTTCAGAAATTAGAATGAAAATAGTAAGATGTTGGTTTAACTACAAGAGAAACGACGCATTCTACATTTCTACATTGACAAGGGATTGCAGTCTGCTCCCTTGCAGTGTCGCAGAGGGTGTCGTTGTGAGGGTGGCTTTATATACTTACCGTTGCTTAGCAACCACCGAAACACACTAAGACGAACACCTGCGGGCCTTGAAGACTTGCTTGCAGAACTGCACGTACGCAAATGTCGCTAATTCTGGTAAACAAATTAGAAATCGTAGCGGAAAATCCAAGCAGTGTCGCTTATGACGGGGAAAAACCAGTTTTTGCCTTAGTGTCGCAAATGACGGTGTCGGAAATGTCGGAACTTCACCGTTTCCCCAGTAGAAGCAAACACCACCTCAACACACGTTGAACACTTCCACTTCTGCTGCTTACCGTGCGTTGTTTTTGCATAGATGCAGCGTCCACTTACAAGAAGCGCTCGATGTGGCGACCATTGACTTCAACATAAACACCGTACCTACGTATCATGTTCTGGTACACATGATAGCCAACACCCGTTAGTCCAACATCCGCCGCTTCCATAGCCCGCGGCAGCAGGTCTACCTCTGATTCCACTGTGGTCTCGTAAATCAGGCTCTTCATGTGGCCCCACAAGAAATAATCGAGCGGGGGCAAGTCCGGCGAACGTGCAGGCCAAGGATTTGGGCCACCACGACTTATCCACTTGCACCTAAATCGTAGGTACGGTGTTTGTGTTGAAGTCAATGGTCGCCACATCGAGCCCTTCTTATAAGTGGACGCTGCAGCTATGCAAAAACAACGTACAGTAAGCAGCAGAAGTGGGAGAGTTCAACGTGTGTTGTGGTGGTGTTTTGCTTGTAGCGGGGAAACTACGTTTCCGTACATGAGTTCCTATGCAAAACGTAACCGTTTTGGTCCCCACTACAAGCCCTGAAAGTGTGTAATGGGAATTTAGATGCACCCTGTATATATTTCAGATGAGAATCTAAGTGTTTTAATTAAAGAGGATAACGTCATTGTTTTATGGGGGGGGGGGTTGTGAGGGTTACTTCTTATGTAATTCTTTGTATATATTTCATTAACGAAATAAATAGTGTTGATATATATTTCTAAACTTAACGTCTCAGCTATCATTCAAAGATAAAAGAACTGATTTTTCCCTAGTATCCATGGTAAAGAATATGGTAATTACTCAATGTATTTTAATTCGATTGAACCATTTCTGTTAGATATTGAAAGCGTAATGCATCTTATTTGCCTGGGGAAGTAACGAAAACCAGTAACAGGTTGAGCCAAGGCAGGTTACTCCCCACAGAAGGAAATAGAACCATTACTTAGTATACGTAGTAAGCACATAGATAACATTACATGTACATTTCCAAAGTTTGAAATTCCCGTACACATGAAACCAGATTCCACGTATTTGTGGTCCTATTCAAGTTGGCCATTTTGGTCCGCAATAACTCATTTCTGTATGTTTGGCTCCATTCCATGGACACGGACGGTTGAACTGAAATACTCCCGTCTGTTGATATATTATCTGTTCTGTTTGACTGTTCTAGTTTCTGTAAAGATCATTCATCTTGTTATGCGATGGAACTGTGGGACGGAGAGAGTAGATGGGAGCCATTTTTACTCGAAAAACTTTTATGATCTATGCTGTTAGTAATCGTAACAAATATTGGGGTGGAGATTCATTCGCAATTTCAAATTCAGATGACAGCTGAAAGCAGCTCCCTAGAGACAAACATACATTTCACAGAAGGTATTTTTACACTCACGGACATTTCTGGATTGTAATGACTCTATTGAAAGTCAATTGTTTTGTTAAAACTTAAAAGCGGTTTTCTGAGAGATTGTGATCATTAGATCCCTGAAGTTAACGGATTTATTTTAGTTAAAATAGGCAGATAAAAAGGCTAGTAATGTGCAAAATAGGCACCAAAGCAAAAACTAGGCACAATAAACCGAAGAAGTAGCAAATCCCAAGTCACTAATATCTATAATTTTATTCAAAGAGTTAAATGACATGGGAATAATATTTTTCCTTTCCTTTGTTGTCTTCATTGCACATAACCACAATATTTTTAAAAAGTCTTTGACATTCATAGCTATCCGTCTGTGAGAAAGGTTGCTTTTTCATTACAGAATATTATCTACTTTGACAGGAGTAATCGAAACATGCATGAAACAGGCCATTGTAATCGGATTCATATCGTCAACAAAGAATTTCCATCTTAAAGAATATCACAAATTGTTTTCAATATTTGTACTCAAAGACGTTTGCACTTTTCTGCAACTGCTACCTTCTTTTCCCCTGGCATTTTCATCAGCTGCTGCACCGAATCCTCGAAGACTTTCATAGATGCTGTAAGAGTTTCACGCCTTTTCCAAACTTCAAGTTTTGTATTTGTCTCTGGAAACACTCTAAGGTGCTAATAAATGACGTTTTTGAATGAAAAATAAGTTACATACAATTTTCAGAAAGCATTCTAAAATTTCATTGAAAATTGCAAAAAATGCACTAAAATTAAAAATAGGCGAAATGAAAAAGATGCTTCTAAAATATCAGCAGCAACATAATAAATGCATATCAAGAAAAGTTATATATAAAAAAAATGCATCAGGAAGTAACTTTGCAAAACTTCCGAGATCCAGTGGTAACCTAATGGTTAAGGCTCAAGACTGACCAGTGAATGGATGATTCGTGAGATTTTAACCATTGTAAGATTGCTCCACGAAGAACTGAACCAGAACGTTCTCATTACAGTGGATAAAAGCGTTGCTGTATACCTTTTCGAGCTGAAATCCTTAGTCATGACTAAAGTGCGGATCAATATGCACTAAAAAAGTGAAAAATATGCATGCATCTATGCACTTAAAACAAGTAAAATATGCACTCAAATATTCAAATTATGCATTAAAGGAAAAATATAGGCACAAAAAAATTCCTCGAAATACATTTATTTTTTAAAGTACTACACACACATAGTGACCATTGAAGGTAAAGACGAAGTAACAACAGCTTCCATGTCAAGTAAGGTTGCAAAATATTGTATTAAATTGAATTTACTATTTCCAGTTGTTAAACACAATATAACGAAAACCGTTAAGTAGTTTTGAATTTATGTAAATTGCAGTGCACTACAACATATCTCTCTAAATTGGTTAGAGTGATTTTTTCCGTTTATCAGTTAGTACATCCTTGTATGAAGAAAAAGTGCGCTCCACACCACAATTTGTCACTGGACAATATTTCAATGCAGCTCTGCACGTGTTCTCTGTGTCATTGCCAGGTATGAGCGAAGGAGGGGGGGCCGTCTGCCATGCAGCGCATAAACAGAGGTTTTCGAACACCTGTGCTTGAAAACTTTACTCTCAGAAACACTCCACAGACGAAACATTAACCAAGTAAACAAATATATTTTAAAAAAAACTATGAATTTAATGATTTTTTCACGTAATATGCATTTATATGCGCTTACGCAGTAAATATGCGCGAACACCTTAAATATGCATTTATATGCACTTTAAAACCCCTTTACTTCGGTTCGGAATGCTCTGAAATAACTTTAGAACCCGGTTGCATATTAATTAGAGGACCGGAATAGAATATGCAAATATGCAAAATCCGCACTCTAGTCATGACTGATCCAACTGAGTGTGCTACAGCCCCTTCTGAGCATATGCCACGACGTTCATACAACTGTATCTCCCTTTAAGTGTATTTTCTAGAAGAAAAGTAACTATTGCAAAATACTCCCATCGTGGAATTTGGGCCCTGGACCACGTTCTATTTACTTATTGCGTGTTTTTAACTGCATTTGAAGCTATTGAGCTGAACTTTGTGCAGCTGCTAGCTTGAAAGATTGGTATTCTGAAGAATCTGAATGAAATCGGTCAAGGCATTTGAGGGAGAGAGCAATATCTCGATTTCTGTTCTTTCAAGGTATTCAAATTTTACTTGTTTGAGACTAGACGCAATTCTCGTATATTATTAGGGCATAGCTCCATCTATAGTTTCCTAATAAAACTTTGTAGGAAATATTAATATTGATTTATTGATTTTGTTGATTTGATATCGCATTTCTGCCACTTTTGCCTAATGGCAAACATGAGGATGAGTGATGATATTATAACGTAGCAAAGTGCACGGGCCCTACTTTTTCCCTGGGAAAACTGTGACGGGTACGATGTACCTACACATGTTGCAAGACTGGTTGTTTCCTCAACTGATAGCTGATATCCCCAACTTGATATTCCAACAAGACGGAGCTCCGCCTCATTGGCATAGAGAAGTGCGTCACCATCTCAACGAGGAACTTCCAAACCGATAGATTGGTCGCTGCTCTCAGGATGATTTTGCACTCTTCAGGTGGTCCCCAAGGTCTTCTGACCTTACAGTTTGTGATTTTTTTCTTTGGGGATACGTGAAAGACAATGTTTACGTACCACCATCACTGCTGCGATGGTGAACATTGACAGGGACATGCTCGAACGTGTATGGGTCGAACTTTACTACCTCATAGATGTTTGTCGTGTAACAAGAGGAGAGCACACAGAACATTTGTAATGATGTGTAAGAAACTTGAAAATGTTCTTTTTCATACACTGTATCATTCACTATTTTTTATGTAATACTTTGTGCAATATATTCATCCAAAACCCGATGAATCATTTGTAATCACCCTGTATATTTTTAGATTAACATAATTTGAATAATCATATTTGGCTTAACCAAATATACAGGGTGTTAATTTTAACTTGACATATGAAAATAGCGGGAGTGATATGCATGTGAGGAAAATTTGGTCCAAACAAACCATGATCCTTGTCGGGGAGAAAGTTTATGGCGTACAAATGAGCCCCCGCACAGGGCCCCCCTGGGAGGCAGGAGGGCACGTTGTGTTTTTCAAATAGGAACCCCGAATTTTGTTTCATTTTGGGATTCGCGGAGTCAATAATAATTATGCTTGACATGGGTGCAACAACATGCGAAATAAAAAAATATGTCCATGTGTATGTTTGGAAACACGTAAATGTCGTGCATGGAAAAACGGTAACAGGCCCCCACGAAAATACGAAGAATTGCGTGTGCAGAGGAAAATTTCATTGCTGTCGATGGTGTCATTGAAGAGTGGAAGAAGTACCAAAAGAAGAGTGCGGAGGGGTTAGGGGGAGGGGGCAGCATGCAACGAACAAAGTGGAAATACATGTCCTGGATTAATGCAGATGCCAAGGATATGAGGGAAACAAAATAACGAACTGTGCCTGTGCCAGAAAAGTGAAGGGGTAGGTGATGTAAATTGTGTTTCCAGAACTCACGCGAAGAGTATGTTATATCCACCGACGTTGTCGGATCAGCAGCTGTGTTATCAGACGGCAGCCACACGTAAGGTGGGGATGCCAGAAAAGTGTAGGAGATGGGAAGGATGGAATGTAAATACTATTTCCCTCGAACCTGTGGGGAGCTTGTTTCAAGGGAGTTTCCTTGCCACTCACGTGTGGGGTGCTTATTTCACTTGAGTCCCCTTGCCTCTCACGTGTGGGGTGCTTGTTTCACGTTAGTCCCCTTGCCTCTCACGTGTGAGGTGCTTGTTTCACGTGAGTCTCCTTGCCTCTCACCTGTGGGGGTGGGGTGGTGCGTGGGTATACATGCCTTACCCAAGCAAATGCTCGAAATGGTGACCATGAACGTCGATGCATTAATTTATTCTTGCATGAAATGACTGTTCACAACGCAAAAGTGTGGAGGCATCAATTTGTGTGCAAGCATTTCGAATTTGTTGCATCATGTCGTTGCGCGTTGTGGATACAGTTTGATACACCATTCCTTTAAGAAAACCCCACAAAAAGAAATCTGGCGCAGTAAGGTCTGGTGATCTAGCCGGCCAATTGACAGGACCACGTCGTCGGATCCAGCGATGATGGAACTTGCGCGTTAATACTTCCCGAGCTATGGCAGCATAATGCGGCGGACAACCATCATGCTGATAACACATGGCCTGTCGCTGTGCAAAGCTTAGATCCTCCAGCAATATCGGTAGTTCGTCCTGCAAGAAATTGCAATACTTTCGCCCATTCAATGTATCGTCAATGAAAAACGGACCAATGAATTTGTCACCCCTGATGCCACACCATACGTTCACTGACCACGGGCGTTGATGTTCAACTTCACGCAACCAGTGTGGGTTGTCGGCACTCCAGTAGTGCATGTTGTGCCGGTTAACCTGGCCATGGTTTGTGAATGTTGCTTCGTCGGAGAACAGAACGTCCCGAAAGAATGCCGGATTTCGATGTATTTGTCCACGTGCCCATTCACAAAACACCATCCGTGCACGGAAATCATCACCATGAAGTTCCTGGTGCAGGGACACATGGTACGGGTGAAACTTGTGCCTCTTGAGTATGTTCCAAACACTGACATGGGACATCACACTCTGGCGAGCTTTGTTACGCGTGCTGGAATGGGGATCATACGCCACTGCAGCTAATACAGCGATTTCATTATTTTCCCCGGTGACAGTTCTTCGACGCCGTCTTTGTTGCGGATACACGCTTCCTACTGTTGCAAATTGCTTGACAACCCTGGCGAAAGTCGACCGCGAACGCACTCTGTTCGGATAGCGTCTGGCATATTCGGTGACAGCATTGTTCACATTCCGCCGACATTCACCATACATAAATATCATTTCAATTCTGTCTTCCACAGATACATGCTCCATCGTCCTAGGTATACCTTCACTTTTACCCTGCACTCACGTCAACTAACCTTCTGAAGCACTGACGCGCAATAACCACCTATTTCCCCAAGCAAACACGGGCACAGAGAGCTGACTTCAGCGCAAGGTCAAATGGCCTAGTTTGTACCTTACGTGTGGCTGGCGTCTGATAACACAGCTGATCCGACAACGTCGGTGGCGATAACATACTCTTCGCGTGAGTTCTGGAAACTCGATTTACATCCCCTACCCCTTCACTTTTCTGGCACAGGCACAGTTCGTTATTTTGTTCCCCTCATATCCTTGGCATCTGCATTAATCCAGCACATGTATTTCCACTTTGTTCGTTGAATGCTGCCCCCTCCCCCTAACCCCTCCGCACTCTTCTTTTGGTACTTCTTCCACTCTTCAATGACACCATCGACAGCAATGAAATTTTCCTCTGCACACGCCATTCTTCGTATTTTCGTGGGGGCCTGTTACCGTTTTTCCATGCACGACATTTGCGTGTTTCCAAACATACACATGGCCATATATTTTTTATTTCGCATGTTGTTGCACCCATGTCAAGCATAATTATTATTTATTTTGACTCCGCGAATCCCAAAATGAAACAAAATTCGGGGTTCCTATTTGAAAAACACAACGTACCCCCTGCCCCCCAGGGGGGCCCTGTGCGGGGGCTCATTTGTACGCCATTAACTTTCTCCCCCGACAAGGATCATGGTTTGTTTGGACCAAATTTTCCTCACATGCATATCACTTCCGCTATTTTCATATGTCAAGATAAAATTAACACCCTGTATATATATTTTTTATTTCTTTACTACAGAAAGGATGTTTAAGAGGTGATGAACTGATTACGATTCGAAGTGAGAATGGGCAGTAAAAACGTAGTCGAAAGAAGGTGAAGTTGCAAAAAAAGCCGTTAAGACCTAAAAGAAGGCTGAAAAAAGACCAATAAGTCAAAAAACGCCGAAAAAAAATGACAAATAAAACCCACCCTTTTCTGGCCTACAATGACCCGAAATGAACATATATTATGTTGGGCCTCGTCTTCGGACACTAAAAAATAAAGGATTTTTCCTCAACTTCCGACCCCTAGTTATGAATATAGCCATTCACATAATATATGATACATAATATGTCAACTTATAAGGACGCAGCTGGGGTCCCTTGAAAGGCAAAAGGATTTGACACAAAGTGGTAACATCGCAATGTATTTTGTGCGCTCGTGGTATACATTTTAACCACAAGCGCACGCAGCCTTTTGTTTGTGCGCTCCCGGCCTACGGCCCAACATTCACACCTTACCCAGGATTCGAACCAATGGCTCCTGTCGTTGTACCGCGTTATTGGTAAGTCAGTAATGGTTCTGTCACCGAGGACAGCTTATTGATGCTATACTCTGTCCCAGCTAACTGTGGAGCAGGCATACGAAAACAAGTCTCTGCGCAAGTAGTGACGCGAGACGGCTCCACAAATGAACACGTGAGAGGGAACGGGGCTACGTGGAGTGGGGGAAAGCGACTGCAGTTACCAACCTTCCCAGCAGCGCTGGCCACTCAATTTCCTTCGCTTCTCTGACGCTTTGCGCGGCCTTGCTCTACAGTTAGCTGGGGCAGGGTATACTTTCTTTACCCCAATCTCTCAACTTCCGTTACTTTACGTCACTTCTGGGATTAATGACGACAACGAGCAACAGTGGAGTACAATATGCTGGATCTAAAACCATGATACATTCGAAGCTGTGACCTCTGGTTCCGCAGCACGTCTCGTTGAGAACGTCGACACCAAGGCGTCTGCTAATGCCTCTCAAAACAGCAAGTGCCACCGCGTAAGGCGACACTTGGATAGATTGCCTTTGACGCGGATGGACGATATAGCCTTCCCATCTCCTCTGAAAGCTTTTCCTCGCATTGACACATGTCGAGGGGACCAAACAACAGGAGCGGGTCGTTGTGATTCTAGCGCTGTACGTGACTCGTAAGCAAACACGAGTGGGAGAGCGCTCCTCTGCCCAGCATCCAGGAGAATCCGAGATGGTAACCATGGCAACGCCTGTGTTGAAAGCGGAGGCTGGTCGGCTTCCGTTTCCGGGGTCTCGCAGCCCTCCTGTCGATCTGTGTCCGTCAGGGATAAAGCCCTGGGGCTCTTACGTCACCCCAAAAGGGCGAAATCTGACATCACAACATTCGTCTCCATTTGGAAGGGGAAAGATTATCGAACTTCTCTAAGCTGCTTGCTTCTGCAGGCGTCCCGACCTGTAACAAACACGTTGGAGCTAGGGTGACGGTACAAGGAGTAAAGTCACGATCGTTGTCTACACGCACATACAGGGTGGCCCGTAAGTCCCTATCCATTCATATATCTTATGAATCTAGTGTATAGAGTTTTCTGTGTGCTGTTGCGCATAATATGCGATTCTGTGAGATATTTTCCGCAACATAGCAGGGTTCCCATCCATATGTTATTATGTTATGTTATCTTCGGTTCGTCTCATTATGCCCTCTGCTTGCGTGAATATCTCAATGACACTTTTCCTAACAAATGGATAGGTCGTGGTTCTGAAATATCCCCGGCGGCTCCGAAATGGCCCGCAAGAAGTCCGGACTTGACAACGTGTGATAACTCTCTTTGGGGATACATAAAGGACATTGTGTCGAAACAACGTTATAATTTCAATGATGAGTTGAGGGTAGCTGTTACAGCGGCATTTGGAACAATAACCCCTGCGAAAAAGTCTCACAGAACATGGTGTCGCATAATATTGTGCACCGAGAATGAAGGACAGCACACAGATGCACTTGACACACAAAATATGTGAATGGGTAGGGACTTACGGGCCACCCTGTACATAAACAAGCAGCCGACATGTGATCAACGAGTGTAGTGATCTCTATGATTATAGCCATAGTATAGCCGACCTCCATTACTGAGTGGTCAGTACAGCGCGCTGCGATGCCAGGGGTCCTTGGTTCGAATCCCTGCCTGGTCATGGGAGTTTTTCGTTAGTGCCCCTTCATCAATGGCAGAAATGTAGCAATTGATAGATAGATTTGGTATATTTTACTCCGCTTTTGTAGAACTTTAAGTAGAGGATGAATGATATGATGAAATTGAGGAAGAGACACTCACGAAGAGCATCCATGTTCAGGTCGGGATTCTAACCCGGGATTCCTGGCGTTGTATAAAGCTGAATTTGATGAAATATCATCTTTTTTTCTGACATCTCGGACACGATGCCCATTATAAATAGTATACACAATATTACACTTTGTTTAGAACCCAAGAAAGGTAATTTTAAAGTACATTTTTTGCATTTTTTTTCCCAATTTTCAGGATTTAGTTCATTTTCCCCGATTTTCGGCATTTTCCAGTCATTTTTCGCAATATTCAGTGTATTGTTTCGTCATATTTTGTCAATTCTTTCATTTTGGTAATATTCGTGAGTCTTTTCACCAAGGTGAACATAGGCCTATATATATCTAGCAGGATTGCAATTTACGAGCAAAAGAAATGCTGAACTGGTGAAAGTCTTTGTTGTGTCGTTTTGTTTAGTTTCTTTTGAAAGCAAGATAGCATTTTGTTTAATTCCCTTTTCATTTCAATTTTCAACCTGAGACTAGCAAATTTAATGCTCATTTTTTTGCATTTTTACGTAATTTTTTCCCACTTTTAGGACATTGTATAGGTCATATACCAATATTTTTTAGGTCATCAACTTCCGCTCCCTAGTGATAACCATTACGCTACGGAGGCCGGCAAAAATTCAATCAATCAGTCATAAATAGACTATAGGTATTTTCTACTCTTACGTCGGACGCTCTATATGTTCTATATGCAAGGGAAGTGGGGAGCGGCGATTACACCGCAGACCAACCAGACAACAGCGGTGGCGCCGAGAGATACGATGCGGCGGGAAGAAGTACTACGTGTACTTCGTTCTACTGGCTGCTGCGTTTCTTATCACGCTGGATTGCTCGCTTCCCCGCTCCTCACTTCCTTGCTAGCTTATGAACTGGAAAGACCTTTAGTCACTAAAGCCCGCTTTAGACAAAAGCATAGTCCTTAGTAGTTTCCTTAACATTTACGCCATGAGTAGACCTAGTGCCCGGGTTCTAAGCCCTCATTTGGGGCTCGAATCATCATGTGGGGCTCAGTGTTGCCAACTCACCCCACGAAAATTTCACCAACTGATATTTTGAAGCCTTTCACGGTGTATGTTAACCTCACAAGCAGTGTTGCCAACTCGGGCGAGGCGTAGCTTTTTATGGTGTATGTTAACCTCACCAGCAGTGTTTCCAACTCGGCGTAGCCTTTCACGGTGTATAATTTTTTAGTTTTTTTTTGTGTGTGAGTGTACATGTGTTCGGGCGAGGCGTAGCCTTTTACGGTGTATGTTAACCCCACTAGCCTCAGCGTACATGAGAGTTCTGAATTTTTTTTTGAGGCTGGAATCATTATTTGAGGCTCGTCGTAGCTTTTTATGATGTATATTTTGAGGGCACAGAGTTGGCAACACTGTGGGTTTTTACTGTAGCCTTTTATGAGGGGGGGGTTTATTGCCCTCTGTTTATATCTGGCAACACTACCGTAGATTTTTTGACAGTGTTGTTACACCTACTGGGTTTTTCACTGTAAATTTTCATCAAAGGGTCTGAGGGGTCCATGTATTTTTTATGTTTGGCAATACTGTTGGGGGCCTAGTGTTGGCAACACTGTGGGTTTTTACTGTAGTTTTTTATGAGGGGGGTCTATTGCCCTCTGTTTATATTTGGCAACTCTATTGGATGTTTTTTTTGAGGCTTGGGTTTTGCCAACCCATCCGAAGAAAATTCCACTATATGATCTTTTACTGGCTAAGCTAACCTACAAATAGAAATTGCCAACACCGACGAGTCTTGAATTATTATTTGAGCCTCGTCGGTGTTGCCTACACACTCTACAAAAATTCTACTATATGATTTTTTACAGGTTAAGCTAACCTACAAATAGGAGTTGGCAGCACTGACTTATAAACCCACTGGGTCCTCTTGGCATGTTTTTTCATGATGTGTTGCTAGGCTATTGAGCATCTTGGCGTATACAATGTATATATTTTGAGAGGGGGGTTATAGCTTTTTATGCTGTACGAATACTGGAAGCTTGACAGTGACAACCAACAGAGTAGGTAAACCTACATCCAGGAACTGGCAACACTAGTTTCTGACAGTAAATTTGAAATAAAATATTAAACAAAATACATGAGTAAGCACTGTGATTACAAATAGTACCAGTGTTATGCCCCCAACTCCAACTGGACAACTGGGGGAAATAATTGTACAACAATTTGTACCTAATTGTACAATACTTGTACCTAATTGTACAACATATACACAGACATAAAAGAGAGAGCCTTCCCGCAACTTACTTCATGTACAATTTATATGATTTTACAACTGTGAAAAGAAAGCATATGTGTTCTGTATGCACACATTTATTCTTATTTTTCGAAGTTGAATGAAAGCACATGTTTTTACGCTCTCGTAATACTAACCTTGCTCCACTGATTTTAAATTGCTTCCATCCGCTTTTTTTCTGTGTTATTTCCGTATACACGCAATATTCGCTTTCAATAGACAGAAGGAGTGTTAGTATAGCAGGCTCCGAGTTTACAATTTATTAAATTAAACAATAATTTATGTAAGAATATACTTGTACTTACCGAACACGAAATAATAAAAAGCACATGTGAATATTTGCGTGTGTTCATGTTATATGACGACTAAGTAAAAAAATAATGTTGACTCCCCGAAAGATAAAAGTTCCTAGTTCGACATCAGATGCATGCAAATTTTATGTTTTGCTCTCCAAAATCTTGATTTTTATGTTTGTGCTATTTGTCATACAGCAGAGAAGGAGGAGAGGGGAGAGGGAGGGGAGGGGGTACTATTAGCGCCATCTATTAGCAAACAATAGAAATAAAAAGTAGGGTCAAACTTTTTCAACACCCAAACATTTTAAACGTCTTCACGTAGTAATACGATAGCTGAAGATGTTTAAAAGAGTACTCTTAGTCGACGAAGCTAATTGCTAGGGCCCTTATATTACTAAAATATTCTTTAATTTGCATATTTCTCATACCGCCATATGTTGTTCTAGTTGACTTCTTCCAAAAAAATGCTAATTAGCGAGAGTTAATTAAGCAAGGCAAGTAAAAGAAGCAAATAGGACAACATATGGCGGCGTGAGAATATGTAAAAAATTCGATTCAGAGGTGGATCGAATTAAAGTTGGGGGATATTTTGCATTTTTTCCCTATAATGTACAAAACATTTACCGTACATAATTTTTTCTATTTACAACAGTATAAAATAAGAGGAATGTGTGACAATATCCATATTAATTAGGAAAGTATGTTGTATGCTAGGTTAGCTAATTGTGTCTTCTACAGCTTCACTGTATAGAGGGAAGATGGAAAAAGAGAGCTCTACGGAAACTGACGCTCTTAACAATATTGTACGCCCGTGAAAATTATATATAAATAAGACTTAAGCGTATTATCTGCTTTCATGTCAGATTTTACCAACCTGTGAGCTGTAGTGTTTAGGTGACAAGCGACCTGCTCAAATACGATACTGTTGACAATATTGTACGCCCGTGAAAATTACATATAAATAAGACTTAAGCGTATTATCTGCTTTCATGTCAGATTTTACCAACCTGTGAGCTGTAGTGTTTAGGTGACAAGCGACCTGCTCAAATATGATACTGTTGACAATATTGTACGCCCGTGAAAATTACATATAAATAAGACTTAAGCGTATTATCTGCTTTCATGTCAGATTTTACCAACCTGTGAGCTGTAGTGTTTAGGTGACAAACGACCTGCTCAAATATGATACTGTTGACAATATTGTACGTCCGTGAAAATTATATATAAATAAGACTTAAGCGTATTATCTGCTTTCATGTCAGATTTTGCCAACCTGTAAGCTGTAGTGTTTAGGTGACAAGCGACCTGCTCAAATATGATACTGTTGACAATATTGTACGCCCGTGAAAATTATATATAAATAAGACTTAAGCGTATTATCTGCTTTCATGTCAGATTTTGCCAACCTGTAAGCTGTAGTGTTTAGGTGACAAGCGACCTGCTCAAATATGATACTGTTGACAATATTGTACGCCCGTGAAAATTATATATAAATAAGACTTAAGCGTATTATCTGCTTTCATGTCAGATTTTACCAACCTGTGAGCTGTAGTGTTTAGGTGACAAGCGACCTGCTCAAATATGATACTGTTGACAATATTGTACGCCCGTGAAAATTATATATAAATAAGACTTAAGCGTATTATCTGCTTTCATGTCAGATTTTACCAACCTGTGAGCTGTAGTGTTTAGGTGACAAGCGACCTGCTCAAATATGATACTGTTGACAATATTGTACGTATATTGTATTGTATAGGAGACTAGAAGCATATAATTTGGCGAAAAAAAAACCAAGTAAGGTCATAGAAAATAGTTAAAAAAAGTGAATAATTATATTTTGCATTGCACAGCATTGGATATTAAATAACATACCCCCAAAAAATCTCTGCATTATGCGTTCTGTAAAAAATTGCCCTACGTGCCAAACTGCTGTGTCAAGTAAACATTTTCAAAGGCACTGTCGTACTTGTGTGCCGGGAAAGCGAATATGTGCAACCAAATTGTGCTCTAAGTGTGGAAAAAATATTTCTATTGCCAACTTCAAGTTGTTGTTTTTTTTGACACGTATATATATTATTATTTTTTTTAACAGAGGAAGAAAGTCCGTGCTTCGGAAAACGCGATGATGTGCGTAATGATATCTTCCGTCTCCTGCTTAGACTTGCGCCAATCTACTGTGTACCGTCTTCTTCCCTGCCTCGCCTCGTCCAGTTCGTCCAACCTCTCGTTCAATTTTTCCCCTGCAGCCGAAAGCAGAATGTTGAGATCACCGCACCTCAGGCCGCCGATCTCCCGAAGATGGTCCTTGAGAACCATTTCACAAGGGATGCGAAATTCCGGCGTCGTTCTTGCTATGATTACAAGTTTGCCTACATCCTCACAATCTCCGTTTACTGCGTGTTTAAATATTTTACATAGTAGCTCGGGCGGCAAATCAGTTATACGAGACATGTTGTTATTATTATTATTTTTCACTCTATGTTATTTATATACCCCACCCCAATTTTTGTTTCGTGTTCATGGCGATGGTGGTACCCAGTGCGGCGACCCGTTCACCCAGCGATGCGTCTCTGCTCACGAACCTTTCGAAAGCTGCGTGCTCTAACTTTCTGTCTGCTTCGTGACGTGCATCCAGATCCGTCTGCGTGGTGTTGTAAGCGATGTCGTGATTTTTGCATGCGGCGTCCAAAGGATTCACACCCTTGTCCCCTCTCTCCAATTTTTTCTCGAGTTTGGTACCCGGTCCGCAGTACTGGTAGCCAGGTAAATGCATCTCAAAAGGTAACTTGTTACCTTTTGAGAACAGGCACCTGTACGTGTTCTCGAAAAGTTTGGAGCAATCCAAATACCAGCAACTGATGAAACTGTACGATGGTCTGGACATTGCAACGTTTGCTTCGGAAATAAAACCACTCGACGATTGTCGTGAAAATTCAGTCGTTGTGTTCGACGACGCCATCCTGGAAAATCAAAATGAAATTCGCAACTTTTTCACGCAAGGTCGTCACAAAGGAATGGATTGCTTTTACCTAGCTCAAACGTTTTCCAAAATTCCAAAACAGTTAGTACGCGACAACGCTAATTTCATATGTTTTTTTCGTCAAGATCACACCAACCTCAAGCACGCGTACGATGACTACGTAGGCGGAGACATGAACTACAATCAATTTTCGGAACGCTGCTGCTCTACTTGCTGGAACGGTGACGATTTCGGATTCGCGACGATCGACATGACGAGGAAACCCAACGACGGAAAATACAGAAACAAAATCAACGACTTTCTAAACGTTGCAACGTTGTGAGAAACGACGTGTATAAATAACGTCATGACGAAACGAAAAATCGAAGACGAAAATCTCAAGCTTCGCGATTACCTCGCGAAACGCTTCAAAGTTTGGAAATCCGAGAATCGCGGATTCTACGAAGAGAAGAAACGTCAGGATCAACCCGTGATCGATGCCATCAGCAGTCTAGGTAAAGAAATTAAAAGTGTCACGGAACAAAATAAAAATTTGATCAACGAACTCGTACCGCTCGCAGCTAAAAGTTACGCCGTACCCACGCCCATTTCGAGCATTC
The DNA here is from genome assembly GCF_977018435.1 of Lepisma saccharinum. Lineage (NCBI taxonomy): Eukaryota > Metazoa > Arthropoda > Insecta > Zygentoma > Lepismatidae > Lepisma > Lepisma saccharinum. The sequence goes on along the minus strand of NC_139250.1, from coordinate 38,936,446 downwards.
CTTCGACGCCGTTCGAACTGAAGGATGCACCGGCACGACGTCGAGCCATAGGCAGCACGTCGTCTTCGGATAAAATCGAGTTGGGACCTTTGGCACGAGACTACATGAGCACGGGGAAATTCGACAAGGATGAAGTGTTCGGATTGTATCCCAGCATGGAAACCAGCGAAGGCGGCGGTGTGGTGTGGAAGATTGGGAAATCGAAGGTGACCTTCGAAGGCAACGACATTAAAGTCAATTTAGGCGACAAGGATAGTTGACTAGAATTTGAATTTAAAATTTTGGGAGCGTCAGCACTTAGGCTATTTTGCTCCCGTCACAGTATACGGGGGCCAGAACCTTACCTCTACAAATAACAACTCTATCGTTGCATAACTAAAAAATTTAAAATGTTCTGACTTCTGTTAAAAGCTGAGGCTGTAAAGGGGCACTCAGCACACATAAGGACAAAAGAACAGGACAATACAAACAAAATTATACTGGCCATGGGGCCAGTGGCCAGAGCCTCGTTAGTCTTAAGTCCAGGGTGCACTAACGTGGAAGTGAGGTTGACATTTGGGTGTACTACGTGGAAGGTCACCCCTTACACCCCAAGGATAGTTGGAACAGGTATCCGGGTACGGTGGGACTGTGGGAACTCGTTGCCAAAAAGCAGCCGAAAGATTACACCGACGAAGATTACCAAAGTTACAAGGAAATTCTGATCATGACGGATGCCTTGTACCAAAACAACGACGCCTCGCAGAATAGGGTGAAATCGAGCAGCGGCGAGAAGTACAGGAATCTCATCAAACCAATTTGGAACCAGGTCAAAACAGGCAGCGGCGTCAAACGCTACAACACGTTACCCAAAGAATTCGTTTGGGTGGACGACGTTAGGAAGCTCGTGGACCGATTGTTGGTGATAGCCGGCGAAGAGAATGCAGGCAATCGTAATTTCTACAACGAGAAGGTTGGCATCGTGGACATGATCAGCACGAAACTTTCCAACTTCATCGTGAACGACGACAAGGGCATAGGTTACCTGATCAAAATCATCAACACGCTGCCTCCGAAATTTTGGAACGTGGCCGAAGGAAAGGGACTCGTGAACGACATCATCAACAAGTTACCTTTCAAGATGCATCTACCTGGCTACCAGTACTGCGGACCGGGTACCAAACTCGAGAAAAGATTGGAGAGAGGAGACAAGGGTGTGAATCCGTTGGACGCGGCATGCAAAGATCACGACATCGCCCACAACACCACGCAGACGGATCTGGACGCACGTCACGAAGCAGACAAAAAATTGGAACATGCAGCTTTCGAAAGGTTCGTGAGCAGAGACGCATCGTTGGGTGAACGGGTCGCCGCACTGGGTACCACCATCGCCATGAACACGAAACAAAAATTGGGGTGGGGTATATAAATAACATACCGTAAAAAAAACTACACAAGAAAAAATCTCAGAATATATATATAAATAACATACCGTGAAAATAACACATAGAGCATCAACATGAAGCCCAAGGGTGTCGTGTACCAGATACCATACTCCAATCTTAAAAATCTAGGTGCCCTCGATGGGTTACTCACCAAGAAACAACGCGAGAAGAAACGTTCTTGCTTGTCGAAAGGACACGGAATAAAATTGCTGCTCAGCACACCTCAATTGAAAAGATTGCAGCGTTCGCGGAAACAGCAAAAGATCGGAGGTTTCATATTCAGCATCCCCGCCATCCTGGCAGCATTGGGGGCCGTGGGAAGTTTGGCCGGCGGAAGTGCCGCCATCGCGAAAACCGTCATCGACTCGAAGAAGAACAAAGCGGAATTGGAAGAACAAAAACGTCACAACCTGGCCATGGAGAAGAAAGGGGGGAAGGGCGTGATGAAGAAGTTTAAAAAAAAGAAACAACAGCACTCACCAACCGAGACATTGAATCTCTGATCGAACCGTTACAAATCAAACACTTCAGAGGAGTTTTCATGTCCGACTCGTTACCTTCAAGCGTTAAAAGAAAAGAATGCGGAGTAGTCAACTTGGACGGTCAAGAAAATCCAGGCACGCATTGGATATGTTACCACAAAAATGATGATAAAGCATTCGTTTTCGATTCTTTCGGAGGTGTTCCACCTACAAATTTAATTCATTATCTGAAAACGAACAAAACCTCTATATACTACAACGACGAACGCATTCAAAATTTCGGAGACGTGAACTGCGGCCATCTCTGCCTCTCCGTGCTCGCGTTTCTCTCTAAAATAAATAACCCTACGATCGAGGATTTCCAGAAAGCATTGTGGAACCTCAAACAGCATCACTAGGATGGGCGTGTTCCATCTCACGAGCGAATCTTCAATCTTGAAACTCACGCTGCACGACGACATCGTCTATCCTAAATCCGTGGCTCTGCGTGCATTCTACAGCATGTACCTCATACCTAACGTCACGCAGCACAACAACAAAATTAGCGTCGGAAGCGAACACATCGTCGTCACGCCAGGACAATACAATCTTTCCACTTTGCAAGCTCAATTACCCAAAGGCACATACCTTTCTCAAAATTCGGTCACGCACAGAGTGGAAATCCTATCCGCGACGGAGACCGTGGACCTGGGCACCATGGGAGAACTTTTAGGTTTCGAGAACAACCACCCAAAACTCGAAGCTGGCATCAAGCACGTAGCAACCAACATTCCTAAATTCTTGGCCATAGAGACTCTGAACGTACACTGCAACGTGGCGGAAGGCATGATCACGAAATCTTCGGACGGATTATTAGGAAGTCACAAGCAGACGGGAATCATAGCCACTTTCAAACCAAGTTCCGAGTTCATGGAACCGATCATCTACACGCCCTCTTCGCCGATCTATTTTCCAGTATGTCGCAACCGCATAGACGACATAGAGTTGGTGGTGACGAACGAGAAAGGAGACGTGGTGGATTTCGCAGGTGCCACTACGACGGCCATCGTGGAGATCAACATATAATAAATAACCATACATGTAAAATGGAGCAAATCGAAAGTTACGAATTGCAATCTTTCCCTCCCAACCGTCGCACGTTCGCCAATCTGAACGAAGCGAACAGGGAGATCGAATACGACGTGGACGTAGGCGACGGGTTCATTCATCCTCACAGAGCGGACCTCTACCTTCAATTCGACGTGGTGAAGAAGGAAAGCGGAGACGCGTTTCCTGCAGCAGCAAACTTGATACTCGTGGACAACTTCGTGCCTCACCTGTTCTCGCAGGTGGAGGTGAGGAAACACAACACCGTCATCGACAGAATAGATTATCCAGGCATCACGTCGACGGCAGTGGGAACGTTGAAATTATCCAAAACAGACGCAGCGTACTACCAGGCCGGGGGATTCGAAGCCGGGACCAAAATATCGACGAGAAGTCACACGGTGCTCTTTCCCATGCGTCTGCTGCCTGGTTTCTTCTCGGACTACAAGGAGATCATGTGGAAGGGAGGACTGAGGATCACGTTTCGAAGAGCGGCCAACGACAACGACGCGCTGATGCGATACGCTACTTTGGGTCCGGACGGCACCACGCCGATAGCCAACACTTTACCCGAAGCAGCCAAGTGCGTCATCCGGAGCATGGAATTGAGAATGCCGGTGGTGGAATACGAAACGAACTACGCCCTCAAGTACAAAGCGGAGATCTTGAAAAGTCCGCAGGTGCCGATTCACTTTCACGGTTACCAGTGCGTGCAGAAAATGGCGTCGGGAAGTCACATGGAATTCGACGTGACGACGCAGTTCAACAACATACAGTTCGACATGCCAGATTTCGTCGTAGTGCTTTTTCAGACCGGACGCGATAACGATCAGGAAAAAGATTCCAGCAAGTTCGACGACTGCAAGATCAAGAACGTTTATCTGAAGAACGGTAGGAACGAAGTGTTCCCGCGCGAGAATTACAACCTCGACGTGACCAAAAACGATTACCTCAAACTTTACGAAGCTTACACGGCTTACAAACGCGTGACCCAGGGAAGCGTGGACGTGTACTACGCGCCCAGCGAATTCAAAGCACGGAGACCCATGACCGTCATCAACACATCTAAGAGGAAGCAAGTGGTGGTCAACGATCGTACCAACATCAAGATTGTATGCGAGTTCCACGATGCCTTGCCTGCAGATACTCTGTGCAGTGTCATTCTTATTGCAGAGAAAACATTTGTGTATGACGTCAAGAATGAAAGAGTGACTGAACAGTTTTAAATAAATAAAAAAAAATAGCACACAATAAGAAATGTGGAATTTTATATATATAAGTACAAATTGCAATTAGCAGTTTCCAGAAGTTTAATTTTGCTGTGCCATGCATGCATGTAATCGGGGAAGTGGAAGTAAATTAAAATTGTTTTTTTTTCGCATTGCCTATTACTTTTTGTTACACTCTGGGCAGGCCTTACTAGTTTGGAGGCGATAGTGGCCCCACGGAAGTGTATGGACCCCACATTCAAGAATACACCTCTTGTCGTCGTGTGCATCCAGAGCAACTTTCCTGACAATATTAGTTGTAAGCACATGATCGACGCTTTGGATACGATGCTCTTTTTGTAGAATGGGCGATTTTGTTCTGAGGCACTCGAGGTAATCCTCAAACTTGAGGTGCTCCCGAACCACTTGCCTGCTTACACCCTTTGCCTTTTTTGTTACAGAACCCTCAGCCCGGATCGCATAGGCTTTGGCACGAAGTCCAGCAAACTCCACAATCACATCCCCGTCTTTCTCGTCCTTGAGTTTGCCGGGTATTTTTTTGTTCCGGGGCAGAATTCCATACCGGTTTAGCTGGGGATAGCCCGATGTGTCGAAGAGCTTGACAAGAGCTGGAACTTTGGCTATATCACCATACGCATCGGCCGTGCGAACATGGTACACCAAGCTGTCTGTGTCTGTGTAGAGGAGCGAGATATTGTGGTTGTAGTGTGCACGTAGTATGCCGTAATATGTCTCGAACATGCACAACTTGCTCAGATCCAAAACTGCAGCTCCCACATAGATGGGCTTGTTGAGTAGCACCTTGCCCCGGTTCATGTGAATCAGAGACATCTGTTCGTTGTAAATTGTTCGAGACCTGAACAGCGGGCTTGCAACAAGTCGACGACACTGTGTTTGCTTCGTCACCAACCTCACATCAACGCGATTTCACACATTCTCCATGGTCTTCCCAAATACCGCATTGTTCATTAATTTGAAAAAATCGCGATCAAGTTCCGAAGTGGCAGCAGTGCGATGGTTGGTGTTCAGTTCGATGTACGGCTTCAACCATGGAGACTGCCTGAACAAGAGCACGTCGTAAACTGCTTTGACCGAGACCCCTTGCTGCATTAACCACTGGAGGTTCCGGTAGTGTAGCACATAACGCTTTTTGGGCTCCAAGTCCATGACGAGCTTCGGTTGATCCGAGCCAGGTGGACACTTGAATTCCGGAGCAGGCGAAAGGTCACAGAATGTATCCTGCAGCTTCTCGGGGAAGTCAAGGTCCACCTCGGCAAAAAACCCAAACTCGTCGCATTCTTTTTCGATGTCGTGGTATAAAGGATCAACCCACTTAAACTCTCCTGTTGGGAGTGGCTGCATCATAGAGTGCCCGTAAAGATTATTCACGTCAGTGTACATGATGTAGCTTGATGGTTGGGAGGGGTCGTAACCAGTGGCCATGTGGTGATTGTTGGCGTGTGCGAAGCGTTGCGACACTTGGACCATGCCGCCCCGGATAGCTCTCTCGATGAAAAGCATGATATCATTATCGGAGATAAGTGAAAGTTTAACTTTAGTCAGCAGGAGCATGGCCGACCATGCCAGTCCAGGAAGGCTGTAAAAATATACAGGGTCCAGGTTGTAAATGTTTATCGCAGTCGCCCGAAACGCCTGGAACACATCGGCAAGAAGCGTCACATCAAGCTTCAGGTATGCATCGTGGTAATCACCGAAAGTTCGGCAACCCAACTTGACCCACATAGACTGAGCATGCTTGTACTCCTCGTCGGTAATACCAGAACCTCTCAGCTGGCTGTAGAACTTATCCTGGGGAGGCAGCAACTCTTCTTCGAACTTGGAAGGGTCGGTGACGTACTCGTAGGGGTAGACCCCTTTACGTCTGATGAGTGCGACATCTAAGTTCGGGAAACTTGATGTGGTAATGGCTAGTTGGTCGTCTCTGAGCTTCCCAGCAAGAGCATCGAGGCTTGCCTGGAGGAACCTCAGAGAGTCGAGGAACCGAAGCTCGATGCTGCTGCTTGAGTCGGGGATCGGCACCCACTTGCTGATGCTAATATAACGCTCCTCGTTTTGTGCCAGGACATTGATTCTCGCATTGTCGTACCCTAGATGTGTGACCAAGTGATGGAAATCATATTCCGAGCCATTGTGAAAAAAGACCGGTATGAAGCGCGGGTCCCTGGCTCTCAAGTTACATCTGTTGCACCACGGGCCAATGTAGCTTCCGGTCCCATAATGGTCATGGTGGTGGACCTTTTTGTTATCGTCAGTGAAGACTGAGTTGCAAACAGGACAATTTAGAGCTATTTCGTGCTGATGCTTGTCTTCCGGAGACAGAGGCAGCATGGGCTTGGGGGCCAACAGCACCTTCCCTATCTTGATGGCTTCCTGTTGCATTCTCTCCAGGAAGTGTTTGACCGGGTCGGGACCGCGATACACATAGGGCTCGGAGGCAATATGTTGATCTCGCCACACCACAACATAGGAGTAACTCGAGGCCTCATGGATTTGGAAAGGAATGGTAGAGGATGTTTCGGGGTTGGGCTCGCAGTTAGACAGAGGTTGAAGAAAGGCCTCGAAGTCTGCTACAATATAGGCAGGATGCTTCACCATAGCACTGTGCATGCGAAAGCACTCTACTGCACCAGGTTCGGGCAGGATAATTCGTGCAGGCTTGTTGGTACCACAGTAGAGCATGTGGCGAGCTAGCTTCTCAGCAGCAATGTTGGGTCCTCTGATGCGCCGGTAATCCTGCTGTTCTCGATTATGAAATGTAAACAAGCACCTGCGACACACCTCGACGTGGGTTTTGTCTTTGCTCCGTTGGCTCGAAACAAGCCGAGAGAGGGAACGGATAAGGGTGTAATGGTGATGGGTCTCGTCCTTGATGAGCAGGAGGTTGATTTCTCGTACCTCGTTGTTGTTGCTCACGTTGCTCACCCGGATGGGGTGGACCTCATGTTTGTTCTCGGTGAGACCGTAAACATTGATGGCTAATTGCAGGCCCAACAAGTCACGAGCACGAACCTCAAACTTGTGAATATGCGAGACTTCTACAGGGTAGGCAATCCCGGCCATTGCATCCTCCAGTTCCGACTCATACTGCTTGTAGTGGTTAACACGGTACGAGTGGTTTTTCCAGTGAACAGGGTGCAATGCTGCCAGCACCGACCAGAGGAAGCATTTGGTGTCTTTGTTCTGAATATTGAGAACAGCTTTCCTTGCTTCAACCTCGGGTGGCAGGGCAATATAGCTAGACCCTGCCAGTGGCAGGGACTTGCTAAGTTTCAGACGAAGTTCGTGGGGGTCGCCACACAGCGAACCGCCCGAGCCTTTAGCCTGATGCTCCTCGTGCTTTGCCACAAACTCCTCGACAAACTTGTCGTAGATGCTGTCGAGGTCAGTGATATCTGCCTGATGCAGTGTTTTTGCTTTTGTGGCATGGAAGAATTTATATATTTCATCAGACGGTTTCTTATACTTGCAGCATAGCACAGCATAGAATTTAGTGGAGTATGTAGCCAATGCATCGTTGAGGATGGATATTATCTTAGCTCGCTCGCTCTCCAGAAAACTACGCACATCGCAGAAGCTGTCTGATGTTATGTTAAAATCTTCTAATAAATGCTCAAACGCAAATCGGTCTGCTTTCTTCGCCAGCTTGACGCGTTTGGCAGGTGGCGATGCATCGAGGGAGGTTACTTCTACCTTTCGCTTGGAAGGTTGCGGTAGAGATGTTCCAGTGCTCTTGCAAGTAAGCTGGTGTCGCTTGAAGTTGGCAATAGAAATATTTATTCCACACTTAGAGCACAGTTTGGTCGCACATATTTGTTTTCCCGGCACACAAGTACGACAGTGCCTTTGAAAACGTTTACTTGACACAGCAATTTGGCACGTAGGGCAATTTTTTACAGAACGCATAATGCAGAGATTTTTTGGGGGTATGTTATTTAATATCCAATGCTGTGCAATGCAAAATATAATTGTTCACTTTTTTTAACTATTTTCTATGACCTTATTTGGGTTTTTTTTCGTCAAATTATATGCTTCTAGTCTCCTATACAATACAATATACGTACAATATTGTCAACAGTATCATATTTGAGCAGGTCGCTTGTCACCTAAACACTACAGCTCACAGGTTGGTAAAATCTGACATGAAAGCAGATAATACGCTTAAGTCTTATTTATATATAATTTTCACGGGCGTACAATATTGTCAACAGTATCATATTTGAGCAGGTCGCTTGTCACCTAAACACTACAGCTCACAGGTTGGCAAAATCTGACATGAAAGCAGATAATACGCTTAAGTCTTATTTATATATAATTTTCACGGGCGTACAATATTGTCAACAGTATCATATTTGAGCAGGTCGCTTGTCACCTAAACACAACAGCTCACAGGTTGGTAAAATCTGACATGAAAGCAGATAATACGCTTAAGTCTTATATATATATAATTTTCACGGGCGTACAATATTGTCAACAGTATCATATTTGAGCAGGTCGCTTGTCACCTAAACACTACAGCTCACAGGTTGGCAAAATCTGACATGAAAGCAGATAATACGCTTAAGTCTTATTTATATATAATTTTCACGGGCGTACAATATTGTCAACAGTATCATATTTGAGCAGGTCGCTTGTCACCTAAACACTACAGCTCACAGGTTGGTAAAATCTGACATGAAAGCAGATAATACGCTTAAGTCTTATTTATATATAATTTTCACGGGCGTACAATATTGTCAACAGTATCATATTTGAGCAGGTCGCTTGTCACCTAAACACTACAGCTCACAGGTTGGTAAAATCTGACATGAAAGCAGATAATACGCTTAAGTCTTATTTATATATAATTTTCACGGGCGTACAATATTGTCAACAGTATCATATTTGAGCAGGTCGCTTGTCACCTAAACACTACAGCTCACAGGTTGGTAAAATCTGACATGAAAGCAGATAATACGCTTAAGTCTTATTTATATATAATTTTCACGGGCGTACAATATTGTCAACAGTATCATATTTGAGCAGGTCGCTTGTCACCTAAACACTACAGCTCACAGGTTGGTAAAATCTGACATGAAAGCAGATAATACGCTTAAGTCTTATTTATATATAATTTTCACGGGCGTACAATATTGTCAACAGTATCATATTTGAGCAGGTCGCTTGTCACCTAAACACTACAGCTCACAGGTTGGTAAAATCTGACATGAAAGCAGATAATACGCTTAAGTCTTATTTATATATAATTTTCACGAACGTACAATATTGTTAAGAGCGTCAGTTTCCGTAGAGCTCTCTTTTTCCATCTTCCCTCTATACAGTGAAGCTGTAGAAGACACAATTAGCTAACCTAGCATACAACATACTTTCCTAATTAATATGGATATTGTCACACATTCCTCTTATTTTATACTGTTGTAAATGGAAAAAATTATGTACGGTAAATGTTTTGTACATTATAGGGTAAAAATGCAAAATATCCCCCAACTTTAATTCGATCCACCTCTGAATCGAATTTTTTACATATTCTCACGCCGCCATATGTTGTCCTATTTGCTTCTTTTACTTGCCTTGCTTAATTAACTCTCGCTAATTAGCATTTTTTGGAAGAAGTCAACTAGAACAACATATGGCGGTATGAGAAATATGCAAATTAAAGAATATTTTAGTAATATAAGGGCCCTAGCAATTAGCTTCGTCGACTAAGAGTACTCTTTTAAACATCTTCAGCTATCGTATTACTACGTGAAGACGTTTAAAATGTTTGGGTGTTGAAAAAGTTTGACCCTACTTTTTATTTCTATTGTTTGCTAATAGATGGCGCTAATAGTACCCCCTCCCCTCCCCTCCCTCTCCCCTCTTCTCCTCTGCTGTATGACAAATAGCACAAACATAAAAATCAAGATTTTGGAGAGCAAAACATAAAATTTGCATGCATCTGATGTCGAACTAGGAACTTTTATCTTTCGGGGAGTCAACATTATTTTTTTACTTAGTCGTCATATAACATGAACACACGCAAACATTCACATGTGCTTTTTATTATTTTGTGTTCGGTAAGTACAAGTATATTCTTACATAAATTATTGTTTAATTTAATAAATTGTAAACTCAAAGCCTGCTATACTAACATTCCTTCTGTCTATTGAAAGCGAATGTTGCGTGCATACGGAAATAACACAGAAAAAAAGCGGATGGAAGCAATTTAAAATCAGTGGAGCAAGGTTAGTATTACGAGAGCGTAAAAACATGTGCTTTCATTCAACTTCGAAAAATAAGAATAAATGTGTGCATACAGAACACATATGCTTTCTTTTCACAGTTGTAAAATCATATAAATTGTACATGAAGTAAGTTACGGGAAGGCTCTCTCTTTTATGTCTGTGTATATGTTGTACAATTAGGTACAAGTATTGTACAATTAGGTACAAATTGTTGTACAATTATTTTCCCCAGTTGTCCAGTTGGAGTTGGGGGCATAACACTGGTACTATTTGTAATCACAGTGCTTACTCATGTATTTTGTTTAATATTTTATTTCAAATTCACTGTCAGAAACTAGTGTTGCCAGTTCCTGGATGTAGGTTTACCTACTCTGTTGGTTGTCACTGTCAAGCTTCTAGTATTCGTACAGCATAAAAAGCTATAACCCCCCTCTCAAAATATATACATTGTATACGCCAAGATGCTCAATAGCCTAGCAACACATCATAAAAAAACATGCCAAAAGAACCCAATGGCTTTATAAGTCAGTGCTGCCAACTCCTATTCGTACAGCATAAAAAGCTATAACCCCCCTCTCAAAATATATACATTGTATACGCCAAGATGCTCAATAGCCTAGCAACACATCATAAAAAAACATGCCAAAAGAACCCAATGGGTTTATAAGTCAGTGCTGCCAACTCCTATTCGTACAGCATAAAAAACTATAACCCCCCTCTCAAAATATATACATTGTATACGCCAAGATGCTCAATAGCCTAGCAACACATCATAAAAAAACATGCCAAAAGAACCCAATGGGTTTATAAGTCAGTGCTGCCAACTCCTATTCGTACAGCATAAAAAGCTATAACCCCCCTCTCAAAATATATACATTGTATACGCCAAGATGCTCAATAGCCTAGCAACACATCATAAAAAAACATGCCAAAATAAACCCAATGGGTTTATAAGTCAGTGCTGCCAACTCCTATTTGTAGGTTAGCTTAGCCAGTAAAAGATCATATAGTGGAATTTTTGTAGAGTGGGTTGGTAACACCGACGAGCCTCAAATAATAATTTCAAGCCTCAAATAATAATTTCGAGCCTCAAAAAAAGAACATCCAATAGAGTTGCCAAATATAAAAAAAAACAATAGGTCCCCCTCATAAAAAACTACAGTAAAAACCCACAGTGTCGCCAACACTAGGCCCCCAACAGTATTGCCAGACATAAAAAATACATGGACCCCCCAGACCCTTTGATGAAAATTTACAGTGAAAAAAAACCCAGTAGGTTAACAACACTGTCAAAAAATCTACGGTAGTGTTGCCAGATGTAAACAGAAAACAATAACCCCCCCCCTCATAAAAAGCTACAGTAAAAACCCACAGTGTTGCCAACACTAGGCCCTCAAAATATACATCATAAAAAGCTACGACGAGCCTCAAATAATGATTCGAGCCTCAGTGAAAAAAACCCAGTAGGTTAACAACACTGTCAAACTACGGCAGTGTTACCAGATGTAAACAGAGGGCAATAGACCCCCTCATAAAAAGCTACAGTAAACCCACAGTGTTGCCAACTCTACCCCTCAAAATATACATCATAAAAAGCTACGACAAGAGCCCACAGAGTTTGCAACACTGGGCGCACATAGGTTTCTCATAAAAAGCTACAGTAATAGGCCACAGTGTTGCCAACTCTACCCCTCAAAATATACATCATAAAAGGCTACGACGAGCCTCAAATAATGATTCCAGCCTCAAAAAAAAATTCAGAACTCTCATGTACGCTGAGGCTAGTGGGGTTAACATACACCGTAAAAGGCTACGCCTCGCCCGAACACATGTACACTCACACACAAAAAAAAAACTAAAAAATTATACACCGTGAAAGGCTACGCCGAGTTGGAAACACTGCTGGTGAGGTTAACATACACCATAAAAAGCTACGCCTCGCCCGAGTTGGCAACACTGCTTGTGAGGTTAACATACACCGTGAAAGGCTTCAAAATATCAGTTGGTGAAATTTTCGTGGGGTGAGTTGGCAACACTGAGCCCCACATGATGATTCGAGCCCCAAATGAGGGCTTAGAACCCGGGCACTAGGTCTACTGCCATGTCCAAAATGCTACTGTGTAAAGTAAGGAATTTTATGGCATTTCAGATAACATGGCATATTTCATGGCATTTCTCAAGGATAGGATCCGTTCTATTTCCGTAGCATTTTTCGTAGCATAACCAATCAGAAGCGACATCTGGGCCACGAGTGCAGCTGTAATGGCGGCCGCGCGAGATGTAAACAATGCATCACTTCACGTTTTTAAAAGCCGGTAACTATTCAACCGAGAGGAATAACGTTTCGCATAAAACAATATTAGGTACAAAACAATGGCGTTCCATAAATATATACTTTACAACATTCACTGTGAACGTATAGAAGAATACTTTAGTTGTTTCAATTGTATACACCCTGCACTCATCATGGATGGTGTAACTCGACGTGTCTTTCGTGCTGTATATATTATACATTGTAATCGCAAAAGCTTACCGAAATGTTACATGAAATGCTTGCGTGTAAAAGTACTATCTGTTATAAGATTTTTGGAAGCATTTACGTACCATTTATGCTAGCAAAAATGTTAAAGGAAATGCTTTCTACGTCAGGGAAAAGTTTGGGTACCACAAATGTTTGTGCCGTTCATTACGACAGCTTCTGAGTTCCCAGGGTCTTTCGCTTCACTCACTGAGGAGGCGACGTGGCGTGCTGGTGGACATCTCACCTTATTTCTCATAATCGTCTAGAGCGGTTTTGAGTAACTCGCTTGCCCTAGTGCACACCAGCGTGCGTTCCATTCAGTGCAAACTTTCCGCCTGCACATTGGACCTCAAGGCCAGTAAGTATCAGAACATGATGTAGCATTGAGAGGTTAAAAATAGTGCGCCCTTCTTTTCACGGTCTAACTTGTTTCCTCTGCAATGATTAGGATGCCACGCTGTACTTCTACTCACGAATCAGATGTCGAGAGGATAGTATCCATTGCACGAACGCAACCGACGAAGCCTACCGCCTAGCTTACTCCCTCCTTGCTGTCCCTCTTACAACGCTACAGCATTGCTGCTTGCTCTGTAGTCCGGGATACGAGTATGCTATTTAAAAAATACGGCGGGTTGGCCATTCTTGGCTTATAGGAAGGGAGAAAAAGGCCCAAGTTAATGATCTTAACAAGGCAGCGGAAAAAAGTGGCAACACTGTCATATGTTGAAGTTTGTACAGGAAAAGGGAGAAATGGAAGCGGGAGATCCAAGGTTCCTCAGCAAAGAATGAACTGTTCGTTGTGTTGTTTCTTTATTTTTTGGCCAGTGTTGTATCCACCCCAACGTCGTAATTAACCTAAAGAGTTGAAAAACGACGTAAAATAATAAAATAAATACCAAATTCAGATATGTAAATAAATCGATACCAGATATTTTATGAACGGATAGTTTCTGTAATAACAATGGGGAAAAGCCATTTTGCGTTCGCACACAAATTCTTATATACAGAGACGTGATCGTGGGAAAATGCAATCAGAAAGGAACATATATGGTGGTAGGAAAAATTCTAAAACCTTCGGAGTTCTGGAAGGAAAAGAGATGAAGGAGCTAATGCAGAAGGATGAAAAATTAGTTTCCTATGGGACGACTTGTTTGTGAAAGTTCCACGTCTGTAGTAATGCCACTTTTTCAAGAGTTGACGAGCTGTATCATTACCGGTGAGCCCTTACGAAGCCCGGCTGCGTACGGTATTAGCAATGAGAGAAGCTACAGGCTGCCTTAGGCACTGCGCGTCATTTTTCTTGCATTATGTATTTGAAGTGGACAGATAGGTGACAACTATATGGAAATGAATCTCCCCCTCCCCCCCTTGCAGAGCAACCAAGGTCACCCACAAAACTATAAGCTCGTCAACTCTCATTGTGCTTTATATTGCCATGACTTCAAGACTCCATTCTGTACGTTTCTGTCAAAATCTCCCAAGCTCCAGTTTCTTCCACGTCTGCACTTTCTCAAGCCCGTCTTGTTTGAAAGTTTCGAGTTTTTGCACTCGTATCCATACAAACATTTCTTTATATTATTGTGGAATGTTCAATGCTCTTCGGATACATTCAGCAGCAAGTATTAACGACAACAATTTATTACCATCACTATAAGCACACATCAGATTATTCAAGCTATTCTGTAATTCGCCCAACTATTCGAAATTCCATTACTTGAATTCAGTTCTTTTGCATTCTCTACTTGTCCTTTCCTCCACTATTTACCTTCTACATTTTATCTTTTTTCCTATATTCTCTGCTCTTTTTATCTTGACATCTTTGGCTTGTCTTTCCAATCTTTATTTTGTCTTCTCCATAATAGTACATGATAATTAGTATATTTGTCGTCAATTCTCTTTCAATTAATTAGTTCTCTTATCTTGTCTTTGCTCCTGCACTCCAACTTCTTTGCTCATTTATTTCCTGCAGACTTCTTCTTGTTTCTCCTATCTTCCCTGAATTCTCATTATCCTGATTGTCTTCTCCATCTTCCCTCTGACATCTTCATTTTTCATGCTTTCTCTTTCTCGTTCTTTAATTCTCGTCTCTTTTCTGTTCTTCTTCCTCTTGTTTTTCTCATTTTTCTTTTATCGTGTAACTCTTTCTAGTGGATCATTCGCGTACTCACTTTAAACACGAGGATAACAACTGCTGTGACAAATGCCTCATTGCATCTCGAGGAAAATCTCCAAACAGAAAACCCTCGCAAAAAAATGAACGCAATATTTTTCGAACTCCGAGACGGTACATTGACTTTCTCTCTCGAGTCACCGCGGATCCGGTGGAATTATTTACCAAGGGGACTCGGCGGAATTCATTTGGAAGTTATTTATCCGTCCTCCGGCGACGAATGAGGGAAAACTTTTTTCTCCAACACCGATGTAATTTTCAGAGCGAGTTTTCTCTCCCATCTCCCTAAATTCAACCATCTCATTTAGCTCTTTGCTTCAGTCTTCATTTCGACTTCTTTCAATTTCTTCTCTGTCTTCGTTTGGACCGAAAATGAGCAAGACTTACCTACGGGACGTAATCAACTTGCTGTCAAGCTTTTCCGGGTGTAGTCGCAAAGAATGACGACGGATTGAATGCGAAGAGAAGACGGTAAGTAATATAAAATAAATGGAGAAGAAAAGAAGGTCAAGAGGGTGAAAGCAAGCTATAGGTGAGAAAAGGCGGAAGAGAAGAAACAAAATAATGAAGGGAGTAGAAAAGAGATGAAAAGTGTAGGAGAGGAGAAGGATGGAGAAGAGAAGAGAGAAGAGGAAAGAATGAGAAGAGAAAATAGAAGTGTAGAGTGGGAAAAGAGGATGTTAGAAGAGCGCAGTAAAGTCATGAGTTGAAGACATAAGAGGACAGGAGATGAGATAAGAAGAGTTGAGAAAAGGTGGGGAGAGAACGTTTGGGGATATTAAATGAGTGCAGAATGAGAGAAGAGGAACAGAGTGGAGAGAAGAGGCGAAGAATAGAGAGGAGAGGAAAAAGGAAGAGAGAAGGGCTGGACAAAGAAGACGAGAGCAGAGAAGAGGAGAAGAGAGGAAAGGAAAAACAATAACGAGAGGATAAAACAAATGGAAGTGATGAAGGTATAGTGTAGAAGAAACTTCAAGAGAAGAGAACAGGAAAGAGCCAACGAAAAACTGAAAAGAGTGAGAGAGTTATTAGAGATAAGAAGAAGAGAGAGAGATAAAACACGAGGAAAGAACATGAGCAATAATTAAGTAGATATGTAGAGATTAGAGAATGAAGAGAAGTAAATAGAGACAAAAGTAGAAAGTTGAAGGAAATAAGAAAGAAGAGTAGCAGATGAAATGAGTAGTGAAACGTAGGGATGAAAAGGAAGGAAAAGCTAAAAGAGATGAACAATAGGAGCGAATGGAAGATAGAGGAGAAATGAACTAGGGAGAAAAGCAGAAAGAAGAGTACGTGAGAATAGAGGAAAGAAAGAATAGATTCATTTTATTAAAATTCAAGCACGTGGGAAACAGAAACGATCTCCTGGGAAGCCTAATGGTTAACGGGATAGTTCCGGGTTCGATTCTTGGCGGGAGCTCCAAAAATGTCCGTGTTGACCCAGAATCGTGAGGATAATTGGGTTGCTGCTTGAAATGAAGAAGTAGCGGGCTAGAAAACCAGAAAACAGCGGCGATGGGACTCGATGCACCGAGAAGGCGTCACCAAAATAGCCACTTGGAAGATCCTGATCCTCAAAGATCATTTCGACATGGTAATGACGTGATAATTAAAAACCATACAGATAGTAGCATCATCTTTGAACAAGTCTTCACATGTCAGATGGATAATTCGTCAAATTCAGCGGCAGTAACAAGAGTTAAGACGGAAAGAGCTTCATGTAATATGTATGCCGAAGGGCGAACCACTTGCCACGAGCGTAATTCTGTGACGTCACTTGACATAGTTTGATGCAGTTGCTAGGCAACCGTGGGAAACCCAAGACGGAATCGGGAAGAAGATTGTAAGGACTGTCAAGCCGCGTGCGTAGGACGAGAAGAAGTAATGAACGCACCGAAGCAGAGACACGCATTGCGTGTGAAGCCAAAACAGCTTGCTACTCAGGTTTTCGAGTCCAATTTAATTAAGCTAAGCAAATTTTCAACTTCCTTCTCCAGTTGCAAGAATAACACCGTCTGTTATTAGTCACAAACTAATTGCCTGCTAATAATATAAAAAATGCTAATTGAAATACAAGCTTCTATCTTCATCCCTATCATTAGGAAACGCGATCCATCCCTCTTTGCCTGTGGTACGATGGATGTGAAACTAAGTCCCTTTCATTAAAAGAGGAACATAAATTAAGAGTATTTGAAAATAAAATCCTTAGAAAAATATTTGGACCTAAATGGGACAAGGTGGGTTGAGAAGGTTACATAATTTAGAAGTACATAATTTGCATTCATGTCGAGATATTATTACAATAATTAAATAAAGGAAACTTAGATAGGTAGGCCATGTGGGACGAAGGGGAGAGGAAAGAAGAGTTCTTGTTAGAGAACCTGATGGTAAGAGACCAGTAGGAAGGCCAAGACGAAGATTGAGGGATAACGTTGAGATGGACCTAAAGGAAATTGGTAAGGATGGAAAAGATTGGATTGATCTTGCCCAGGATAGGGACAGATGGAAGGCTTGTGTTGATGCAGACATAATCCTTCGGGTTTAAAAAGGCTAAAGAGTTAGTTAGTGGGTCCTCATTGCCTGCTGTTCATTTCCATGACCGTATTTAAAGAGGTGGTGGATGGGTTAGGGTGCTACACCCATTCCGTCGCCTACCAAAAGGTTTGGAATGTTGGAAAAATCGATACTAATTTTCAAGTACTGATTCAAAGCTTTATAAAAATACAATGGCGAGACAATGCTAACGGAACATTTCCTTGAGACGATTCGAGCCAAAAATCTTCAAATGTTTGGATTTTATGAAACCTCAGCCCACCTGCGACCCTCCCATTTTCATTTATGGACGTCCTGTCCGGAGTTGTTCCTGGTTTCAAACCGAAAATTTCCTTTTGATTCCTACCTTTATATTTCATGTGCTGTAACAGTTTATTATTACAAGATACGCATACTGACATGATCGATACCTAATGTTGAAGATTTACGCGTAAAAATATTTTTTCCTCGAAATAACATGTAAAATACTTAAAAAAACAAATTCACCGTACACGTAGAGAGAAATGCATTATGGAAGGTGATCCTCGTATCTTATTCATGTATCTCACATGCAATAAAACTAATAAATTATTATAATAACAAGGAGAATAAATTATATTAACAGAAAGTGTAGATTTTATCAAAACTAATAAAAAAGCTGTTAAAATAATAATAATAATGATAATTATTACTATATTATTAAGTTAAATCATGGAGAAAGAATAGAAACTTACTACTAGATCAGTTTCATTATGTTAACATTTGTAGTTCCAATTGATGATTACTCAAGTCTCTGATTGTTATTTTAGGTGTATTTTATGTATGTATATATGCAGAACACACACATATACATATACAGGGTGGGTCAAAAGTCCCAGGACACCCTAATAGTAAAAAACGGAAGGAAAATTTAAAGATCTGAGGTAGCAAGCAAGTAATGGGGCTGGGGGAGAACCTTTTGAGCTAGGTCAGGAATGTGGCCGCCATCTTGGAATCGGCTAACTTGCAGTCCGCCATCTTAGATCCAAGTCAAAATTTCAAATTGGCAAGTGGGTCATGCGGCATATCACAACGAATTGAAATTTCCTCAGGAATTCATTTCCGTATAGACATTGGACCTATCTGGTGTGGTACAAAAGTTATTGTACAAAACATTGGTCACTGCAAATGTTCAATATGCCCACCCTCATGCTGAACACAAAGCCGCAGGCGCCCGATCCAATCGTGATGCACTTGTATCTGCAGTAATTGAAGACTAAAATTGGTAAACGCTGTAAGTACCACAATAATTCAAACACCGTTTTCCACGTTAAACTGTGAAATGCGCCATGCTTTATAATGTGGTAAACGTGAAAAGTGGCTGGTAGCCCTCTAAGTAGTTCAAACTGCGTGTAAAGAGGTCACTAGTGTGAACGTTCTTACGGGGTGATGTGAGGAACGATGCACTTTCCCGACACTTTCGCTTTTGGCACTTACAACGTTTACCACTTTTAGTTCTCAATTTTGCTGTGAAGTGGCCATCCAGATCACCGACCTAACACCACTCGATTCTTATATTTGGGGTCATCTGAAACAACTTGTGTCGGCGTCATCTTGAGCAACAGACCGTGGAAGCATGTCACACAATTACTGCAGATACTCTCTTACAAGTGCATCACGACTGGATCAGGAGCCTGCGGCTTTGTGTTCAGCATGAGGGTGGGCATATTGAACATTTGCTGTGACCAATGTTTTGTACCACAACTTTTGTACCACATCAGATAGGTCCAATGTCTTTACGGAAATGAATTCCTGAGAAAATTTCAATGCATTTTGATATGCCGCATGACCCCCTTTCCATTTGAAAATTTTGACTTGGATCCAAGATGGCGAGCTCCAAGATGGCGGCCACATTCCTGACCTACCTCAAAAGATTCGCTCCCAGCCACATTCTTTGCTTTCGACCTCAGATCTTTCATTTTTCCTTCCGTTTTCTACTTGGACTTTTGACTCACCGTGTATATGAGCTTGATCAACAATATGTAGACAATGGAATAATGATTTCCTTGGTGCAAATATGAGTTGAACACAAACTTGTTTGCATTAAACGTTCAGGAAGTACGTAATACTTGAGTGTATTTGCACTCACTTTAACAAAAACACAGACGCAAATCCCAGCTCTATGGTTGCGACTAACAACATAAGCACGCTATGTAAACTGCTTTTAGCTACCGTTCGCAACAAAGAACATTTTTATCATTCACTGAAATTCGTGGCGTAACGCACTCCGAGATTAAAATAAACTTCTAACGGATTTTTTGTAGGTACTCTTTTGAAGCACGAAACGCTATTTTCCATATTTTATTTTTTCCTCGGTTGTTCCACAAACGAGTCACTTGAGAGTCCCACGTGTGTGTATTTTTCATTAAAAAATGTTACAGCTCTAACAGGTGTTTTGAAGGTACTTAACAAGCGACTTCATTTACCTTCAAAATGAAACTAGTTTTAGTTATCTTACCAGATTAACCAGCCTGAGTGATAGAGTGGTTAGCATGGAGCCTTTCGCTCTAGTCTCTAGTTCCTCGTCTATAGCAGTTGGGAAAGGGGGATCGAATTTCCTTCTTGGAAATTAGTAACGTTCATGTGTAGCTCCAAGAGAGCATGAAACTTGTTATTTTTAATCTTAACAGAAATAAAGTTCAATTACTTAGTATATGAACAGAATAACTAAATTTAAAAAAAAATGCATTTCATCGAGATGATTAAGTGTAGCATGCAGGAACGAAATCAGAACTTTATACTTCCATATTATTTCATTTAATCCAAGGAATAAATGGTTCCAAGGTCTTTTAAATTAAAATAAAATATTTTTATGCGAGACGTCACACAACAAAAGCTTTATGAGTCATTACTTATAACTAAAATTTTTCCTTCCACACAAAAGAGTTTGGATTGATTGACTGGTTTGGTTTATTATACGAGGGACATTCCGAAAGTAAGTTTCGTCATTTTTTTCACAGGGAAGCTGTATTACAAAGTGAGAAAACACATTGCCATAACAAAAGACAATCTTTCCTGAATTCACGACTGGAGGAGCGAGTGCAGAGGAGCGATGGCGCATGCGCAGAGTGCCGAAGACTAGAGATAACCAGCAGACCAACGTGCCCGAGGTCATTCGAGTGCAAACCAGTATGGCAGAAAGACGTGTGCTGGAGACGTGGTCACAAATGGAAGTGCGGCACACTATTGCCACACACTAAGCAATCTGTAGTCCGCCATTCGACGCAAGAGACCAGGGCTCTTGAGTCGAGGGGTTTTGTTCTTGGATGACAATGCAAGACCCCCATACAGCAAGGGTCACTGCAGAACACATTCGTTGTCTGGGATGGGAGAGATTGAATTACCCGGCCTACAGTCCCGATCTTGCCCCATCAGATTTCCACCTTTTTCCTGCGTTGAAATCAGCACTATCGGGACGTCACTTCGGAAGCAATGAAGAGGTGCAACAGGCTGTGAAGAACTTCCTTAAATAGCTGGGCACCGAATTTTACCAGGAGGGTTTCTTCAAATTGATTTAACGGTACGACAAATGTATCAGTGTCGGTGGCGACTATGTGGAAAAATAGCCAAAATATTGTATTTTGTTATGACATTGTATTCTTCTGTTTGTAATAAAGCTTCCCTGTGAAAGAAAATGACGAAACTTACTTTCGGAACGTCCTTCGTAGTTTGCTTTTCTGTCACTTGCCTAATTACGAAGATGAGGATAAGTGATGATGTGTAAACTGATGAAGGGACACTCGCAAAGAACATCTGGATTTGAACCCGGGACTCCTGCCATTGTAGCACCCTGTGCTAACCTTTACACCAAGGAGGTCAGCAAAAACGTTTGGAGTAACCAAACAATTGTTTCTGGTAATCAGACATTTGATTAAGTAAGCGGCAAAGAAATTATTAGTTCACAATGATTTTATTAATTTTGCACAATTCTTTATAATTACAAAAAAAAATTTGGTCAAAGTTAGCAAATTTAGTAATACCTACTATTTTTTTGTGGTTACCAAAACGTTTAACCAAATGTTTTATTTTTTATTCTAATAAATCAATTTTTCTGTGTAACTTTGAAAGCTTCTTCTTGAATTAACTGCATTTAATGCATAAAAGTTATGAATAACAGTTGTGCAAGATGGATCAAGTAGAACAGTCCTCGCAAGGATATAATAATAGCAGGAATAAAATTGGTTTTTTATTAGTTTATAATAGTTGAAATAGTTATAACAATCATTTTCATTATTATTATTATTATTATTATTATTATTATTGATATTACTTTTACTATTCAAGTTTAATCAATGGTTCGATCCCCCTACAAAAAATGTCTCCGTTATTTAAAAAAAATATTATGGTTGAAGCTTTCCAAATCCTTTTCTGGTTTCTGTTCATGTTTAACAATTTTTAACTACAGATCGTGCTACAGGATACAATTAGAATTATAGCTGTGTGCGTTTACTTCCCGCGATTTCCATTTTAGAGGAGTAGTAGTATTGATGATATTATAAGGACACTTATAGCGTACAAATGAAGAGGTTATTTGATTAAACAGCCCGATTTGCCTACACTTAAAACTATGCCAAGATGCCCTTATTCCCTATTTCTTCAAGTGTGATATGCTCTCAATCCCAAGAATCTTGAATCCTAGTGTAGAAAAGAAGAACCCTCAATAGACAGATTTGCCCACACTTAAAACTATGTCAAGAGGGGGCATATAGCCCAATCGGCCATGTGTGTACATATTTAAATCTAAATAATTTTGAATTCTAGTGTAGAAATG
Source organism: Lepisma saccharinum (assembly GCF_977018435.1). NCBI lineage: Eukaryota > Metazoa > Arthropoda > Insecta > Zygentoma > Lepismatidae > Lepisma > Lepisma saccharinum. Next base: position 38,913,950 of record NC_139250.1, on the reverse strand, counting down.
AAGAACCCCCCTCAGACAGATTTGCCCATGTGTGTAAAAGCTACATCTCTCAGGTTGTTGTCCATAAACTCGTCAAAAATATGCCCCCCTTGATATTGTTTTGACTATACTTAAAACTAGGGCAAAAATGCTTATATTCTCATCCTCTACAACTTACAGATCAATACAATAGGACAAGGGCAGGCAAGCAAATTGGTTTCATGTTTTTTTCTAATCTTTGATCAGTTTCATGTCCCGGCCAGCAATAAATTATGCACGCCTGGGAGATTTTATATGCTTGCATGCATGAGATAAAATCTACACTGTGCCCTTTCAGGGATAATTCCCCATACATGCCATCATGTCATTGACTCCAAGGGATATTCTTAGTAAAAAGAATATTGGCCTCTTGCATGTTGTCATATATGCCTGAATTGGATTCAGGTTTTGCCTTGTTCTGATAATATACAGAGGTTGTTCAGCATATATTTGACCAAACGCGATTCCTCCCCCCTGCACTCAGAATGAACTCACCCAACCTTGGTCAGGCATGTTTGTCAGTGTAGTGTGTGAGCTGTAAAAGAGTGGTTGTGTTTTCTCACTGGGCCAAAAATCCCGCCCAAACTGAGCCGCTTTTTGGGAGGAGTGCGTTGTATAACTTTCCAAGTGTTTGCATTTTCTCGCTTGGCCGAAAATGCTGCCAAAACAGTTGCTTTTGGGAAGGTTATGTTGTAGCCTTTTATGACGCAAAGTTCAGTGTGTCAATAATCAGGAAGTAGTGTAAGAGCAAGAATTGTGATGTTAGTTTGACTTTTTTCAAGAATGTGATCGGCAAGTATAAGGATTGCATGGCCCCAGCGTTCGGTTCTCCAACAAAGGGGACGAGAACACATCCGTGCACACAAGCCACCACCAGTATGCAGGTGCAAGGTGCAGTTAACAGTTTCCAAAGACATATTTAGATGATTTTCCATCTGTCTTTGGGTCGGTGGATTCTCTTGCATGCCCATTCTGCGAAGTTTCGCCTGCATACTGGTGGTGGCTTGTGTGCACGGATGTGTTCTCGTTCCCTTTATTGGAGAACCGAACGCTGGGGCCATGCAATCCTTATACTTGCCGATCACATTCTTGAATAAAGTCAAACTAACATCACAATTCTTGCTCTTACACTACTTCCTGATTATTGACACACTGAACTTTGCGTCATAAAAGGCTACAACATAACCGTCCCAAAAGCAACTGTTTTGGCAGCATTTTCGGCCAAGCGAGAAAACTCAAACACTTGGAAAGTTATACAACGCACTCCTCCCAAAAAGCGGCTCAGTTTGGGCGGGAGTTTTGGTCCAGTGAGAAAACACAACCACTCTTTTACAGCTCACACACTACACTGACAAACATGCCTGACCAAGGTTGGGTGAGTTCATTCTGAGTGCAGGGGGGGAGGAATCGCGTTTGGTCAAATATACGCTGAACAACCTCTGTATACCTGAGTGAGACTTACAGAATATTCATTGCACAGTTCAAAGTCCAACTTTGAATTGTATTTAGTTGATATAGAGCTCATAGCTCCTGGGTTCTGATACTCAATAAAATGTGGACATAGTCCCATGGCTTATTGCCTTGTAAACAAGAGCTCTGGGTTTGAGTCCTGGTAAAATGTGAGGCCTCCGCTGATGGCAAAGTGTTAATATTGTTGCCTTGTAAACAAGAGCTCTGGGTTTGAGTCCTGGTAAAATGTGAGGCCTCCGCTGATTGCAAAGTGTTAATATTGTTGCCTTGTAAACAAGAGCTCTGGGTTTGAGTCCTGGTAAAATGTGAGGCCTCCCCTGATGGCAAAGTGTTAATATTGTTGCCTTGTAAACAAGAGTTCTGGGTTTGAGTCCTGGTAAAATGTGTAAGATTGAAATACATGTGGCAAAATAATATCTCCACACGTGAGATTTTGAGAATATTCACTGCTAGTTGATATACAACTGATAGCTCCCAGATCTGAAACCTGGTAAAGTGTGTTATACAACAGCATAATAGAGCAAAATTATTTTATATTGGGGATCACCAGAGCCTAGTTACTGCTGTTGTCTGGGTATAAAAGCACCAGCTCAGCCACTAACTGCTGTTATAATTGTTTTGGCATATTGTCCATAGTTCTGTTTTTTTGGACCAAGAAATTTTATATAAATAAACAATAAAAATGCCAAATCAAAAATATTGCAATCAGTGTAATAAAAATATATCTAGTTCTAATTGGTCTAGGCACCGGCATATTTGTGACCCTAAGAAATGCAGAAAGGCCACAAAAATGTGTCCAAGATGCCATAAAATATTAAGCAAGGCATATTACAAAAGGCATAAGTGTACTTGTTATGTACAGTCATCAATATTGCCCCCACAACCATCTACATCTGGTCTGAAAATGAAGCATGAAGCACCTGTTAATGCTAGAGCAGCAAAGCAGCCACGCTATGCACCACCTATCCATAGCAGCTTTGCTGGCCAATTAAGGGATCACTGTTTTAAATCAGAGCCAAGATGCGACATTAAGAATTTTTTGAACAGTATAAATCCTGATGTGCAGGCAATTCTAAATGCACAAAATAGCTCTTATAAGCTGTCCCTCAAATTGTTTACACAATATAAGAAACCAAATGGCACAAAATTTACACAGCCCCACATAACAGAAAGTGTAGCTGTATATTCAAATGCAAATTTAGACAAAATAATCAGCAATTTGATAGAGCAATTGAATATTAAACACTCTGAATTTGCTGGAAAAGAGTCAGGATGGAGCCTATGCGGATCTCCACACAAGTTATATGTTAATATTTCTGAATTCAGCCCATTACAAGGATCTACATATCTGCCATTACCTGCCAATATTAAAAACAAAAGAGCCGTGGTTAACATAAAAAATAATGATGAGAAATGTTTTCTGTGGTGTATTTTAGCTGCTTTGTATCCAGTTTTAGATCATCCTGAGAGAATAACTTATTATAAACAATATGAACAGAATTTTGATGAAGCAATGGAGGGCTTAGAATATCCAATGTCAGTTCAGAATATTGATAAATTTGAAAAAAGGCCAGGGATATCAATGGTAAACAATTGTCTATTAATTTTTTTATTTGTTCTACTGGCCGTGGCAATTGCTTGATAGCACCTCTCAGAATCAGTACACTTGATGATGATTCTGCTATTCCGATTGATCTGCTCTTAATTGAAGGGAATGATACACACCATTACACTCTGATACACAGTCTTGAAGCTTTAGTAAGAAAACAACTAGATAAATTTAATAGAATATTAAAGTTGTGCCGAAGATGTTTAACTGTATTTGATGGTCACAAAATGGTGAATGGGGTTCGGGAAGTGAATGCAGAAATTGCTAAAAACATGTTAATTGAGCATCTGAAATACTGTGGCAACCATAAACCTGTTCATATGGTGATGCCTAATCCAAGTGAAAATGCCAATTTTAAAAAATTTGAAGCATTGTTGGAACACCCAGCATATATAGTCTGTGATTTTGAATCAAACCTCAAACCCCTTGCATTCTGTAGCCCAGATCCTGAGGAATCTTCAATTACATCATATCAATTACATGAACCTTCTAGTTTTTATTATGTGATTGTACAGGATGGTGTTGTTAGTAAAGAATATTTATACATGGGAGCAGATGCCATCAAAGAATTTGCACATAGAATAGAAAATGAATGCCATGACATAGCATCTAATGTCTTATTAAAATCAAAACCTATGATGCCTTTAACAGAGGAACAGATTGAAGATTTCAACAATGTAGAAAAATGCCCGGTATGTGATTCTGAATTTTCAGATACAAATATCAAGGTGAAACACCATTCTCATACAGATGGTAAATTCAAAATGCCCCTGTGTAATAGCTGTAATATTAAGATCCAGAGACCAAAATTTGTCCCTATATTTTGCCATGGTGCATCCAATTATGATTTTCATTATTTGATCAGGTACGAGGGGTTTGACAAACAGAATTTAAATATTTTAGCTGAAAATAATGAAAAATATATTGCTATTAGCAAGAAAATTGAAGTTAATGGTGTTTCTATTCACTTAAGATTTCTTGATTCATACAGAATTCTGTCTGCTAGCCTGGCTACACTGGCCACTCAATTATCTGATGATCAATTCAAAATCACATGTGCTTTGTTTCCAAATCAGGACCTGAAATTAATTAGGCGGAAGGGTGTATATCCATATGACTATGTTACAGATTTTTCTAAATTTGATGAGTGTTCTCTGCCACCACAACAAGAGTTTTACAGCAAAATCAGAGGATCTGGAATCACTGATGAAGATTATCACCATGCCCAATTGATGTGGAACAATTTAAAATGCCAGATATTTGGTGATTATCACAAGGCTTATTTAAAACTTGATATCACTCTCTTAGCTGATATACTGCAGGCATTCAGAAAATCTTCCATGCAAAATTATAAACTGGATCCAATGTATTTTTACAGTGCACCAGGCCTAGCATGGTCTGCAATGTTTTTAAACACTAAAATCTAGTTAAATTTAATCCAAGATCAAGATATGTACTTGTTTATGGAGCAATGTATAAGAGGGGGCATGGTGCAATGCTCTCAGAGATATGCCAGAGCTAATAACAAATATATTCCTGATTATAATCCAGCACTGCCATCAAATTATATACTGTATGTGGATGCAAACAGCCTGTATGGTTATGCTATGATGGATAAACTGCCATATGGAGGGCTTGAGTGGGTTGAAGATTTCAATATTGAAGATCTTAAGGATTTTGATGACAGTAACTATGGCCTGTTCTTAGAGGTTTATCTGACAATTCCAGATAATTTACACAACACATTTTCTGATCTGCCCCCAATTCCTGAGGTTGAGTGCTCACCTGGCTCTAAACAGAAGAAATTGATGATGACTCTAGAGCCAAAACAGGATTATGTCATATATTACAAAAACCTCCAGTTCCTGATGCATCATGGTGTTCAAGTAACCAAAGTTGGAAAAGTTTTGAGGTTCAGGCACTCAAGATGGTTGAAGCCATATATTGATACAAACACAGTGCTTCGAACATCTGCAATGAGCCAATTTGATAAATCTTTGTTTAAATTGATGGTCAATTCTGTGTATGGCAAAACCATAGAAAATGTCAGAAAACATACTGATGTTAAAATAATTACTGACCCCAGCCTGAGCAAAAAATTGATTGCAAAGCATAATTTCAATTATAGAAGAATTTATGATGAAAATATGGCACTCTTCAACATGAAAAAAACAAAGATTAAGTTTGATAAGCCTATTTATGTAGGGGCCGTGATATTAGAATTGGCGAAATTACATATGTTAAAAATTTATTATGATGTGTTGAAACCTTTTTATGGTAATAGCATAAAATTAATGTATATGGATACAGATAGTTTTTTTCTTGATATTCAAACAGAAGATGTTTATAAAGATATATCACATCCTGAATTAATTAAATATTTTGATACAAGTGAACATTCAAAAATTCAACCCCACAACAAAAAGGTGCCTGGCAAGTTAAAAGATGAGACACTTGGTGATGTTATTGTGGCATTTGCTGGGTTAAGGGCCAAGATGTACAGTTTTGAAACATGTAGTGCTGCTGTTGCCAAAAAGGCCAATGCCATTGGCAGAGTAACTGTGGACAAAGAGCTTGAATTTAAAGATTATGAAGATTGTCTCAAATCACAGAGTTTAATCAGAACATCAGAATGCAGAATTCAGAGTGTGGATCACTTGTTGACTACAAATATTGTAAGAAAAATTGCTCTGGACCCACATGATGATAAGAGATGCATTTTGTCATGTGGCATACATACTCTACCATGGGGTCATTGTGATTTGAAAAATGGCAATCAATGCTCAATTACAGAGCATGATTTGAAATAAATAAACATGCCTATGAACTTATTTGGGTTCAAAAAACAGGCTATTATGGACCTGCCAACACCACAACCCTCTTCTGATATAATATCTAAACTAAGTGCTTTGTTAATTATTCATCTGAACAGCATACTTACAGATGTTGATGATGAAACAGGTAAAACATTGTACATATTTAACAATAATTTAAATCATTACCAATTACCTGTAGGTGGTCAATTACAATTTATTACAACCCCCGAGGGTAATGTCAAGATTTCAATAGGGAGAAATATTTATAGAATTAAGCACTCAAACATGATTTCTGGCACTGTTTATACTGTTTCTGCTGGTGACTGCTTATATATTGAGGTCCCGGGATCCTAAGACAAGCTTATACCTTTTTTTATAGAATTAAGAATTAGATATTCAATAATAAATAACCACTAAATCAAAATGCCTAATGATATATTTGGCCATACAAGACATGAAGATCACAGTGATGAGATTCTGATACTTGATGTCAGAGTCAAGAAATTAAGAAGTGATTTACAAGTTTTACAAACCACACTCAGTGCCAGTCTTCAACTAGAAATTACAAATTTACAATCACAATGCATGGACCCTCTTCTTAAAATTGACTCAGAACTCAAATTATTGCTTCAGAAATATACTGATTTGGCAACATTGGATAATTTTCAAAGTTTAGAAGAAGCTGTAGCAGCTCTTCAAGCCAAATTTAAGACCCAGGCCACCAACTCTGAGCAATTGAAACAACAATTGGAAGAGCAGATTAATAATGTCCAGACACAGCTCCAAACAATTGTCAAAAGCATAAAATCACAAGAAGATTTTGATCTAGTGATTTCCACTCTAAAGGAACAGATTCAATCACTGGAGATACCTAATCTGGACCCTCTGAACAATGCCATAGCCGAGGTTAAAGAAAAAATTGAGACACTTGAAAATTTTATGAACAACTTGCCATCTTCTGATGCTTTGAGTGCAATAACTCGGAGTGTTGCAAACATTAAGCTGCAACTTGAAACATATGAAGATTTTGGAAAAATTCAAAGTACCATAACCCATCTTGAGGATACAATAGCAGCAGTGCAAAGTGATTTGACAAATGTACAAGAATCCCGATTGCCTGGGATTGTAGATACCCTTGTCAGTGTCCAGAAACAGATCACAAAACTTGAAAACCTCAACACTGAATCTGAGCTATCTCATTTTCATCACTTGATCGATGATATCCAAACAAAACTTGAAATTTTACAACAATCAACACCTACTCAGGCAGATATAGCCCTGCTCCAAGATGCTATGCGTGGTGTGGTTGATGCTTCTGAATTAAATGATGTGAAATTGGCACTTGAATCTTTGCAAAATACTTTATCAAATCTGCCTACATCACAGGAACTTAAAAATATAAAGAGGGCAGTGAATCGCATATTGAAATCAGAAGATATCAAGAATATCCAAACAGAGATCAAACAACTTACTCAGACAGTGGCCACTCTACCAACTAATCAACATATTAATGAACTGCATGCCCTGTTTGAGGATATCAGAAGACAAGTCCATGATCTTACTGCTCAAAATTTAAAATTGGCAGTTGTTGAAAATTTACAGCAAATTGTAGCTAATATCAAGCAACAGCTAGGGACCATGGAATCCAATCAAGCAAATGCTTTGTCTGTTTTTGCCACCCAGCTACAAGAGATGTTTACAACAATGCAAGAAACTTGCTGTGGACATAAGGATCAAGCCAGGCCATGATGAGATTGTTAGGACTATCAATTAGCACCTTGAATCTGTAACAAGTAGATTGCTTACAGCAGAAAAAGAAATAACTGGCATAATCGAGAATCCTAAACATACAGTAATTCTTGGATTGTACAGTATCCCCAACAAAGAATATGATTCACCATTTACACCAGGTGGCAAAATATATATGCTGTCCCCTGCACAATTTTATTACCAATTTTTTGTTGGGGCACACTTAGACCAATCAAGATCAAATATTGGCTTCATCCACAGGCACACCCCTACCCTACCTTATCAATAACAAATGCTGATAACAAAGCAAAAATCACCAGTGTAGAGTTAGAGGATTTTACAGATCCCAATACATTAGAAACATCTTATGCTGAAGATGATGGCTCTCTGGAATTTTATATACAAATAGGAGACAAACTGTATTTAGAAAATCCTGTAGTATCAGCTGCTGAACACCCTATAGTTGCAATATTCTTGTTTACATATTATGTCTAGACAAATTATTGTTGATGAATTACACAGACAAGCCAGACATAATTATAAGAGACTGCCAGTGGTTACAAAAGGCATAAATGATTTATGGCAGTGCGACTTGGTGGAAATGGCAAGTGGACAGCTGAAAAATTTAGACAAAATCAACAAGGGCTACAAGTATCTACTCACTGTCATAGATACACTTTCAAAGTTTGCCTGGGCTGTGCCACTCAAATCCAAGACTGGAAAATGTGTTACAGAAGCCTTCAGGACAATCATCAATCAGAGTGGAAGATCACCGCGCTATTTGCAAACAGATAATGGCAAAGAATTCTATAATTCTGTGTTCCAACAATTTATTAAAAGCCAGTCAATACAACATTACTCGAGTTACAGTGATCTCAAGGCCTCAATTGTAGAAAGATTCAACAAAACCTTAAAAAATCATATGTATAAACAATTTACACTTCAAGGTAATTATAAATGGCTTAATATTCTTCCAGAACTTCTACATAAATATAACAACTCTGTCCATTCCACAATCAACATGAAACCCTCTGAAGTAACTTCATCTGATGAGCAAAAATTGATCAGAACTGTTTATTATCCTAGATACCAGCCAACAACAAGAAAAGCCAAATACAAGGTGGGTGATCAAGTAAGAATCAGCAAATATAAGCACATATTCAAAAGAGGCTTTACAAGAAACTGGAGCACTAAATTATTTACAGTGGTTCAAGTTAAACCTGGGACCCTTAACACATATATAATAAAAGATCACCGAGGAGAAATTCTCAAAGGCAGATTCTATGAAGAAGAACTCAGCAAAACTAAGCAGCGTGACACATGTCTCATAGAAAAAATCATCCGCAGAAAAGGCAACAAGTTACTTGTCAAATGGCTAGGACTCACAGAACACAGCTGGATCGATGCAGACAAAGTTATACTATGAACACCTGGGATGTTATAAAGAGGCTGCCAGAACCCGAACAGCAGTTTAAGAGAAATTGCAAGTTGCTGCCTGATAATATTAGATGTCTTATTGTTGGGCCATCGGCTTGTGGTAAAACTACACTAATGATTGATAATTTTTTATTGGCACCCAACTGGTTAGACTGGAAAAACAGGCACTTGTATGTCTTCCCTAAGAGCTTAGAACAATTAAAATATCAGCAGCTGATGAAGCTATATGATGGATTGGATATTGCCACTTTTGAACCAGATGTTAAGCCACTCCATGAATGTCTTGATAACTCTGTTGTTGTGTTTGATGACATTATATTGGATAATCAAAACAAGGTTAGAAATTTCTTTACACAGGGCCGACACAAAAACATTGATTGTTTCTACCTGGCACAGACTTTTTCAAAAATACCGAAGCAGCTGATCCGAGACAACAGCAATTTTATATGTGTGTTTCATCAAGATCATACCAACCTCAAACACATACATGATGAATATGTAGGTGGGGACTTGAGCTACAATGATTTTCCTAAGTTTTGCAGTAGGTGCTGGAACCAGGACAGTTATGGATTTGTCACAATTGATATGACAAGGAAACCCAATAGTGGCAAGTACAGAAATAAAATCAACAATTTTCTAGACATTGAAACATATATAAATAACCATGAAAAGGCCAATCATTGATGATCTTAAATTAAGAGATTATCTTGTAAAAAGATTTTAGGGATGGAAATCAGAGAGCCGAGTTATCTATGAAAAACACAAGCAAACAGAACAGCCTATTATTGATGCTATTAGTGAATTAGGTAAAAATATCAAAACTGTTACAGAGCAAAATCAAAATTTGATCACAGAGCTTGTACCTGTAGCTGCAAGGAACATATTAGATTATCCAATCACCCCACTTTCTAGTATTCATACACCTAGTCCTGTTGCTCCTCGAAGAATTGAAGCTACTCAGGATCCTATTGAATTGGGTCTTCTTGCTCAAAAATATTTAAGCACACCTAAAGACAACAAAGATGAGGTTTTTGGCCTATATGCTGACACAGAGCGTGATGGTAGCATCATACATAGAATTGGCAATTTCAGAGTAACATTTATGGGAGATGATCTAATTGTATATTCAGAATCTCATCTTGGAGAAAAAGGTGGTTTTGATAAATATCCTGGCACACCTGGATTGTGGGAACAGATGACTAGGAAAAGGCGTGGCAGCTATACAGATCAAGATTATGAGCATTACAAAGAAATATTAATAAAATCAGATGCTCTATACCAGAACAATGATCCCACACAAAAAAGAGTCAAGTCTAGCAGTGGAGCAAAATACAACAACTTAATCAAGCCCATATGGTCACAGATCAAGACTGGCAGTGGAATCAAACAATACAACACCCTGCCCAAAGAATTTGTGTGGGTTGATGATGTCAGGAAACTTGTAGATAGGTTGCTGGTGATAGCTGGGGAGGAAAATGCTGGCAACCACAATTTTTACAATGAAAAGGTTGGAATTATGGACATGATAAGCACCAAATTGTCTAATTTTATAGTGAATGACACTAAGGGCATTGGATATCTTATAAAAATTATTAATACTCTACCACCTAAATTTTGGAATATCTCTGAGGGTCGGGGGTTGGTTAATGACATCATAAACAAGCTGCCATTTGAACTACACATTCCAGGCTATCAGTATTGTGGTCCAGGCACAAAACTAGACCATAGATTAAACAGAGGTGATCCTGGTGTTAATCCTCTAGATGCTGCTTGTAGAGACCATGACATAGCATACAACACACATTCTGACCTTGACAAGAGACATGTTGCAGACAAGAAATTAGAAGAGGCTGCATTTGGTAGATTTGTAAGCAAAGATGCTTCTTTAAGTGAGAGAATAGCAGCATTGGGGACCACCATAGCTATGAACACCAAACAAAAACTGGGGTGGGGGTTGTGAATATATATATAATAAACCTAGGATGAAGGCCAAGGGTGTTATGTATCAGATACCTTATGCAGGTCTTAAATCTCTTAAAACTATTGATAGTCTTTTAACCAAAAAGCAGCGCAAGAAAAAAAATTCTTGTCTTGCCAAGGGCCATGGTATGAAATTGTTGCTTAGCACCCCCCAATTAAAAAAATTACAGCAATCTAGAAAAAAATCACATGTTGGTGGATTTATATTTACTATCCCGGCCATCCTAGCAGCACTTGGGGCCGTGGGGAGCTTGGCTGGGGGATCAGCTGCCATAGCAAAAACAGTAATAGATGCCAAGAAAAATAAGGCAGAATTAGATGAAATAAAGATCCATAACCTGGCCATGGAGAAACAAGGCAAAGGTGTTAAGAGAGCCATGAATAAGTTTAAAAAAACAAGAGCCGCTTACAAACCAAGATATTGAAGCTTTAATCAAGCCACTGGGCATCAAAAATTTTAGAGGTGTGTACATGTCTGATTCTTTGCCAGAGCAACCACTCAACAAAGAGTGTGGCATAGTTAATTTAGATAAGTACAAAAATCAGGGTACTCACTGGAACTGTTATCTTAAATATTTAAAAGATGAGGCATTTGTGTTTGATTCATTTGGAGGTGTTCCACCTGAAAATTTAGTAAAATATCTAAAATCAACTAATCTTTATTACAATAATGCCCGTGTTCAAAATTTCAAAGATGTTAATTGTGGACATCTGTGTTTATCTGTTCTTAGATATATGTCTCAAATAAATAAACCATCAATTGAAGATTTTCAAAAAGCCCTGTGGTATCTGAAACATCATGGGGGTATTCCATCTCACCAGCCAAAATTCAATATTGAAACTTAGATTACATGATGATATAGTGTATCCCAAAACAATAGCTCTCAGAGCATTTTATGGCATGTACTTGATCCCCAATATTACACACCACAACACAATTGCAGTTGGGGCAATATAATCTATCTACTCTAAATGCTCAGTTACCCAGAGGTATAGTATTAACTCAAAATTCTGTCACTCACAGAGTAGAGATTGTATCTGCTACAGAAACAGTGGATCTGGGTACTATAGGAGAGCTGTTAGGCTTTGAGAACAACACAAAACTTGAACCAGCCATCAAACACACTGCTATTAATATACCTAAATTCTTAGCCATAGAGACTCTAAATATTCACTGTAATGTGGCCGAGGGTATGATCACCAAATCAAATGGCATAGGCACTCACAAACAAACTGGCATCATTGCAACATTCAAACCTAACTCTGAATTTATGGAGCCCATCATCTACACTCCATCCCCAACATTATATTTTCCTGTGTGCCATAATAGAATAGATTATATTGAGTTGATGGTCACTAATGAAAAAGAAGAATTAGTTGATTTTGCTGGAGCCAAAACAACTGCAATCATAGAAATTAATATTTAAATAAAAATACATACAAAAAAATGGAAAATATTGAGAGTTATGAGCTACAATCATTCCCTCCAAACAGGAGGACCTTTGCAAATTTAAATCAACCCAACACAGAGATTGAGGTTGATCTTGATGTAGGGGATGGCTTTATACACCCCCACAGAGCAGATCTATACATCAAATTTGATGTTGTAAAGCTTGATGGTACAGATTATCCGGTAGTGGTAGACAATTTTGTGCCACATCTGTTCTCTGGAATTGAGATCAGAAAACATGGTGTTGTTATAAACAGAGTGGATTACCCCGGCATTACCTCCACAGCTTTGGCCACACTAAAATTATCCAAAACCGAGGCTTCTTACTACAAAATAGGTGGATTTGAAGCTGTTGATAAAATATTATCCAAGAGCCACACAGTGCTGTTCCCCATGCGCCTGTTGCCAGGATTCTTCTCAGATTACAAATATATTATGTGGAAGGGTGGTTTAAGAATTACATTTAGAAGAGCTGCAAATGATAATAATGCTTTGATGAGGTACAGTACATTAAACTCTACCGGGGAAGCTCTGCCTAATACCCTACCTGATGAAGGCAAGTGCATTATTCAGACTATGGAGCTAAGAATCCCGGTTGTTGAATATGAGGCCAGTTATGCTCTTAAATACAAAGCAGATATCCTAAAAAATCCACAGGTTCCTTTACAATTTTATACATATCAATGTGTACAGGAGCCTGCCACTGGTGCCTATTATGAGTTTGATGCTACAAATTCATTCTCCAGTATACAATATGACATGCCAGATTTTGTGGTGGTACTGTTTCAGACTGGAAGACACAATAATCAGGAAAAAAATTCAAGTAGATTTGATAACTGCAACATCAAGAACATATATCTTAAAAATGGCAGAAATGAGGTGTTTCCTAGAGAAAATTATAATTTAGACATGTCCAAGGATGATTTCCTTAAATTATATGAGGCATTTACAGCATACAAAAGGGTCACTACTGGCAATACTGACATGTATTACTCACCAGATGAATTCAAAGCACAGAGACCCATGTTTGTCATCAACACTTCAAAAAGGAAACAGGTTGTGGTTAATGACAGGACAAACATTAAAATTATCTGTGAATTCCATGATACACTCCCTGATGACACCATATGTAGTGTTATTCTTATAGGTGAAAAATCATATGTTTATGATGTAAGAAATGAGAGAGTCACAGAGCAATTCTAGAAGATTTCTGCATATTACCGGACCGGAAGTAAATATAAGTGGGTGTGGGTGGGTGAGGGTGGCTTTTATAAGCATTTTGGCTTAGTTTTAGGTGTAGCCAAAACAATATCAAGTGGGGCATATTTTTGACAAGTTTATGGACAACAATCTGGCAGATGTAGCTTTTACGCACATGGGCAAATCTGTCTGAGGGGGGTTCTTCATTTCTACACTAGAATTCAAGATTCTTGGGATTTTGACAGAATAACACACTGTAAACAATAAGATCATATGGGTACTTGACATAATTTTAAGTGTGGGCAAATCTATCTCTTGAGGGTTCTTCATTTCTACACTAGGATTCAGGGTTCTTGGGATTAAGAGCATATCACACTTGAAGAATTGGGGCATAAGGGCATCTTGGCATAGTTTTAAGTGTAGGCAAATCGGGCTGTTTAATCAAATAACCTCTTCATTTGTACGCTATAAGTGTCCTTATAATATCATCAATACTACTACTTAGAGGCTATAAAAATGTTTGTTAAAAGTGCTTTAGCGACAGAAATAAAATGTTTTTTCTTGTGTCCAACCACATGAAAATATTGTGGTTGTCCAAAAATGAGATTCACTTACTAATCCACTAATCCATCCTGTTTGAGGTTTTTCCGTAGTTTCCTTCTCTTTCTCCGTGTAATTGCTCCGAAAGCAACTGTAATTCTTTGCACTTTTTGTCCCATCACTTCAGTGGCTTCGTCAGATAATTTCGTTGCTCTGGCCTGAAGAGTAGACAAGACATTTACAGATAGACTTTGAGTCGATGGTCATGTCTGCGTTGATTATCTCTTTATTTTCCTCTTTTACGCTTTATATTTCTCCCTTCTGTTTTCTCTTCTTTCTTTCTTAATTCTCATTCTATTTTTTCTGTTTCTCTCTTTATTTTTCTTGCTCCCTTTCTTCCTCTGTTTGTTTCTCATTTTCTCTCTCTCTTATTCTGTTTTGTAGTTCATTCTTGCTTCCTCATTCCTTACCTCCTTCAGTTTCTCCCCTGTCTTCTAATTCTGTTTTCTATTTCATTCTCTCTCTCACTACCTTCTTTATACTTCTTTTTCTCCTTGTTCTTGTTCCTTTCTTTACTCTCTTACACTCTCTTTCTTCCTCTGTCTTTTGCTTTTTTTCTAGTTCTTTTCGTAAATTCTTCATCTTTTTTCCGCCTCGCTTCAAACTAAAATATTTTTCCCTTTTAAGCTTTATTTCTTTCTATCTTTTTCTGTTTTGTTTTCTTTCTTTCTAATTTCAAATTTTTCTGTTGTTTTTCTTCCTCCATTTCTCTCTCTCTTTGTTATTCTGTTTTGTATTAAATTATTTTACTTTACTTTACTTCTTCTTCCCCTTCGTGCTGTAAGCGTCAAGTCCTTCAGCCATCTGCTAAAACTATTAACATCTTGTGCCATTCTCTTGAATTCCATTAATGTCTTCTCTCCTTTAGTAACCATCTCCGAAAGATATTGTTCCCATTCTATCCGACGAGTTCCTCTTCCTCTCCTTCCTGGTCTTGCATCCATTACTTGTTTCGGTTTTCTTTCATCTCCCATTCTCATGACATGACCAAACCATCCCAGCGTTCTTCTCTCTGTTACCTTCTAATGGATTTCACCTGAAGCTGCTCCTTCTTCTTAGTGTTCCTCTCGGTTTCTCTATTTATACTGTTTTCTATTTACTTTTTCTGCCTCCATCGCTCTTTTACTACTTTCTTTATACTCTCTCTCTCTCTCTCTCTCTCATCTTGTTCTGTTTCCTTTCTTTACTCTTTTACTCTCTTTCTTCCACTATCTCTTTCTCTCTCGTTCATTTCCCAATTTATTCATCCTTTCCTCGCCCCGCTTCAAACGAAAACATTTTCCTTAGCATTTATCCTAACATCTTAACAGACACACGGAGAGTCCGGCGAAAGTTTGAGATCTACAGACGAGTATATGGCCGAAAACTAATGTTGCGTACATAAACAAATTTCTAATTTTTTCTTCCATAAAGAATTGCAGTTGTTAATTGATCAGAATAAATTTTCGATTGCCATTATGGTCAACGGTAACAAATTTTTGTCCGAGGTACTTAACAATTCCGACTCTAACAGCAATAATAAACTCCATGATTGAAATCTGAGCATCTAGAGAAAATGTAATTCTAGAAAAGTCTCCGAAAACTCTTTGAGTTTCCTAAAGAACTCTTTCTCAAGTTTAACTCTAAGCTAAGACCTTAAGCTCTTAGGAAGGTCGTCTTAAGGAGTTAATACCGTGTAGGATGTTTTTCCCAGCTGACGTCATCGCAGCTCATATCGAACGAGGATTCCCAGCAGCGAGACTAAGATCCCCCTCCCCTCCTTTCCAAAGAGCATAACTTCATTTTCCCCAATAAAAGGGAGAAGTCATCATCTTTCCTTAGAGGTAATGACATTTTGACCAATAAAAGAACTCGGTTCGGAGAAGAATAAAAGAAAACCTTAATGAGCGTGAAAAGAAAAGGAAGCACATTTGTGGACCTCTTACTGCGGTTGAATGATTGAGCGGAGCCCCCCCCCCCCGAAGACTCGCAACAACCGCTACGGTTGTCGTTGGGGGGAGAAATTGATCCACTCAACTTTTTGGCCAGGAAGAAAAAAGAGAGGTAGTTTAACGGAGTTATTGAAAAGAAGCGAAAAAACAGATCCGGCCTCCACAGTGGCAGGCAATGTTCAAAATTAAGAAGGATAGGGTGTTCAAAATTAAGAAGAATAATTTACTCTCTCGCACTATATATTTCTAAATTTTGAAGTTGTAAATTTCTTTGCTACGTCATCATTCCTTCATACCTACATGGGGATTCAGAATTCCTATTACACATCGAGAGGTTGTGGAGGGAACTTTGTAGATCAAGTTTTGACAAGGAACCCATGTCCGGAAAGGTACAGTTTTGGTACTACACAGATGACAAGATCAACATATTTTCACATCTCCCGCTTCAAGACAGGCAACCCACACTGACGGAGGGCGACGTCTTCAGTCACCTGATACCATGCGTGCTGCTTCCAAAGTTATCTGTTTACAATCTGTTTACACAGCACATATGGTTCCAACATGATGGCGCAACAGCACACTTTCCCATGACGTCCGACAACATCTCAATCGAACATACGGGTACAGGTGGATAGGTCGTGGTGGACCAACTCCCTGGCTACAACAATCGCCGCATCTAACTTGACTTTCTCGTATGGGGCCAAACGAAGAGCTTTGTTTATGAGACTCCTGTAGTGTCGGAGGAAGACCTGGTTGCACGAGTTCTGCCTGCAGCAGACACGATTCAGCACACACCAGGTATTTTTGAGCGTGTGTATGCACACATCCTTCGGAGGTACTGTTTGCAACGAGCTTCAGGCTCACCACATCGAGCAGCTCTTGTAGTGACGCAGATAAAGCGGGAGATTTGAAATTCTGTGACCGGCCCCACTCCCATCTGTCGAGGTCAAAGATCGTTCAACCAGTTACCTATTCGCGATTAAAATTAACCGATATGCCATCTGGTGGGATTTCCAGGAAGTACTCTAAGTAGGATACGTTGTGTTGAAGTAGTTTAAAGCATGGGGAATATACGAGAGAGTAAGGTGTACTGTTCAGGTTTTTTTTGCTCTAAATCGTTTTATGGGTCAGAACAAAAAAGTTTTCATGCGTTTCCACCCCATGGAATCAAGACAATGAAATTTGTTAATAAATCAGCGAAAACGTAATTGACAGAAGATTGGTATGAGGGATATAACACTGTAATCCGGCAAGGAAATTACGAAGAATGCACGAACGTGCTTACTTTATTTTTCGAGAAATAAATATATATTACCATGAAAGTAAAGTTTTAAATTGTACTTTATAAATAAAGCTTTTTGTTTCGAAAAATCATGAAGCGTCTTACCCAATGCGTCCATGTATTACCGGTGTTACGTATGTGTGAAATTTGGAACAGGTGCAAGTCGATTAAGAGAGAAGATGAAAATAGTTTGAGAATGAATTAATATCAAATGTAACCAGAAAGAAAAGTGGACCTGCTAATGTTACTATTTCATTCAGTACGATGTCCTTTTTTAGTGAGTATAGCCTGGTCATGAAATCGTGAATATTATTATTAAACCAGTCTTTCTCTTCCGAGAAAGAACTGCAACGATATGTTCGCAATTTTCTCCTGTCCCAGCTTTTCAAGTACAGGTCAATTTCAATTCCTTTATTTTCAAATAATTTCCGACAACCCCAGTTACAACGTGACGTGCAGATGATACAGCACTGCTTTGGACAACCAGTGCGTATACATAGTTTCGTCTGCATTTTCGGTGTTATTTTTGCCTATCATAATTAAATGCTTCGTTCTCAGTACAGCTTCACGTGTGTTAGAGTATCTGGAATTCACATCGCATTCGCAATATTTAAAAATAATGCGTAATTTAAACGTTTACTACCATACCAGTCATGACAACACGCTACTATTTTGTACTACTGATGAATGTAAACAAAGATTTATCCTACTTAGAGCGGCCATATTGGAAGCGATACTAGCGCTCAGGTGGTAATTTTAATCGCGAATAGTCTGACGCAACTATCTCTGGAGCAGACGAACGAAAATAATTGTCTGCGCAAGTAGTGACGCGAGACGGCTCGAGCAATGAACACGTGCGAGGGAAAGGAAATCCGTGGAGTGCAGTTACCAGCCTCGACAGAGGGGTACCTATACTCTTTTGCTCTACCTACTAGATTTCCTCCCCTTTCTCTGACGCTGTGCGCGGCGTTGCTCAAGAGATGTATGGGACAGGGTGTAGTGACGTGTGGTCACCACTACGAACCCTTAGTCGTTGTTGTAGGTTTCCGACATAGGATTACGCTACTCATTCGTAGCTCCCCAATCTCCTCCCAATGGTGGGTGGCCACCGGTCCCATACACAGGCCGAAATCTCAGGAGAATAGTTGTTACGCTTCCCCCAGGAGACTCGAACCTCCGGACGTCCCGTAGCCAGAGCCCAAAGCATGACGCATTAGACCACAGGGTCGTGATGCGGCGCTTCGTGTCAATATAAGTGACTTAATTAAGTAGATTACTTCTTATATCCGATGGAACTACCGAGAGAACTGAACCAAGCTTGATATACAGTAATGTTCCACCTCGTAACTTTCCATTAATGTACAGGGCCTTATGGAGGAGGAATAAGCATCAATCGGGGAGGCTCTATATCATATCCACTTGATTACGGTTTAAAAGTTAAGTGAATTAATGAACAAGCTTTAATAGTAAGCCATTCGAACCGATATATTTACCCATTTCTTGAATATAAACCGTTTCTCTCTTGTACAAAGTTAGGTCAAAAGGTAACACACAATCCACTGCCCACTGTAGCTCGGGAATGGTAAGAACTAGGGAAATGAAATATTGTAGGTGGAAAGATTGGTCCTTTACCACCTAACCAACAGCGTAGCTTACAAACAAAGAGGCTAGAGTTACGCGCAACGGACATCAAGTTGCATCACGATAACGCACGACCGCATGTTGCACTCATGACAGTTCAGAAGATTGGCCAACTGGGATGGGCAGTGGTGCCACAACCCCCATACATTCCTGACCTAGCGCCATCGGATTTCTATCTGTTTGGACAACTGAAGACTCATCTGCGTGGGAAACAGTTTGGAGATGAAAACGAGCTCATTGCGTGTGTGAAAGAATGATGTAAAGACCAACCTTGAGAGTGAGAGTTTTACGAACGTGCATTCGTGTCATGGAAACAAAGATGGCTGCAGTGCAGTGAAGCACATGGATCATACATTATGTGACATTTACAAAGGACCAAAGGACCATTGCTTCTACCTACAAAATTTAATTTCCCCAGTCCTTCCCATTCCCGAGCTACAGTGGATTGTCGATTGTGCGTTACTTCTTGACCGGCCTTTGTAGAATTATATTCAACTCAATCCCTTACAACTCTCGAAGTGCGACGTCATTGAGATTATCCAGAAATGAATTCATCCCTCAGAGATAAGAATTGTTCACTAAGAGTAGATACTAGGAGATAAATTAAAAATATATTCTATTCCCTATTCAAATACAGGGTGTACATAAAGTCCGACAACACTTTCAAAAAAATATTTTTAAGAAATATTAGCATTATTATTTGCACCTACATTTCCGTTTGACATGTAACACTCTTTGTTTTATCAAAATGTAGCACACAAAAAAATCTTTTCGGCCCCAGAAAGCGCCATATTGAATTTGCCACCACTAGTGACGAGAAAGTGAGGTACAGGGAACACCTGCTATACAAAAAAAAATGACTTTACTCGTTCAAGTACTGTACTGTGGCACTTTGTAATGTTACTAGTTACTTTAGAATTATTTTTTTTAAAGTTGTACCGGACTTTATGTTCACCCTGTATATTATGTGGTGTGTGAATCCTGCCAAAGACGAGAGAGAGAGAGAGCAAGAGAGAAATGAATCGTAGAAAGAGAAGAAATTAACATTTTGCAATGAAAGAGTAAACAAAAAAAGGAGTGTGTTTAGAAGGGCAAAAAGTTAAAATCGATATACACAGAAAAGAAACAAAGAAAGAACGAGACACAGAGAGAGATTAGGAAAAATAAAAACAAATGGAAAGAAAGATCGGAGATATAAAGAGAAGAAAAACTTCATTTGGTTTCATTAATCAAGTCGGGGCAGGGAAAGGGAGAGAGAAGAGAATTGGAGGCAGGAAATAGGAGGAAAAAAGTCGACGAGAAGAAATAAATCGGAGGGAAGGAGATTGCAGTAACAAAAACTACGCAAGGAGGGGGGGGGACTAATTTGTTGATTCCCAATAAATAAATATCGAGTATACAGCTAACCACGCAGAACTCCAAGAATCTTACTTTTGGCCACGGTTGTTAAATATCCAGGAACCAGTGGCGTAGTCATCGCAAGATTTGTCAAACGTCAGGGTAGAACTCTCAACGGGGCGAGGGGGCGGGGCAATATGTATCTGCCAAATCATTGTAAAAGCTCATATCACAGACTTTACGACTACAAAAGACACATAATTCTATCCCATACGATGAGAATTATCTAATATGATTATATCGTTCAATATGTGTTTATCCTTTTAACAAGTGGAAATAGCAGACATTCGCAGTGGCGTGCCCAGGATTTTCGAAGCGGGGGGGGGGGGGTGGTTACGTGTACTTTTTTTTAGTAATCATTCCTCATTTTGCCATCTTTTTCTACCATCGACATTACTTTTTTCCCATGTTTTTTAAAGAATATTTAGCCTAAGCAGGGATTATGACCCTCACCAACCCATCATTACAATTGGTTGGTAATTATGGTAAAATTTCTAATTATTATAATTAATAAATAACTGCACATGTATATAATCAACAAAGAAAGCAGAGATTCAATAACAAAATTAATTGTTTCTTGAATTGTAATTATAAAAGAAAGTGTAGGTCTTTGACCCCTCCCTCCTCAGGCAAGGTAGGGTTAACGAATTAATTTAAGCATGTATTATTATTATTATTATTATTATTATTTCTGAGACACTTGGTTCGGATCTCCTCCACCCCCATCTCGACATATATTTTTAGAAAACGGGCGTGCTACGAAGTACTTTTGAAAATGAGTGAGACGTTGGAATTGCCTTGCATACTTTTGACGAAGATATTCCAGTGGCTTCAGATCAGTTGATCGTTTCCATCCAAGACCTGCCGTAAAAGGAGCTCCAACAGGTCTTTCGACGAAATCTTCCCCAGAGTAAGCTTGTGAATGTCGCCAGATATCTGAAAGCAAGTTGCAATAAATTCTCTTTTATATGCTTCATCTGATGTCGTCATCGAAAGCAATAACGCTTCATGGTCGTCCCTTATTGGTCTTTAAAGAGCGTCGCGTACCGGAGCTACAGTTTCAGTGCCATCAAAGGGGTGATTGAGTTATCCGGAATGGATTCAGGAATTGCCACTCGAAGAAGGAAACCAACCTGGAATGAGGGTTCGAAAAGAGTGCGATTTGACACATTCCATTACTTGCATTCGAATTCCTTAGGCTATGTCTACACTAGGAAAGACAGGCAAGTCTGTCTAACAGGATATAGCTTTGAGATGTTTTGAAGGAAACATAATAGCTGCTTTGTTCGTCAATTAGCTGGTAATACTGAAGTATTGCTGTTTGAATGCCGTGTTATCTTACACCGCATTTCTGCCAATTTTGATTGCTGACGATAAGCAAGGGGAACTACAGTCCCTCTCACAGATTTTGAGAAAATAAACTTTCATATGAAAGTAGTAAAGAACTCGGGAAAACCCAAAGTGTGTGACATTCCTTTTGTTGCGAGAGACCGGATTACCACTGCACGCTAGTTGTCCAATCCCCGTGTGCGATAGAGTTATGAGACTATCCTTTATGTTGAGGCTACGCTCAACACTATCAGGACGTGTAGTTACAGTATGCTTGGCATAAACAGCCACCTGTAAAGCTGTAAGTCCAATAAAAATTTGTTGAGTTGAGTTGACGTGTAGTTATAAAAAAATAACTAAGTTTATTGCCGTTGTATTTTATATTAAAATCATATCACTTTAAATATTCACTGCAATATAATACCACTATTTAAAATTATGAAAACCCGATACAATAAGCTGCTTCAATTTCATTCACAGATTTTGCATCATCCCACACAACTCAAACTACGTTCAGGTTTCCTCACACACTGTTGTCCTGGCAACCGATTCAACAAAAGATTGGACAGCTCTAGATATCTCTCAACATATATATTATACTAGCTGATTACCCGGCATTGCCCGGGTATTTATTTATCCCAATGTTCTATTAGGCAGAAAAATAATGAATTCTAACTATAGTGTAAAATTAAAATGTAAGTAATTTTATTTCATCCTGAATGTCACCAATCAGCTTAGCGACTCCGAAAACTATGGACTCGACACTAATCTAGGTCATTTTTCTCCCCCTCTCACCCCCATGCCGATAGGTGATGAACGTGGAGTTGAACGGCATTGGGAGTGTCAGTACTCAACTTAGCAACCAAGAAAACTATGGATTCCACACTAATATCGGTCGTTTTCGCAACACAAACTTATATCAGCCTGAATGTAAGACAACCCGAGAATCACCATCGTTGTGCGGGATGCATAGAGTCACGGCTGATTTTTGAGCGGAATTTAACATCGGTCGTTTTCGATTATTTTACATGTCACCCTCTTCCCACCCCCGCCCCTAGGGGTGCCAGGTGTGTCTTACCCCCACAGTATTTCTTTCCAGGTTGCAAGTGATATGTGTACCAAGTTTGGTTGAAATTACTCCAGGCGTTCGAGAGTTATGCCGGAACAAATACACACCCACACACACACACACGCACACACACACACACGCACACACACACACACAAACATCCATCCATTTATATATATATATATATATATATATATATATATATATATATAGATTAAGAATGCGTACAGGCCATGTATTAGTAAATCAAGATTGTGCCATCAACAACGTCCTGTAAGTGCGGAGAAGCTAATCAAACACTCAACCATTTATTTTTTGAATATCCCTTAAGACAACAACACCGAGACTCTTTATATAAAAACTTACAACATGCACAGTTTCCATTTCCGATATCCTTATGTACATTAATAACTAGAGCCCGGAAGTTCAGGCATTTAATTTCGTTAAAATAGGCACGCAAAAAGGCATTTATAATGTGGAAAATAGGCACTAAAAATGAAAAAAAGGCAAAATAAACCGAAAAAATGGCACATTTGGAAGTCGCTTACTTTTATATATAATTTCTGGCAACATGTTAAAATCTACATTGGGAAGAGCATTTCAATTTTCTCCGTCTTGATTGCACATAACTACAAGGTGTTTTTTTAAGTTCTCAACATTCATTGATAGTCGTCTGTCAGAGAGAATGTTTTTCATAATAGAAAATGATATTTCTACTTCGACAGAAGTTATTGGAGTAAACATAGAACAAGCTAATGTAGCTGGACTCATTTTGGTAACAGCATTTTCATCTTTTAGAATATCAAAAATTGTTTTCAATTGTTTCAAGTCCTTATTTGCACTCACTACCCGTTTGCACTTTTCCGCAACAGCTGACCCCTTTTCTCCTGGCACTTCCATCATCTGCTGCATAGGTTCCTCGAAGATTTTCATGGATGCTACAAGAGTCTCACCTCTTTTTTCTAGCTTTGTAATTGTCTCTGGCAATGCACCATAATGTGAAAAATAAACTACAGTTCATTCTTCAGTTCTGAATAGCACAGGAGTTTTTCACTTCACGAATTGAAGCCGCTTCATTTTCTGGATGAGCATCGATCACCTCACTGATTTTTTCAAGGTTGTTAGCATAATATATAGCTGCTGATATCCAGGTTCCCCATCTTGTCAAGACTGGTTGCGGAGGAAAACTAAGCTCAGGCGTAACTTCCTGAAATTTTCGGGTTCGAGAGGGAGATTTCAGAAATATCTTCTTTGTGTTCGAAATCAACCTCTCCACTTCAGCAGTCAATCATGCACAAGGAAATGTTAACCGAAAGGCAATATCCTAACTCAGCATGAAATACTTTTTTTCCTCACACTTTTCTTCTTCAGAAATGTTGAAACATGCGTGAGTTCAATATTACTTAAATAAGGCGAAAATGATTCACGTAATAAACAGAAGAAAAATAAATGCCAACATTTTTTTTAAAAAAATGGTCAAATTTAATTGAAAAAGGCAGAAAAAGGCATTATAATTAAAAATAGGCAGTGGGGTCCCAAATAGACAAAATAGGCAAAATGAAAAGGCTTCTAAAACATTCGAAACAACATAAAAAACGTATATCCGGAAAACATTTATCAATATATGCAGTAAATAAAAAGAGGCATTTTGCCAAACTTCCGGGCTCTATTAATAACTGAACCTCGCACTGCAGTTATTTGGATTCTTTATAGTTTCGCTAGAAAATATAGGTTTACAATCTAAACAGCCATAATGACTCTCGCGACAATTTAAATAGAAAGGACCTTGCAAAGTCGTTATAGCATAAGAACAGAATGGACTACAGCACTCAATAAGTTAATAGTGTTTCGAGGAAAGCGAAAAACATTCAACAACAGTTTGGAACATTATACACTAGCACCTGAACTTAGCAACTTTGGCTAGAAATTGCAATAATACGCGGTGTGAGCCAAAAATAATGAAGAAGAAGATACCTCTCGATATCGGAAATTTCTTCCACTTCCGGGATTGCATGTAATCAACATACAGCCAAAAATTATAAATTTAATTACAACATAAACAAATAAAACATATACATATTAAAAATGAACAATGCGTAGCAAGTGGTTAATGCAAACTCCCCTCAAAATGACCGACCACCTTCAAACCTTTTTATCTTTTATTAACTTTTAAAACTAAGGTAAGATATGGTAATTACAAAATATGTTATGGTAGATACCACCCATACTTAGAACGTAACTACGTATGTGATATTCACTCTTACAATTCCAATCCCCTCAGAAAAGAGATCCTGCATACGCTAGTGAGGATGAGTAACAAAACTGACCAAGGTACATTCACAAACAAGCAGCCCATGAAGGCCATGCCCCCTCCCTTGAGGTATGAAATATTTTAATCCGAACCTATAACCTACGAAAATAACGTTGGCGAATATTCAAATTTTGCAAGAATTTATATTTTGACCTTGCAGAATGAATGGGTTGTTTGTGGAGAAAGTGAGGGTCCAGATGTCTGCGGTCGGCAATATTTGGTAATTTTAGTTTTTTAATCATTGATGCAAGGCTAGCAGACGTCCCGATTTAGTGGGGAAAGTCCATTGCTTTTAATTCGTGTTTCCATTTTTCGTCTCAGATTCTACATCGGACACTACTTGCTATAAAGTAGCTAAACATTGTACTGGTTACGTAGTGCATTCTGTAGGTATGTATATTCTGTATACATTTTTAACATTGTTTTGATTTTTTATTAGTTACAAAGGTTGTTTGACCCTTGACAAACAAATAGGAACACATTGATTAATGAATGGTTTCTTCGATTAAAGTGTCATTAATGTTTGACATTCATTTTCTTAGGGGAATGGCCCAACCCTGTGACCGAGTGGTTAGTCTCGCGGAAGCAGCCTTACGAGCAACATCGTCTCGCGTGGCGCTTGCAGCTTGGTTCGAACGAGGCCGTGTCCTGGTGAGTAGGAAGGAATACTAGTTACGAGTCAAATAGAAGTAATTCGGACTGTTGTATAATGGAAACACGTCGTGTTAACACGTTAAAATTGTCTTTTTCGAGTGCTCAAAAGAGACCCACGTCAGTGAAGTTACACCGTTGGATTAGTGAAACGCTGGCTCTCACCGAAGACCAGGTTCTAAGCATTGAAATTGACCATTTTCGTAAGTGTGTATATATTAAACTGGTATCACACCTGTTAGGTGAGCAAACAATACGGACGTGTGGACGAATGTTGGTGTTTCGTGATGAGGATGGTGATCATGATGTACGATTGGAATGGGCGGACAGAATATCAACAATGGTGCGACTACATGTCATCCCGATGGAAGTTACGGATGAGGCATTATCTGCGGTACTCATAAAATATGGCGAAATACAGTCTATTGACGACGAGACTTACTCGCAGGAATATATCTATCGTACCCGCACGGGCATAAAAGTGTTGAGGATGGTATTGAAGCAGTCAATACCGTCTTACGTCACGATCCAAGGTGCGAGATATTGGGTCACATATTATGGGCAGCAGCCGTCTTGCAAGATCTGTGACGAATTGACACACGCAGCAGCCACGTGTCCCCAAAGACGACGACGCACTAATCCTAACGTAGCAAGTTCGACCGCAGTCCAAGCGGGCACATCTATGAACAACCAGGAACCCAGCACCTATGCCCAACGTGTCAATCGACCACCAACGCAACTCACTGTCAAAGAAACACAATTGGACTCTCGACCCACAGTGTTGCCAATACCCACCAGAACGAAATTGAGTCAGAAGACAGAGGGTGATGTACCAACAGCGTCAACTGAGAAAGCACCGAAAGACGATCCTGCAGTGGTAACAATTTCGGGGAACAACGCGACGGACGAAACCATGGAAACTTCACTGTTATGAGCTGATGAAGTGGAACGGGAAGAAACTGTACAAATGGAACTACATGAAGATCTACCAGAGGGTGCCCACCAAATTAAGTGTGAAGACCAGATGAATGTGCATGACAATTCTGATATCCAGCTGACTCCAGATGAAGTCCCAAGTTATGTGAAGCCTGTTGCTGTTTCAAGGGCCCCGTTGAAGGATGCCACCAGAAGGAAGCTACCCACGGAAGGACAGCAGAAGCAGCTGAAGAATCAGAAGCGCAAGAAAAGTTCTCAAAGGGATGCGGAAATCAACCCACCGACCAAGAAGATTGATGACCAACGCCCCCTCTCTCCCTCCCCAGTGCGAATTACCCGGTCCCAAAGTGTTAATAATCTAGGTGCTAGTGTTAGTGCTAGTGAAAAGATAATTCTTCATGAAAATTAATGATGCGTGTGATAGTGTTACTGTTTTTTTGTGTTAATGTTTGGTATAATGTATACAACGCGCTTCTTGCCAGTAAGGGGGCTAAAGCGTCCCTGATCAGGTTTAGGAATACCCACTTAGCTATGTTTACCTCACTCAGAATAGCCACGATTAACATTAATAAATTGCAAAACCGTAATAAACAAGAGGCGCTGGGTGACTTTTTCATCCAGTCGTCTCTCGATATAGCCTTCCTCCAGGAGGTACAAGTGACCAATTTTGACTTACCCCCATCAATAGTAGTCTATAACAATGCAAATTGTCAGGCAACGGGGACTGCTATTCTAGCGAGAAATACTGTGCCGATCACAAATGTTTCGTGTCATCCAAACGGACGAATTATATGTGCGAAAGTGGCAAATGTTTGGATTTGCAATATATATGCCCCGTCAGGTACTCAACAGAGACAACAGAGAAATATTTTTTTTGCGACAGACGTGGCAGCTGAATTGCAGGGTGCAAAGGAACATATCATATGTGGCGGGGACTTTAATTGCGTATTGCGACCACAAGATCAACGTCCTGGTTTTTACACATCAAATTCTCTTCAAAAATTGGTGTCGGGTTTTAAATTGGTAGACGTTTGGACAGATAAACATTTGGGTAAGAGGGGATATACATACATTAGAGACAATTGTGCGTCCCGTTTGGACCGGTTCTATGTTACCCCGTTACTGCGTCAGAAAGTAACTTCGATTTACCTCACACCTACATGTTTTTCGGACCATCTGGTAGTGGTAATGGCAATTAACATTGATCTTCCCTTAGTGCCTCGGGGATATGGGTATTGGAAATTGAATACGTCAATCTTTTCTGATGACGATTTCAAACGAGCATTTCATGAGCAATGGAGTCTTTGGGAGGCGCACCGCCTTAGACATACTGACATCCTTCGTTGGTGGGACGAGTTCTTAAAACCGGCAATTGAACGATTCTGTTTAGCATACTGTAAAGAGAGGTCTCGTGATTGGAATAATAAATATCAGTTTTATTATCGGGTTTTGCGCGAATTAATAGACGAAGCATCGGCAGGGAGACCGGTCAACACTGATATAAAACGTGTACAGGCTATCCTCTTACGCATGACAGCGAACAAACGTATGGGTGCTAAAATTCGAAGTAGACTTCCTCAGGTGGACCATGAAGAAGCTGTCTCGATTAGTCACGTGATCCAAGAACGACATAATGCACAACGGAAAATCATCACTGAACTCTCAGATGGTGCGGGTAATAAAATCACAGCACCTAAGGATATACAAGGTAAAATATATGAGCACTTTAGTTTGATGTTTTCGCAGAAGCACCCGGACAACTCAAATTATGGTACAGTGGTGGATGCCGTGTCGGAGGTACTCTCGGATGAAGATAGAACTAAGTTGGACGCGGATTTCACAATCGAAGAAGTGTATAAAGCTGTGAAAGCGGCGAAGCCATTCTCCGCCCCTGGTGTTGATGGGCTTCCTACAAGTTTATTTCAAACTTTTTGGACGCTAATGGGACAGACCTTAACTGAGTGGGTCAATGCTGTCTTTCAGCAACAGAAAATGGGTAAAACTTCCCAGACCGGAATTATAGTATTAGTACCGAAATGCGCAAAGCCGACAGAAATTACTCATTATCGCCCCATTACTCTCTTGTGCTCAGACTATAAAATTTTCTCACGATGTATGCTTGCACGTTTAATGCCATACTCCACCAACTTGGTGGGTGATATGCAATATGTATATGGTGGAAACAAAAACATTCATGCCGTGCTGCAAACGCTGCGTGAGGTAGTTACTAATCATCAAAATACAAAAAGTTCACAAGATGAAGCGATTTTAGCTCTGGATTTCGAACGTGCGTTTGACTCTCTGATCCATAACTATATGTTTCATGTTTTCCAAAAACTTGGAATACGCGGGACATTTCTCGCAGCGTTGCAGGGGCTTTATCACAATGCTGAATCGCGAATACAGATTAATGGTTTTTTGACAAAATCGCTTCGCATAATGACAGGTGTCCGACAGGAAGATCCCCTATCAATGCCAGCGTTCTGTATTTCCCTAAGTCCCCTGCTTACTTCTTTGGAAGCACAGCTAAAAGGCATTACTATACTGTCGAAGTCTCTAAAAGTGTTAGCTTATGCGAACGATGTCAGCATCTTAGTTCAGTCACCTGTGGATGTCGATATGGTTCATAAATTAACGACGGCATTTGGCGTGCATTCAGGCCTCCACATTAATGTAAAAAAATCTTGTCTGATGTATTTAAATACCGACCCATCCAACACACCTGTACAACACTTCCCTGTTGTTAACACCTTAAAAATTCTTGGGGTAGTCTTTACGCCTTCTCTGCAACAAATGATACACGTAAATTATGATAGAGTGATTGGGAGCGTTAAAGCTGTGTTGCAAATTAATAAGTTTCGAACTATTAGTTTGCAAGCACGTGTCACGTTTGTCAATGTATATGCACTGTCGAAAGTCTGGTTTGTAGCAAAAATAATTCCAATGCGTATGCTAGATGTAGCAAAACTGAAAAGTGCGGTGAACTGGTTTGTGTGGAATGGGCAGTTGTTACGAGTTAAGCACGAGACCTTGTGTTTGCATAATACAGGAGGAGGCTTGAATCTTGCACACGTGCAACACAAGAGCCAGGCGCTTCGCATTCAAGCGGACATCGAGACGATGATTCAGAGGCCGGATAGCATTACCAGTTACGTTCTTCGATACTGCTTGGCTCGTATACCGTTGGAGTCTCCCATAAACGTGACCTCAATTCCCCCCAACCTTAGGTACCTCCGTGATACCTTAGTAGAGATCTGCTATGGCTTGTTACAAACTCCTACCCTGCCTGTTCCAGTGGTGTCGCACATGTACAGAAGAATGCGTGTAGCGTCTCAACAGGCTGTTAAGATAGTTGCAAGACACCCGGAAGGTCGTTGGCCTGTGGTGTGGAAAAATATACACGCGCGAGGCATCTCCCAACAAGAATACGATCGGCGTGGTTCGTTATAGTGCATCAAATCCTGCTGACTCGAGTGAAACTCTATGATCTGCACATGGCAGATTCGTCATTATGTGTAATATGTAACGTGCCTGATAGTTTAGTGCATAAGCTCAGTGAATGCTTAATAACCGCTACGTCATGGAAATATGTTGCGAAACTCGTAAGTGTCATTTGTCGTACCAATGAGAAGAATATTACAATTGATCATCTTCTGTTTCCCAATTTTAGTTATTTCCCTAACAAGAAACAAAACAGTGTATTGTGGTTACTAGGGCACTATGCTTGGTTTGCCGCTATTTATCAGCAACTTGACTTTCATGAACAATTTGTGCATTATTTAAGGCACACATTTCAAAATATGTCGGCAAACAAAAAGAACAATGTCTATGCAAATTTTCTAAATGTAATATATCCTAGTTTGTAAAACCTGTATAGTAATCATGAAAAGTTTGTTAATAATCAGATGTAAATAGTAAAGGAAATAAAAAAAATAAAAAAATAAAAAAATAATAAAAAAAAGTGGTTAGCATATCGCGCTGCGACGCCAAGGGTCCCGGGTTCGAATCCCGGTCGGGCGTGGTTGTTTGTGAATGTCCATTCATCAATTTCATCATTTCATCACTCATCCCCATCTTCGCAAATTAGCCAAGAGGCACAAAACGCGAAGTAAAATAAACTAAATCAATCAATCATAGGGGAATGTTTTATACTCTTTACACTATACAACAATTTAGTTCTCCACCTGTAACGCCACGTCTGTGATCTCTTTTCGCCGCTACTGAGCAGGAGGATAGAAAAACTGTCTTCTTTTTAAACATCCGGGTTTTCCAGCCACGTAATGGCTTAGGAGCAGTGGCGGCGATTGGGTTCCAAAACTAGGGGGCAAATGTGCCAAATCTAAGGAGGGGCAAGAACAGTTTACTTTCCCTTGATACATATGGTTTAGCATCGTTCGGGAACAAAAGTGCAAAAAGTAGGGGGCAACTACCCCCCCGCTCCCCAAATCTCCGCCACTGCTTAGAAGTAATAAATATAACGTAAATAGAAGAATCTACTTCACAGAATATAATTTGCTAGGTTTTTTGTAAAAAATATTGCCTGACGTACTTTTAGCAGATACCAGATACCGTTAATTTTCGAAAATATTCAGGAAATTAAATAGAATATTATTTAAGAGATTCTGTCACTCGGAATTTATTTTAAAGCAACTTTTCTTCTTTTCTACTTGTAATTGTCTTGAACATATATTGTCAAGGGTTATGACCGAACAACACCAAAAACTTTCACAGTGTGCAGAGGACATAACGCAAACAAATCATCTTGTTAAAGATTTACTCGTTAAGATCTCATTTCGATGCTACGAGCTGCTGAAAATTATGTTTTCTTTATTGTAGTCTTGTTCTTATGATTGAAATATTATTGTGACATCTTTTATAACTACCTAGAAAAACGTTTTGCTCTACACATATAAAACGTTTCTTGTTAATTAAAATGTTAACATTATGTACTATAGTGTACAAAAAATATAGATTATGAAACGGGGCAGTAACAGGCCAGTAAAAAGTATAACAATAAAACAAGAAGAAAGAGTCAAGTCAGTGTCTTTGCGGCTTGTGTTTCAGTGTCAGCTCTTGTTGGGCTCTGACTCATTATTTTCATTAGACTGATGACATGGCAGGATTTTTCTTCATGTTATTTTGTCCTCTCTGCAACAGTTGTGGTTTGCATATCCTTGTTTTTCCTCTCATAGCATTTCTATACTGATCGAGCGCCCAATTGGAGGCTCTCTCTATCTGTCCACCGATCGTCTTTGTTACAACGTTGCCAAGCGTAAGTCTGTTTTTGTGTTTGGGTATCTTGTGTACTAATTTTTCATGCATTGTGTGCTATTGTACAAGTTTTATCCGGTAACGGCGATGATAAACATGCTTTGTATCCGATGCTCGTTTGTTTCGTTCCGCCAGCAACTTTCGGTGTCTTGTGACTCGAAAATACCCGATGTCAGTCGAAGAGAATTCAACTGATCGCTGATTCGTTGTTTCCCAGCCGCCAGTTGGAAATGCGAGCAGTAATTTTTCTTCTCGCCCATTCGGCCAGAACACGTTCAGTCAGCTCTCAATAAAATAAAATCCACTGCTGTGGGAATAGACGAAATCTCTGTTCTAATGATTAAAAAAATTCTCCCGTACGTTCTCGTTCCTATAACAGGCATTTTTAATTTCTCCCTGTCCTTCGGCATATTCCCGTCGATTTGGAAACTGGCTAAGGTTCGCCCTCTGCCGAAAACAAACAAAGTTCTCAGCCTCGGCGACCACCGGCCGATAAGTATTCTTCCGGCTCTGTCCAAAGCTCTCGAACACGTTGTCAGTAACCAAACGCGTAATTTCTTATCACGAAACAATCTAATGAATCCCCTCCAATCGGGATTCCGGCGCAACCATAGCACCTGCACAGCGCTCATCAACGTGACGGACGACATAAGACACGCCATGGACATTAAAGAAGTAACTATTCTTGTACTTCTGGACTTTAGTAAAGCTTTTCAGACTATTGACCACGACATCCTGCTATCCAAGCTATCCTTCCTGTACAACTTCTCTGACCCAACCGTAGCTTGGTTCCGTTCGTATATTAATGAACGCCAACAATGCGTCTTCAACTCTGGTGAGAAATCGTCGTGGCGATCAATCAGCGCCGGTGTCCCCCAGGGAACCGTCCTCGGTCCACTCCTCTTCTCTCTGTACATTAACCATATTCCTGACGCACTCGAACACTGTAAATATCACATCTATGCAGATGATGTTCAGCTGTATTTGTCATTTCCTCCACAGAATATTGAAAATTCAATTCGCGATATAAATTAGGATCTGAACAAAAACAGTACTTGGTCAGCTAATCATGGGCTACTAATTAATCCTTCGAAAACCCAAACTATTATTATAGGTTCACAAAAAATGCTTTCAGCATTTGAAATTTCTTCCCTCCCGCCCATAATGGTCTTAGGGAAAGCTATTAAATTAAGTAAAACAGCCAAAAATCTGGGCGTAATGTTTAATCAGCATCTCTCATGGTCAGATCACGTAAATTTAACTAGTAAAAGATCCTTTGCTGCATTACACGCTCTTGTTCGGCTTAAACATTTTCTACCCGTTAGCATTAAAATCAAGCTGGTGCAAGCACTTGTTTTTCCACACTTCGATTACTGCGATTCTGTCTATTCCGAATTACCAGATGATCTCGCTCAACGTCTTCAACGAGTACAAAACACCTGCGTCCGCTTTATTTTCGATCTGAAATATAGGGACAATTTATCCGTTTTCTTTACAAAGCTAAATTTGCTCAAATTAATTGATCGGCGAAAGGTACACAACCTCACCCTTCTCTATAGGGCAATCAGTTCAAAGGAACCGGCTTATCTCTCGAGCAGATTCTCAATGCTTTCCGAATCACACAGCCTTGACACCAGATCGCGAGGGAGAACTCAACTACTCATCCCCCTTCATAACTCAAATTTTTATTCAAAATCTTTCACCGTTTCTACTTCTCGTCTTTGGAACTCACTGCCCCTCGAAATCCGAAACTCATCTTCAGTATATGTCTTTAAGACGCAATTAAAACATTTTTTATTGGGCACAAATAGTTAGCACATTATATTTTAGTGAT
The DNA here is from genome assembly GCF_977018435.1 of Lepisma saccharinum. Taxonomy (NCBI): domain Eukaryota; kingdom Metazoa; phylum Arthropoda; class Insecta; order Zygentoma; family Lepismatidae; genus Lepisma; species Lepisma saccharinum. Next base: position 38,879,968 of record NC_139250.1, on the reverse strand, counting down.
AAATTGCATACAGTTAAGCGCAGAACAACACTGAAAATCCTTATTCACCTTAATATTTCAAATCCCTGACTACTGTCATGAATATCTGATTGTGTGTGTGTGTGTGTGTATGTGTGTGTTTTGTTGTATGTTCGTGTGTATAGGTTAGGATTTTATTCCCGTATGCATTTTTTTCTTATCATTTTTTCTGTAATTTTTTCTTTGTAATTTTATATTTCTCTTTTTATATTTTAAAATTTACCTTTCTATGTAATGGTTTAAATGTTGTTGTAAACATGGTTAAGTGGTAGAAAAGGCTACAAAGCCTTAACTTCGCCATGATAAACAAGACGCAATAAATAAATAAAATAAATAAATAAATAGCTTTGGAAGTTCCTTTATTGGTCGTCCATCCTCGGTAGCTTATGTGTCGCCGTGGATTTATAAAGTTTTATAAAACAGATGCTAATCGAGACTGGAGCTACACTAACAATGGAGGAGCATAACACATTATTGCAAGAAGTACAATAATAAACGTGATAATATGTTTTATTATGCTTTTTCTTATTAGAGTATTATTGAGATGGGCATGGCTGGTACTAAAATGTATGCGAACCTGATAATAAGGAATACGAAAGCACTCTTTCGCACCCCCCCCCCCCCCGAGGTACTTGATCTTTACTATAAATCTACCTACAGAGAGCACCACTTACCTCGGACTCAAACTTCTAACGGTGGTTCCAACAGCGCCTTCATTGCAAATGGCCTCATAGACCTGAAAAAAAAAATATATATATTTAACTTCGATTGATTGATTGATTGATTGGTTTGGTTTATTTTACTTCCGTTTTCTGCCACTGATGGCTTATCATGAAGATGGGAATGAGTGATTATATGATGAAATTGAAGAAATATGGGGGAAACATTATTCACCTCTTGGCATTAAAGTACAACAAATGAATGAGATAGTTAAATTACATGATTAAATTACATATTACTAGGGCCCAGGAATTTATGTTATAACATATTTTTCATTTTGCTTCGGATCTAATATTGGATGAGATCTTTACATATCTGATGAAGGTCAGCCGAAATAGACAAACTTGACAAAGCATATTTTGACATATTTCACCAATTTCGCGTTTTTACAACATATTTATTCAATTTTGTTGTAATAAGACATATTTCTGTATAATTTCGTAATTCTTTCGCACATAATCGGTTATTTCATAATTTTTTCTTCGTAGCTTTAGCACAACGGATAGTTCATATTGTCGATGGCAGGATATGGAAATTACGGAGAAAGAAAGGTGCCTTCTTTTCTTAGTACAGAACAATAATACCCCACTTTTTTTATCCCACCGACAATTGATAGCTTGCTCTGATTAAGCCAGGGAGGACGTATTCGTGATTTTAAAATATGTAGGCATACTTCATACATTCTTTTTAGACTATCTCTATTTTGCTTGAGAGGCTTTTTGTGATTCTTGGTCCGTAAACAACATCACAATAGTTGATATATTAAAGATTGGACGAAATTTAATTTAATTTTTGGGTGAAATTAAGTCAACAAGCGTGTAAAGCCTCTTTAGCATTGAATATCCTTTCCCACATTGTTTTAGTACATGTTCAGACCAGCCTAAATGCAGAACAAGGAGGCCACGAAGTTTCACAGCAATATGACACGTGTTTCGGAAGTCATTGGCACCATAGAAGCAGCGTCAGTCACTCTGTCGTCACGGAGTGCGTGGTTTTCGCGGTCACCGGGCTTTGCGATCGATCCCTGAGTGGTTTACCAACGCATTGACCCTGCGCAGCTGTCAGGAGGGCATGCTTGCTGCGAAAACTCATCCTCGAAAGTAACAGAAAAATTATTATCACATTCATTGATTCTTTATAGACTTAACTGCAATTTAAATTTCAATCTTGCTCATAATGACGTTGCATACGACGATTTATGTATCTATATCTAATATTTATCGCACTTTTACATGAGTTATACAGTTGTTTTGAAGTCTCGTGTAGCTGTGTGTAGCGCTGTGCGATATTTCGATATCGAGGCGATATTTTTAAAATATCGAAGCGTCGGTATCGTTAAAATATCAACATCGATATATCGATATCGATAATATCAGCGTCGATATATCGATATCGATAATATCAGCGTCGATATATCGATATCGATAATATCGACGTCGATATCAATATTCCATACCGACATGTCGATATTCGACATCGATATTATTGACGTCGATATAGTCGGTATCTCCGTTCTTAAATTTGTTGGTATTAAAATACAATTATGGCTCGATCATTGCACCACTAATGTATCGCCGTTTCGTTTGTAGTTTCTTTTGTCAACTACGATCATGATAGTGAACGGATTTATATGTAAATACATATTTATATATGAAGCTGAAATCAGTTATGTATATGGTTATGTATATGTATATGTATATGGTATGTAGACTCGAAAAAAAGTTTTTTTTATTTTACATATTTGTACAAATATTAGGTTTTGGCTGAAATTCTAGTTATTTTTACATATTATTTCCATATTTCCGTACATTTCTCAACATACAACCTACTCCATATTCGCGCAATAAATACATGTTCACGTGAGACCAAAAGAGTTGGGTTAATTACTTGTAAATAACTGAATAAGGTCCGAAGTTAAACAAACGAAAGCTTACAACCCTTCAACTGCGTTAATTACAAGTTTTCTGTCATCCGAGCAATAGCTTTTTTTAACCTCCCAACTGTTTGCTTTTGATATTGTAAAATCCTTAAAATTCTTGTTTATTTACAATTGTTGTCAACAATAGGGAATGAGGGCTCAAGCATCGGATCCTGGTTGTTACAAACGTAATTTTGGCAACGTTGGAAGAGAGTACCAAGTCGAGCAGTCCATTGATACCATAGCAAAGCGATAAGGAGCGGTGTGCAATCAGAACGCGGAACGGCAGAACGTGACCAAATTCTGTCTCCTCGTTGGCTGCCATGTGGCTGGGGGTTTTCTGCGTTGCCACGTTCGCGCGGACAGGCTAATCAGCTGTTGGCAAGCTCTGGAAAAAAAAAAGCACGTACGTATCAGTATGCTAATATATGTTATTTCCGTAGTAAAGTGATAAATTAACGAATCTAGAAGTTTGAATCTGAAGTTTCTTGTAGGTTAACGTTAACTTCCCGTATGAATTTTACATTCCTGCAAGCATGAAACATTTTGTCTTACTGCTCTACACAGCAACCGAAAACCTTCACTGAATTAACCTTTGTTGTGTTTTTATTATGGAACATTGCAAGCATCAGTTACCGGCATCTTTTTACTTGTGTTGAATCGTATCACAATTACCTACAAAAGAAAATGCGTCTTGTGTTATGAACAACTGTGGCAAATCGTTCTCCTTTGATTTAATGCCGCCTCTCTTTGCCTTCTTTGTCACACTGCGGCGTTCGTCTTTTGCGCAACTCGATACCGACCGCTTACTATGCCCGCCTATTGTTTTGTAGACGAAACTCGCCCTTTGTTTTGTAAAGACATGGAATTTATACTTCTGTAACATTGTTGAAGCTTCAGAATGTACAAATGAAATGTATTTCTTGAAAATTAGGGCGAATTACGTATAAACAAATTACGTACAACTTGGTTTCGTTAACACGTTTTTAAATTATATTTTGCGGAACCTACAAAAATTCACCTCTAAAACAGAATTTCACAGAACTGAGTTACTGTATTACGCAGAAGAATTTATCAAGAACAAATTAATTGCATCTGAATTGATTGATTGATGGAGTTGGTGTTTTAAAATCCACTTTATGCACACTACGGCTAATCTGGAATGGACCTACAGCTGGAAGTGGGATCCGAACCGCTATGTGCCTCGACAGGGTATCGAACCCAGGACTACTTGATTACAATGCGACGATGCTTACCCTACCACTGTACCATCGGGGAGGCACATGTGGGTGTGTGAAGTGAGATAATTTGGGAAGCTACATGAGAATACAGGCTCTGGCAATAGAGAGTTCAATAAATTACAACGAAACGCTTGGCAATTGCTCGATTTCCTTAACATTAATGATACATTTGGTACACGTGTAATTAATACTTCGATCTACCTGTATGTAAAAACATAAAAAATGAATGAAAGAACAGAAGTAGTAGTTGAAGAATCAGTTGTCTTTGCTGAGAATGAGAACAATGGAAGTGTCCTGTTGTTGACTGTTTAACCAGATGTTTAATCCTGCGCCGGTTGCTAGGGCGTCCCAACTGTAACTTTACCCTCGCTACTAGTTGCGCGCCCAACAGCAGCGCCAGTAGCAACGATTTTGTGGCACACGTACGAGATTCGCTTCTGGTTACTCTTCAAGACAGTCACAGTAATAGTTACAATGACGAGAGAGCGCAATCAATTGTTTTAAAAACTCAATAGTTACGTCGTTTCATATTATTAAACAGGTATTTTTTTACAATATTAGGTCCATATTTGACTCTACATTTTGATGAAAATGAAAATATATTTATTTACATACTTAGCACATTTTTAATACCGGCAAATCCATTCCCCGACTACATGGTGCGAAAGAATGCCGCAGGCACCGAAAAGTCACATTTACGAAACTGTCGTCGTGAGGTAGTGCATATCTTAAGAAATATATATGATACTAACAATCAAATTAAACAAGTTAAATCGGAAATACATAGAGAAAGTCATCTGCAAACAGGCTGTTGATTGCGTAACATCCCTGCTCGATAGCGTACATAATCTTGCACAGACTTGTCCAAACTTGCTCAGACCTGTAGCTGGATTTTGCCGAGAAAGGCTTTTCTCACAGGAAACGGGAAGACCGCTAACCTGGAGGAGAGGTGAGTGAAGGTCAGGCAAAGCCAACAAAACCAGCATTTTGATTATTGATCGTTACCGGGTGAAGATAGAGAGAGAGAGACAAGGTGTGCGCGGTATCGAACAGGGATGTTACGATTGGAATGCTGTGAATGAAATAAGAAAGAAGAAAGAGTGTCTTATTTAAAATGAGCTGTCGGATTCGAACCATGCTAAAAATCGTAAATACGTCATTATAACAGAGATTTTCCCCTGCAGTGAGACTGATCTGCGATGTATCTACTATTCATAACTCAAGATGAGAAGATGCCTAGACTTTTTGAGATGAGACCGAGAGTGAGACAGGCCTCTTTAAAGTCGAGACGAGACCGCGGCTTCGGTACAACATTTGAAAATTTTACCTCAACTAAATTTACTTTCCTATGTCTTTCTTCTGCCATAGCAAACGGATGTCTACCTGAGAATTTGTAGATAAGTCTATATTGTGTTATACAAATTACGTGAATAAATAGTGAGCATGAAAATCTATATGCTGCTTGGATGCATCATGCACAGAGGAATATTCAGGGTACAGCTGTATTTTTCAAGGGTTCGTGGACAGTGGCGAAACCAGAGTTGGGGAGGCAAAGCGGCGGGAATGTTTTCGGGGCTATTACATTTATTAGACTAAGAAAGAAAATATTTATACAGTTGTCTTTTTTTTTTTTTGCTGGGAGGGGGAGACTGACCGTTCGCATCTGCCCTTTTCTGGTCGCCTGTACCGTCGAAACTATGCACCGGACAAAAAGATCTTTTTACAAAATAGTTTGTCATCATTCACCTCCAAAATAGTTCTGTCCGCGCTGCTAGCGCTATAGGTGTAGTTATAAACAACATTGTGCTTGACTTAACGTAACGTAAGGAATGTAAAAACACCATTCAAGCTAGCTTACTTTTAGTACCTTGATTAGTGTGGTTAAGAACTACAGACTCCATTGTGTTATGGGACTTCTATTTTCGCTTCCACCGAAGAACAACACGATTCTCTCATTCTCCTGGATAACACTACAATTGAAACTTCAAACTGTAAAATTTAGATGTGTCGGTATTGTCGCGATTGTCGATATCGATATTATCGGCATCGTCGAAATCGATATTATCGTTATCGTCGATATTGATATTATCGTCCTCGTTGATATCGATATTATCGATATCGACGTCGATATTTTTGATACTCGATATATCGACTCGATATCGATATTCAATCTATATCGAACTTCGATATCGATAAATCAATATCGCACAGCCCTAGCTGTACGGTTAGTGCTCTCGCCCGTGGTTTTAGAGATCCTGGGTTCGATCAAAGGGAGGCAGCTTCACCTGACTTGTCCACACATAGTTCAATGAAAATGCACATAGGGCTGCTGCTCTCCGGAATTTTTTAAATTTTATTGTTATAGTTCAATTTAATTTATATATGTATGTATGTGTGTGTATATATATGCTAATCGAGACTCCATCTATGTCGATATCAGTGGCGGAGTGGTCAGCGCAGCGCGCTATGACAACAGGGGTCCCGGGTTCGAATCCCGAGTACGACTTGAACGTTTGTGTTTGTCCTTAATGAGAAAATTGAGAATTGTGTAAGAAACGATACATGTATTATTAACAGAGAAAGAGAATGGCGGAGAAACTACCGTCTAAATTAAATGGTTAGTACAGAGCGCTATGATGCCGGGGCTTCCATTCCCGTCCAGGACATTGGTGTTCTTTTCATAGTGTCCCTTCATCTGTTTCACAACATCATCACTCATCCTCATTGTCACGATTAGCCAAACGTGGCATAGTAAAAAGAAGTGAAGTATAATTACCAAATCAATCAATCGAATTCAAAAACTAGATCTAAACAATGGGTCCGGATCTAGTGTGAAATGTATCTCCACTCCATTGAATAACAAACGACAGCCTTTATCACTAACCGACACACGTGGTTGTATCGGCAACAGCGTCACGTGGCGGGAAGCAAACAGAGTTATGGCTAAATCCTTTCAACGTAATTGCTTTACAGGTATCTAATCCCAAATCTGAGAAAATCATTTATCGTTAAGCAGAACGTTCCTCCCGAAGGTACAATACATGTCCTCACACTCTTCACTGAAGTCCATCCACACTCGTTCCGGCAATGCAGAGGACTTCTCTAAATGTATTGTGAAAAGCGACTTTTCAGTGGGAGTGAGTTCAGCGGTCGATTCACCATCTCGCCTCCGAGTTCGCCTTCCGGCCTGACTTCAACGCCATCTACCATTCATGAAGTCGCGATTTGCCAGAAGTGGCGGAAAAGCGATGCGAAAAAAGAAAAATGCACATTATTGTGAAGCTAAATGAATCTGCCACCATATTTCTAAATCTGGCCCTGAAATAGTTGCGCTAGCGTCGAATGTTAAGCCACGGTGAAGTCTGTAGTTCGCATATTTTCAGAGCCACATAATGTCATGGCGCTAGTAGTAAGTTGAAAGGTGCCCCTCTGCTTTCAATTTATCTATCATTCATATGAACAGGTGAATAACTAGGAAAAGCTAATCATAGCGTTGCTCAACATTAGGAAGGAACACATAACAACTTGCGGGATGCCAAATACCATCCTTTGTAAACCATCATTGCTTAGCTGCATGGCTGGGGAAAGACCTTCGCTCAATCGCCAGCTCTGAACTCTGAATGAAACGAAAACATGAGCGGAAACACCCATCGCGACACTTAAGGCTGCTATTCTGAACTAGGCTTCGTGGCGGTTCCTCTCTCGAACCTTTAGGCCACCCTCTGTCGTCAGCGTCCTCGAGCATAAATCGCCTTCGAAAAATTATACAATCGCAGCTATTACATTAAAAAAAATCACGAAAACAAAGCGTCCATCCTCATCTTTACCTTCCTATTTCCTTCAATCGCCTTTCAAATTCAATTTCAGCTGTTTCTTCACCTCGGCTGAACTCAGTGGGCTAATGGGATGCTCTGACCCCTCTCAGGTACGGGCATAGTAATAGAAATATATGTGATATGAGGCTTCAACTGTACTAAATCGTTTCTGGCGTAGGCTATAGGAAAGGAGACTAGATAAATAAACAACACCTGATTCTGAAGAAAGGTCTGCGTCTTCAATAGGCTTCTTTATGGGCAATTATTTTCCTGAAGATGGTTTATTTTTAAGATACTTTCATATATTTACATCATAGTTACAGATCTCCATAAACAAAGGACGGAACAGATTTCCTTCTTATAGTCAACTCTATGCAACTCTTGCAGTTCATTTACAGAATATGGATCAAGCTGTCATATCCGTTATATAAAGACGACCAGGCGCTTGCTTGGAACTTTCAGAACGCTCCCTGATATAATGAAGTATAATTTTGACATGACTGGCGAAGGTTTTGAGTATTGACTTCGATTTAATATAAATTGGACATTATGGTCTGGCTTCAAGATATGTGCAGAAGTACAAACTGCTATAATTCGAAAAATATTAGAGACATCTACTTGATATCGGGTATGGCAACATGTTAGCATGTTCACAGGGCGAAACCTAACCATGCCAGATATCAACAATGAATAACCTGATAAACAATTAAAAATCATTGAGGCGAAATAATCTGAACTTATTCTTCCGTATGATGGCATGTTAGCATGCCCACAAGGCGAACCTACTCATACGGCAGAATAACATTAAGTCCTGTGCTTTATGCAAAATTAAAAATGCTAGTATATTGCGTATACGTTTCGAAGAATCAAACTGAATTATCACAAAGTTGAAAGCTATTGTAAATTAACTTATTCTCACGCATGGTAACATGTTATCATGTCCACAGGGCGAACCTACCCATACGACAAAATAACAATGTCTCTAAGTCAATTTGAGAACGAAGGCTGAGTTCTTGAACCCTCCCATAAAGGAGCTGAGTATTTAAGATGTTAATCCATCGTAGTCGGTGATGAAAATGCCCCCGAATTAGGATTCGAGGCTGTATTTATAACCCCGCATGTCAAGAAGAGCGCATCCCGTGACACAATAGATAAACACACATATGTAGCTACAGCTGTGATATGCAGAACTAATTTGTGTAATGGCAATATTCTAAAGATTAAACAGTATGTTACATAAGGTTTATTTTTCTGTGTGCAAAACAACAATTATGACCCTTGAAGTTTCTATAATATTCTCTACCACAAATTTTATCACATTCTTAAAGAACTGCTTTCCAATGTTCATAAGGCGTATGTTACTAATAACTTCAACTGAAATCTAGCTCTTATCTTTCATAATAGTTTAATTCTAAAACTGAGAACAACATATTTTTAACTAATTGTCAACAATGAAAGATATTGCTTTCATGAGGCTTGAACATAACAAAAACGAAACTTTCCTAATGACAAAATTATGTCATTAGGTTAACCATTAAATATCTTAACTTAAATAACGTTTAGAGTGAATATAAAAAACAAAATAATTAAGAATAATATTGATAGGATTCGGGAGGATCATAGCAAAGTTAAACGTCCAGGTGGAGGCACAAGGCGCAACTTTAAACTGTAGGTTCAGTCTCTAATGGATCATACTAGTATGACGTCACACTGCAAGATTGAGTCCAAACAAAGTAGTCACCTGGTTTTAAACTATTTAAAATCATTAAATTTTCCATCGGAAGAGGCAGCTATTAGAATTATGACAGCAGATATGAAACAAAACTGTGATGCTTATCGTAATCAATGCAAAGATAAGATTTCGAAGATTGCATCGGTGTCTCACAGAGGAGAACGAAAAGAATAAATGAATTAGGAAATCGAGTAAAGCGAATGCTCCTACCTGATTCCGATGCGAAACGGCAGCCAATAGGCAGCGGCGCAGAAGTCACGAGCGTGCTTGACTCCCAGAATTCAAGGCGGCAGAATCACTGAAGGTGAGCTCGGTCTGGTTCGATTGAGGTTCGGCTGTGTTCGGAAACGGAATAGCTCAGTTTTCTTTAAAAATGCATGATATCCTTACTCCAATTATTCTTTACCTTATGCTCTGTAAGATATATATATAATATATCGACGTATTCTCCTAAAACTCATCTTTACATGGATGTACGATACGCATGGCAATTTTGTAGCATCACTGCTGTCACAGTGTACTTAAAGCTACCCATTCCGATGGAAAATTCAATGTTTTTTAAAAGGCTAACACCACGTGTCTACTTTGTCTGGACTCAAATTGTGCTCAGTTGACTGCTATGACGTCACCACTAATATGATCCATAACCTATCTCCGCTATTACGCAGTGGTATCTCCACCGACTTGTAATCAATAAATCCATGGTTCAATCCCAGGAAAAATTCATATTTGCACATTGGCTGGATCCAATTTTAAACTGTAGAACCAGTATCAGTTAGCCTATCTGAGCATAAACTCAAGTAAAACTTTGTTTTTACGTTTAATAACTCAAAGTTTCATTTGCTTTTACGTTTAATAACTCAAAGTTTCATTTGCTTTTACGCTTAATAACTCAAAGTTTAATTTGCTTTTACGTGCAATAACTCCAAGTTTCATTTGCTTTTACGTTTAACAATTAAAAGTTTCATTTGCTTTTACGTTTAATAACTCAAAATTTCATTTGCTTTTACTTTTAATAACTCAATGTTTCATTTGCTTTTACGTTCAACAACTCAAAGTTTCATTTGCTTTTACGTTTCACAACTCAAAGTTTCATTTCCTTTTACGTTTAATAATTAAAAGTTTCATTTGCTTTTACGTTTAATAACTCAAAGTTTCATTTGCTTTTGCGTTTAATAATTAAAAGTTTCATTTGCTTTTACGTTTAATAGCTCAAAGTTTCATTTGCTTTTACGTTTAATAATTAAAAGTTTCATTTGCTTTTACGTTTAATAGCTCAATGTTTCATTTGCTTTTACGTTTAATAATTAAAAGTTTCGTTTGCTTTTACGTTTAATAGCTCAATGTTTCATTTGCTTTTACGTTTAATAATTAAAAGTTTCATTTGCTTTTACGTTTAACAACTCAAAGTTTCATTTCCTTTTACGTTTAATAATTAAAAGTTTAATTTGCTTTTACGTTTAAAAACTCAAAGTTTCATTTGCTTTTACGTTTAATAATTAAAAGTTTCATTTGCTTTTACGTTTAATAGCTCAATGTTTCATTTGCTTTTACGTTTAATAATTAAAAGTTTCGTTTGCTTTTACGTTTAATAACTCAAAGTTTCATTCGTAGTGGTCCTAAAAGATTCTTCAACTTGAGTGGCAAGAAACGTATTGGGTGCTTGTTTGTGTAATAAATTCATCTCAACTTCCCACTGTAATCGAATTTTTAAACATTGTTGACGTCTGTGTGTATGCAATGAATTTTAATTCGGCTCCGTGCAGAAATTTCGCTTCGATGCTCATGATAAATTAATCTTCTCCCTCCGATCATATTTTCCAGGAATTCTTTCCGAAAGGGATTTAATTAAACACGAAGGGGGATATTTCCAAGATGAAATTATTACCGAAGGAAAGCAGGTTCTAACATGATGCTGAGCTAAGTGACTTACAAAAGGAAAAATATGGCTTTGAAGTTTTACGGAGTCGACAAACCTTTTATTAAAATTTTAATGAGTCTCGAAGCAAGATGGATCAGGAAATGGAAAGATATCCGTTTGGCATAAACTAGGAGGTAAGTGACAATAAATTATTATTTTGTACACTGTAATTTCGCTCAAGCTGCTCCCTATCGTCGGCCATCTTGTGGATTTTCCCGTTAGGTACTGTTGCCAGTACATGACTCTTTTAACCTAGTGTTGCCAGATCGCTGTAAGCAGAATATGATTTCCAAAAATGTAGCGTGTCGAAGCTCTAATGTCTCGGCACTCGCTTGCTCATGTCCCCCAAAAGGACTGCGTTGAGGTATAGAGTAAGGTGGGGCAATACTGCGCAGTTTGAGTTCATAATTTTATATTCAAGCTATGAAACTTCAGACACACATGAAGAAAGCAATACACATTGCACTATCCTTTGCTAACTCACAGTAAATTTCCGAAAGCAGAATGAACAATATTTCTGCATGAAACAATTACAAAACTGTGACCATGCAAATGCGTAGTCTTACCCGCACCGCGGGGTAAGACTGCGATCAAGTTCGGGTAAGAATGCGCACTTTCTACACAGACTCACATTTGTATAAAAAGAAACACAAATCACCTAAAAAAGCTCTTCTATCATATGGGATACTATTCTCGTCCTTCACTTGGGTTAGGAATCGCTAACACAAATCATAAATAAAGGTTCCTGTTTCATACGAGGTGCAATTTTCATGCCACCACTCGTCACATGTGGAACACTGGATCCAATCCTCTACTGGAGGATCGCTGTACTTTTCATTACAACCTGGGCATTTGTACTCTTTCTTGTGGCGTTTTCTGCTTGCTACATCTTCTTCAACAACGATGTTCCGTTTCTGTTTCCCCTGAACTTTCTTCTTACTCTTCTCAGCCAACTAGGCTTCCATGTTGACTTTCAATGGAGATCCAGTTAACACCTGACACTGCCTTCCCTTTCGTCGGCGGTGCTGAATATGCTCTGCACGTGGAAGTGGTGATATCTGGTTAACGAAAATGTGCCCGTATGATCCAGTATTGTTAACTCCACTTGTTGAAGGCTGCTCACCTGGAGTTTCAGTTGATGCATGAGCCATATTTGCTTGCTGTGGCACGTCATTGGTGGATGGTCCAGTATTGTTAACCCCACTTGTTGAAGACTGCTCACCTGGAGTTGGAGCTGATACATTTGTCACAGTAGAGGGAAGAAAATCGTCCTCAGTGAAGATGTCTTGATTGAAAGGGCATAATCCAGTCACTTCAAAGCCCTTCATGGCATTCCCAACTGTAGATGCCTTCCCATATGCCTTTGTAAAAATGGATGCCACTTGGAAAACTGTGATTGGGCGACCCGGATGGTTACTCATCCACTTATCACTCTCAGATGAATAAAACGACCAAAAAATTATCTATCTAATGACTGGACCTTGCAAGCCACACACTTGCACCTGCAAACCACACACTTGTGGGGCAAAACTGCGCACGTGCGCAGTCGTGCCCCGTGCTGCATTCCTGAACAAATCACGTGATGCTGCCCAGCAATTGCACAAAGCTATGGAAACTAATACGCAGGTGGACTCGGCATTAACACAGCTTCTTCTATCCATCAACATCGTAATATTGTATACATTCACAGTGACGTAGTACTCAAAACACGTATACCAAAATAAATAGCAAACACCCTCAAAATCTTTTCACTTGCCTCTCTCTCAGCACAACGAATTTCAAACGTATCTTCACCACTGTCCACAGCTAGCTACCATCTTGGACGAAGTAACGGTGGGGCAGTGGTGCCAACTGTGTGTGATTTTCACCTCGAAAAACCGGTGCGCAGTCTTACCCGCCGCGCAGTCTTACCCCACCTTACTCTACACTTGACCAGATTAAATAAACGAAATGATATACGAGGGATGATCGAAAAAAAAGGTTACAAAGCCTATTATGGCTTATGTGTTAGACATAGCTCGAATATCAACACACCTGATGATGGAGGGTATTCAATACTAGTCCTCGATGTAATCACCTTTTGATCGCTCCAGTACCTACCATTATGTTGCTAGGATACATTGTTTGTTTACAGTTGTCAGTGAAGCGTGATTGTAGTTCAGAATGGATGAAACTCAATTTACGGAATGTTTTGGTACATTGTGGATTCAATGTAAAGTCAAGGATCGGTAAGAGATGCTTAAATTGTGATTCGAGCAAATACATTTCTTTCGAACGGCAGCCATCATACATGTACAGGGTCTCAGAGCCCTCTGGAGGCTGTTCGAAGCAACGAATTGCGTTGAAACTTGGTAGAGAGTCTGTGGACACCATGGAGAAGCGAATGATGGGGGAGTTCAATTTTTTACCACCAGGTGCAAATGTGGCGCTGAAGTAACAACCACCAGTAATTTGAGTTAAATATGGACCCTGTCAACATGAATAGCCCTTTGAGAGAGCAAGACTGTGATCAATGGTCGTACGAAGCATTTCCCAGGATGGTGTTCACTGTGCACCAAATTTCAGCGCCACATTTTCACCTGGTGGTAAAAATTTAAACTTTTGTTTTTAGCATTCTCTTCTCCGTTGTTTCTAATTTAATTCTGATCACATGGAATATGCAATACCAATCCAAAACATTGGTGTTCTGCGTTCTTCAAGTTTAGACTGATGATATCATAGACGATTTATGTATTAAACATGTTTGGAAGGAAATGTACACTTTAATATATCGTCTTCCTCTTCTTTATATAAAGTATATGGTATGAATCCAGTGAAGTTTAAGCCATTGGCTTTCTATTTTACAAATAATTCTTGATATAGTTGTTACGCGCCTCCGCCGAGAGTGACACCAGTCCGGCTTAGGCCAGGATAAAACATGAGATTCTCAGGGCAACTAAAACTAATTGATAACTTATTTGAGAAGGAAAAAAACAACAACAAAGGAAACAACTTGTTTAACCTACTACGGAAGGTACAATGCACCGTATATTCTTAATTTTTATATTACATTAAATTTATATACAGGATTGTATTTAAAGCTGTCTTTGTTTCTTTCTCACATATTTCATCTACTGGAAAGCTTCTTCTTCTTTTTGGATATGTGATGGACTTCTTCTTCTATTTGGCTAATATTCTTCCGTCTGCTAATAGGCTCCCTCTTCTTCTTTATGGATATGTGAAAGACGTCCTCTTCTTCTATCAATTAATCGGCTGATTCATCTATTGGTTAAGAGGCTTCATCTTCTATATGGCTAATAGACACTTGGTTAATAGGCTTCTTCTGCTACTAGTCGATAGTCATCATCTTCTAGTAATCAATATACTTATTCTTCTATAAACTACTTTTTCTATTGATCAATATACTTATTCTTCTATAAATGTCTTCTTCTATTATTTAATACGCTTCTTCTTCTATTTGTCAATAGGTTTCTTCTTCTATTAATTAATAGAATTCTTCTTATACTGCTTCAATATACTTATTCCCACATTGATTACTAGACTTCTTCTTCTGTTAGTTGATAGACGAAATTTTCTACTGGTTAATAGACTTCTTCTTCTACTAATCAGTATACTTATTCTTCTATTCGTTAGTAGACTTCTTCTTCTACTAATCAGTATACTTATTCTTCTATAAACTTCTTATATTAATCAATATACTTCTTCTTCTATTATTTGATATACTTCTTCTATCGATGAAATCATACGCCTTTCATATGATTTATTCTTCTAGTAAATATATATCTTATTTACCAAGGCACCTATATCCAAATTCCTTCATTTATTAAACATTGGATTGATTCTCGTATCTTCCCTGCTATGTTTCCCTTCTTTTTGGGCTTTATCAAAGATACAACAATAATTCGAATCAATATTTTGTTGCGCAATAGCCTAATACAAGCAGAAGAAAGGGATTAATCGAAGGGCGCCTCCTGTCCCGCGCTCGACCTCGATCAGCAATAGATGCGTCGCAACTGAAGTGCTTGGGGGCCGCCAGTGAGTTGGCGCCACACCGGGTAAAACAACCAAAAAATTTCTAGTAAAAAAGCTCGTTCCTATTAAGACGATAAAGATTATAAAATTTTAATCCATTTTTAACTTTATTAATCTTTACATACAATCACATATGCTGCACGTGTTGATCATTTCTTTATCTCGCCTGTATCCATCTGCATTATTTATCTCCGTCCATAAATTTTTGTAAGCAGAATTAATTTTAGTTCTCCTAAACACTTTCGTTCGATTCGCGTGCGCATTGTTACTATAATCTGCGATCCTAATATTTCTTCCGCGTGCTGCCATCTATGATTCCTTATTTCAATCATTGGCCATATAGTTTACATGTGCGGGTACGTAACATAGTGAATGTGCATGTTGTAATGGTCTTTTCTTTTAGCACTTCAAGGATTGTAATCGGGGAAGACCACCTCAGGGAATTGAATCCGGAAAAGAATGTTTATCAGATGCGAAGGTTCCATGAAATATATTGGAAAATATTGTCTATATATTGTCTTGCACCATTTTTTTATTGTCAGTACAACATTAAATTTAAACTTGAACATTTTGTTATTAGAAGGGTGGAATTAGCTAAAATTTTGCTACAACCCGAAATGAAAACTACAGAAAAGATTTGTTGTAGGAATGTTCCTCAATGTTAGTACAACTCAAATCCAAATACGAAAGAATGGAAGCTTAAGGAAATCGTTCTATACACGAGGGTCGGTCAATAAGTATCTGCACTTTTGTTGTAATTTTCTTTAGGTTGGTCACGCTGATTTTTGAACGCATATTTCAATGGAGTGTTCATTTGTCATTGACGTAGTGTGTTTTTGAACTTCCAAATATTTTTTTTCTTTTCTTGTTGTGTTTACACGGTAAAAATGGCCGCGCAGCTATCCAACCATAGAAGAACAGCAATCACTAAACTTTTGTTCCAACTCGGAATTAAATACTAAAGGAAATATTTTGTGTATGAATGTTACCATAACTCAAATTCAAAATGCCAAAAGATGGAAGCTTGGCGGACTCATTATACATACAAGGGTTGGTCAAATTATCTGCACTCTTCCTGTAATTTTCTTTAGGTTGGTTCTGAGCGGGAATGTCAATGGAGTTTGCATTTGTCATTGATTTAGTGTTTTCGTGAGCTTCACAATTATTTTTTTCTTTTCTTGCAGTGTTTACAGGATAACAATGACTGCGCCACCCACCTTTCATACCAAAAAGAAGAACAGCGATCAGTAATCCCTCTTTTGTGGTCTGAAGGTGTATCAAGGACTGAAGACTTGTATCAAAATATGAGGGCAGTGGCTGCGATTAGGGGGTTGGGCAAGAGGGGCGGTGGCCCCCCACATTTTGCCACTTATATCCCCGCACTATGCTAAACCTTATCTACGAGCGAATAGAAACTGTCCTTGCCCCCATAGTTTTGGAACCAAATCGCCGCCACTGCATGGGGGACTAACGTGCAGATGACTTGCCACTTTATCGATAGTTACTCGTGGGTCTGTGAAACTAATCTAAAACTATTAATCCATTTCTGATCAGTATTTATGCATAATACATTCTGAAACAAAATTATATTCTTCAGCAGCTATTTTCACTAATCAAAATGCCAAGTACATGAGTTCCAACTATATTCATTGCTTTTTTGTCAATGTATTTGTCTCCTAGTGGAGGTGAATTTGTTACTGAAAATGTGTTTGTTCCTTGAGAGTGGCACCTTTTAAGTGAAAGGCATTTCTCACATCTTCCCCATTTTTAGCCCTAAGTTCTGAATTCCAGTCGTTGAACAAGGAAACGTGAGATATTTAATCATGGCAGAGAAAATGGTATCATTAACACACTTTCTATTCAAGGGTTGTATTATATATTTGATGCATACTTTATTAAGTGAGTACCGCTTTTCTGAAGCACGAAAAGCTACAATCTTTCGTTGCTCCCTACTGTTTTGATTTGGACAGCTTAGAGTTATGACACACTATGAGGCAGAAAGGAACTCAAAATAAAGACCCTTCAGCAGATGCTTGCAATGGTTCAAATATTCAGAATTGTCTTTACGAACTTCATAAGCTTTGTGTTATTGAAACGTGCATACCCCCAGTAGCGGCAGCTTCGACAGATCACATGTTACCTTCGTAATCGAACTGGTAACGAGAAGTTGAGTCAGGGTGGATAAAAAAATATCTTGATTTTTATTAAAAATACAACATTTTTGATGATTTTTAAAATTTAAATCGAATTTTAAAAATAAACACGCTTAAAATTGCTAGAATGGTTTTGGGCACCCCTATTATATATTTTATAGAAAATCTTTTTTCTTGTAAAATATTTGAACAGTTTGATTAAGGCAAATAAATACATGTAAATGTAACTTTTTGTCTCTGATACTTTGTATATGAACCTACTATGGAAATATTTGTTGAGAGTGTTAATAAAACTTAATAAATTTCATTAACATTTCTTTCAGTTCAAATAAAACATTCTGGATGTAGCCTACTATATAATTGTAACTTAAAATATTATTTTGTTAATTTTTTTGTGATAGGTTTGAAAAATATTAGTTGCCATATTTATTTAGAATTTAATGATAATGACACTATTTTACGGTTTAACATGATTAGTATTTTGTATATTCTTCTACGGAAAATGTTTGCTATTATTTGCCCATAAAAATTATTGAATTTTAAATCAGGAGAAATGTAAGTGTATTTACATTTTACATTTCCTTTCGTATGAGCTTCACACCATCAGTACATACAGTCTGTAACAAAATAACTACATCACTGCTAGAAATGAGAAGAATATTGAAATACGTTTACATTGTCATTGTAATAATGTGCAAAACAATGGCAAATTGCACCTGGGATTGTTCCTTGATTCTTTTTTGTTATTTTGCACTGCTGTCTTTCATTCCACTCTCTCCCAACAGGTGTCTCTGACGTCTGTGTTCAAATGGCTGCCGCCTGTTCCTGACGTGCAGCCGTGTTTACTGGTGTAAATCATGTGAATAGTGGGTGGAAAATCTGTGTAGTGCATTTCACTCTATCGCTAGATTACTAGCCGTGTCTGAAAGGTAGTCTGGACTATTCTCTAATAGTAAAGTGCAGTAACTGTGACCATTGTACAGGCATGGGGAAAATCCTAAGTGGCACTTCAGCACGCAAACAAGGCACGATTATGGTAGTGAAATCTGCTGGTTTTTCATATATAGACATATAAAACAAGGCCCAGAATTGATCTGAAGTAAAATATGACCGATATAATTGTCTACATATCACCTAAAACACAGTTTGCGTTCCATTGTGTTGAGTGGTGCAGTTATTTTGTTACAGACTGTATATTTTGTTTCTTTTCTTAAATGATTACAAGATTAATGTACTTTCAAGAAAAGTGATTCTGAGGTGTACAAAAACCTTATGTACATTATTCTATAAATTATTAATTTAAAGTGTATTAAATCAGGTTTTTTTAAAAAAAATCACGTGATTTAAATCTTAATTTAAATCAACCTGATTGAAATCAATCCACCTTGTGTTTAGTGCTCTATCTATTCTGTCCTTTAAGAAAGAGCTTGTAAAATGGTTGGATTTATACAAGGTTGTAGATGCTCATAAAACACGAGTATACTATTGTAGTTTTTTCCGTGATTCATTTTCTGATTTTAGCAAGAAATTAATAAAACTATTTACATAGAAATAATGTAACGCAGAGGCGTCTCGTGAACGTATGCGGTGCATGCTGCGCATGCGTCAATTGTGGGGAAAAGGACAGCTTGCTCTGCGACGACATTCATGAGCATTTCTACATTCTAATTTCTTCATATAGGAGAAGTATTTATTTTACACGAGAGCGTTCAACTAAGCTTATATTACATTTCTTCGATCTGAAGTGACGCATGCGTCAATTGTGGGAGAAGAATTATTACTTTCTTTCACTTCAGATCCAAGAAATGTAATATAAGCTTAGTTGAGCGCTCTCGTGCAAAATAAATACTTCTGCTATATGAAGAAATTAGAATGTAGAAATGCTCATGAATGTCGTCTCAGAGCAAGCTGTCCTTTTTCCCACAACTGACGCATGCGTTCGCGAGACACCTCTGGACTTTTACGTGATACGAGATAATATATTTATTTTGTACTTTTCATATGAATAGTAAGTCTGTGCTATTATTCCACTCAATAATGGCTTACGAAAAGAAACCAATATAATTATTGCATTTTATTCGTCATAAAAGATTCGTGTCTTAAACAAGATGCAGTGATTTATCTTTATCAATAGAAATATGTCACAGGTAAAATTATACCACAGACAAGGGTATCTGTCATAATCTGTCATTATATCCTAGTTAAGTATTAAGTAAATACCATTTAGTCGGTATAAGGTAGGACCCCAAGAATTTGACTCCGAAATCTTTAGCCCTCCCCAATTATTTCAGGCTGGCGCCGTCACTGGTTTTAAGCCCACTTTATGCACAGATATTCTAATTGGGACTGGATATAAAGTTTAAAGTAGCATCCGAACCACTATGAACAAAGCGAGGACGTTATCAGGTAGGGGACGGATTTATATACACTGAAGAAAGTCAAAATATCCATGCACTAAAAAAGGCCACAATATGCACTAAAAATTTTCAAAGAAACTTATTTTAAGGTTCTGTACGCCTTGCATGCAAAGCAAATGTATCAGTAACTCACTGAACGCAATTATAGAAATGAAAGTGTGATAAATTGTGCAATTTAGGATCACCAAAAAATACTAATTTACATGTTTTTAGTCTTAGGTAACAAAATCATTATATTACACGCATTTCTATCTCTGGAGGCTCGCTCTAAAAATAGCAAAATTGCAATTATAATAATATAGTATTTTGTTGGAAACACAATGTTCTTTTCGTTTAATTAATCAATATCTTATTCTTTTATATTAGCATTCAAATACACCAGACGATTATTATCGTTGTTTTGATGTACACAAATCCCAAGGACGCTATCTCAGTTTCTATAGGACTGCCATAATTCTCCTTCCAATTACTTTAATAGTAAAATTAGGATTTGAAATCACTACTCCTTTCGAGAAGAAAATCACTCGAAAATCATATTTAATCCTCACAAACATGATTGATTAATTTATATGTTTAGTTTTACTTCGCGCTTTGTGCCTCTTGTCAAATTTGCGAAGATGGGGATGAGTGATGAAATGATGAAATTGATGAATGGACATTTACAAACAACCATGCCCGAGCTGGATTCGAACCCGGGACCAATGGCGTCGCAGCGCTATGTGCTAACCACTCAGCCACGGGATCTGGCATATGTTGTTTGAATATTTGCTGCAATCCATCGACAGACATAATCGCAAAAAGTTGTATTTATATTATGTCAACTTTAAGATTGAAATACGCTCATCTCATAGTGCATATCTTCATCATCTGACCATCATTCCCTTAGTTTCTACCTTCGTCTTATTTTGTACTCAAATAATAGAATGATCCGTCACTAGGTTATGCTGCAGCATTGTCCGCAAAAATTAACACAAGTTTATAAAAATCAGTGTCCAGGCCTATGCACTATGCAGGCAACTAAGGTTTTCTGTTTCCAAAATTGGAAGCTCTGGCTCTGTTCGAAAGGTAGAAAGTACATACTTGAAGTATGGTCTTAAAGGAAGTTACGTCACTTAGTACAGTTCGAAAGCGTCAAGTTCACGAGGAATCGAGACCACAGGGTAGAGCACACGAAGTTGGAGGCTCTGTCACGTGACAAGTGGACTTGTTGTTCATTTGTTTGAAATCGCGGAGGTAGAAAGCCAGCAAGTTGTTTGTTACAGTTCTTCTAATGTGTGGAAATGTATGTATTAGATAATTTACAAAAGTTGTGTGATTTCTGTGGTGAAAAACAAGTGTTTAAAACGTGGAAAACCAACGTGTCCTCGGTTATATATACTGATCGTATTTGGCGCTGCAGTCGAAGTGCAGTTCGAAAGATCTTCACTTCCAGTCCACGACTTCAAGACCGCACTGCCAGACCATTCTCGAAGTATGTGCGCTTCAAGTACTGTCTTGCACCTTTCGGACACGGCCTCTATTTGAGCGTGGTAAATTTGCATTTCGGCAAATTTCTATATAAGCTGCCAAAAAATACTCTACAAACATGAAATGTAGTACACGTTTAGAGCATACTTGACAATAAATAACTCTGTCGGCAATGGTTTTAACGCATCGTTACCTTCTACCTACTGTTGGAGCAATGTGCTGTTACTTCTTCTGCATTTATGGTCACTTCTGCAGCACACACACACACACTCACAGATTTATCAAGATGTCACATTAACAGATAATCCTCAACTAACGCAACCCCAGTGTTGTAGCTGGAATTTGAAAATGTGACTCGCATCTCTGAAAGGTCGTTTGTTTATGAAAGGGTTTGTTTTCTCTATCTCCGCAACCAGATCACCTGCAACGCCGTGAGATGAGTTTTGGAATGTCCTTGACTATTTTTTAATGCTGACACAAAGAATGGGAAAAATGAAGATGACAAACTTGAAACGAACAATTACATGAAAACTGCTCCCAAATTCCCAATATATGTAAATTATATGCACGTCAAACTAAAATATGCACTAACGTCCCAAATATGTATTTAAAATATGCACAATAAGACTTTATCGGAGTAATCCGCATCAAGTGAAATGGATAAAACCGTTGAGAACATATGAATTTTCCTTAAAGAAAAAACATGCAAATATGCAAAAATCCGCCCCTTAGTTATCAGTATGTCAGCGGGCTGGCCCATTCAATTGTGAAGGAATGTGGTTGATTGGGGTGGGGGAGAGGTGGAGTTTTGCCCCCCTCTCCTTTTTCACTCCCAATAAAAACCTTGACCATGTTATACATTTACGGTTTTAAATAAGAAAAATAATAGCTTTATTTTTAATTACTCTAAGTACAGCCTTAATTGTACGCTTTAATAAGTAAAGAGTAATTGTAGGTATGCATTTATTGAATACCTACATAATGATACATGATTTGCTATGTATGTATTATGTTATGCAACAGTAAGTTCTGAACGATTTTGGAGAGTTTTCAACTATGAAGACAAATGTTCTAATGGCCCGTATCTGTAGAGTCCCTAACAATTGACGGTAGGCTTAAACATGTTGAATGATAAAAACCACTTACATTTTTCACTCTATTACATACTTTTTATACATAGCTTTCATCTCTTTTATATATTTCTTTGCGTGTTTTTACTTTTACTAAATCGATATTTATCCTCCAATGATGAAACTCCTTTATTTCGATCTCTTGTTATTGTTTCCAACATGAAATAGTTGATTTGTAATTACTCTTTTTAAAACAAATAGTTACGCAAGTTTGACACTACTCAAGGACCCCCCCGGTTTGTCGCCCCTCGAGCAGACCCGAGTCGCTCGGCACTTAAGCCGCCCCTTGGGGAGGGAGGGGCATATGTTCTCTCAGTGGCTTATAAAATTAAGCGTTCCAGCTGTCTCTGAATGTCCTTACGTTACAATAAACTTTGAAGGAAGTAGTATACTGCTGTGGAGAAATTTCCAAACGGACTCCTTCCCTTTAAAGGGAGCTCGTTAGTACAGGGTCACTTTAACATAGGTGGGTTTCATGTGACGTCAGGATGCGCACAGCCGCCATGTTTGCTGCCATTTTTATTTGACCTTTGCAAGGAAATATCCACCACGTAGCGTTCGTTACATCTGCACGTTTTTTAAATTTTATTTATTTATTTATTTATTATTATATATCATCACGAATGTTTGTGTTAGGATCTCCCGCCCGAACACTTGAATTCCGTAAGCTTACAAGAACTTGCTTCAATCATGGCTGTTCGAAGCCACAATGTAACTGTTTGTGGCATAGGTGAAACACACCTATACATAAAAATTTAATAGCCTATCTCTTAAATATAATATTTTGTAATTTTATCAGATAAAAACTTTTTGTTAACTTGACACTAGTCTGACTAAGGCAGAGTTCCTAGTTCCATCTCGTGGTCGTGTCAAAGACCATTTAGTCAAAAGATCCATCATCGAAAATGATTCTCGAAGTGCTCTTCGAGGAACAGCATTTTAGGAACAGCTAGTGCAACATATTGCTTCTCCCTGCAGCAACAAGTGTTCGTTATTGCGCAGGAATCTCAAGAAACATATACTATCTCTCCCAAATGATCTAGAATGAACTATTACAAAATTATGTAGTTCTCTACAGAACATGTTCATGTGTTAGTTCAAATAAGGAGAGAGAAAAGGTTGTTGCCCTCTAATTATGTGTCGTAGCAAATTGTGTGTGTCATGTTACCCGAGTCGGCCTTAGGGGGTGGCAACTCTGACACTAGCCCGAGGCACCGCGCATACTGGGGCCTAGCCAGTGATGTGCGTCTACGTGTAAACAACGATAGTCTACATTATGCACATAGACTATTTTATACATGTAGATAACGTAATCTATGTAAACAACATGAAAATTTAGCTAAGAGCGCTATAGAAGTAAAACAAAATTATACTGCGTATCAGTTGCTACTGTGTGAGAAAAACCTTCATACTCTTCCTTTCAATTTCGAACAATATCTAACCTAGGAAAAAAGCCTAACATAGGACATATTTTAGTGTTATGTGGGAAAAGGACTACTTTTGCCTCACGATGCCATCTGCTGTCTTTTTAAGATTTATTTTCCTTCGAAGTTGGTAGAAGAGAAGAGAGAAATTTTGTTGTAAATAAGATTCTTGTCAGTTCGTTAGTAACAAATATAGTTGAAAATGTCACTTTCCTTTCATGAATGCTTTCAAAATTATTTCTAATGTATTTTAGATTGTCTACGTAGTCTATGTAAACTACAAGAAAATGTAATATATGCGTAGATTACGTGTATACAACGCATGTGGACGTAAACTTATAGTGTACGGCACATCACTGGGCCCAACACCAGGCCATTCCCACACGGAAAAAAAAATAAAGTAGATATTCTCATCGGCAAAGTACGAGTAAAAATCAGTCATAATGGAATGATTAAATACAATTAAGAATAATGCTAAAATACGTTCGTTGGAGATTAGTGGCAACACTGCTGTATATACACCATGAAACGGAACCCGTGCTTCTCGCTTATACCGCACGTTATTTTGATACTTAAGCTACCTCCCAGTAAATTGACTCTTCCTTCCAACACTAGGCGCATGTGCCGTGGCAAAAGGAATAGAGTATCGTTGGAGTTGTCGGTCTAAATTGTGTAGTTAGAACCATACTAATGTGATAGTTACAATGGTTCTCGTGTACGACTGTAATGGTGTTATCTTAACGCATACCGTACCTCAAGGACAGACCGTCAAGGCGCAGTATTACTCTTCATTTTTAAACATAACCTGCGACTTGCGTTGCGAAAGAAGGGGCGACACTTATTCCTAAATCTTTCCATCATTTTGCAGGACAATGCTCGGGTGCATGTAGCGCAACCTGTGGCTTATTTGTTAGCTCGATGTGACTGGCAGTTGCTCTGTTATCCCACATACTCCATGGACTTGAAGCTCCTGTGACTTTGATTTGATCCCTAAGATAAAAGGTATTCGCTTTCGAACTGTTCCAGAGATTCTTCAGGCAATAGACAGCTCCATTCGAACCATCAACAGAACAGGCACTGGTACAGAAATACTACGACTTCCACATCGCTGGCAACGGTTGTACACAATGCTGGTGACTACATCAAAGGACTGTTAAAGTTTCAAAGATGTATGTCTTTTGTATGTAAATAAATAGTTGCCACTATTATATATCCAACCCATGTATTTTTCAAAGCAACTAAGAGAAAGGTTTGGGAGTTAGCAAAGAGAAAACTAAATATATGCTTACAGACCGAAACCAAGTGTTAGGAGAAAACAGATACTTGATACTCGACGCGTCCCAGAGAATACTGAATAAAATATAGCGCGGTAACCTGAAAATAAATAATGTATGTTGTAATTGAAGGTGAAATTGTTCGCATGTGTTTCTCCTAGAATGTGAAAGAGCGCAGGTGCAGCTGCTGCAAGTTCTCCTTCCACTCGAGTATTTCCGACATTCCATTGGCCGTCGCATTGTCGCAAACCAAGCAGGAAAACGAAATAATTACGCGAATTCAACATTTGAAATCATATTTAGGTATAAATATGATAGAACATCGTAAATTAACTTTTAACGTACAGCTGTTCACTACAATACATTATTCTGTTTGTTATTGGTGAGGATTTTCACGTGTTCTTACGGGGCTTTTTGACTTTTGCCTACTTATTTCTGCAGTGTTGAGATTCAATTTGCTTCACGCCAGAAACTACCATTGCCCCTCTAGTGACATCTATAGAAACACTGTTGTGACGGGAAATATAACAAATGCTACTTCTCAGCATCTGTATAACAAGTGTAATCAGTGACATCGACTCTGCTGCAGCTGCTGAGCGTCGAGTGCTCTAGATGCAACGATTGCTACTCCACTCAACGTCAACTGTTGAATATACTGAATATATTTTTATTTTGTAACCGTGAATATCTGTACAATGTGGAGGAATCACTAATGATTTTACAGTGCATTTTAGGATGAATAATAACCAGTGATGTGCTGTACACTATACGTTTACGTCTACATGCGCTGAATACACGTAATCTACGCGTAGATTACATCTGGTTGTAGTTTACATAGACTACGTATACAATCTAAAGTATAAGAAGGCTTTCATGAAAGGAAATTGACATTTTCAACTATATTTGTTAATTCCTCTCTTCTCTTCTACCAACTTCGAAAGGAAATAAATCGTATGCAAGAAAGGACAACAGATGGCAGTCGTGAAGCAAAAGTAGTTCTTTTCCCACAAAACACTAAAATATTTCCTATGTTAGGCTCTTTTTCTAAGTAAGAAAGTGTTCGAAATTGATAGGAAGAGTATGAGGATTTTCTCACACATTAGCAACTGATACGCAGTATAATTTTGTTCTACTTCTACAGCGCCCTTAGTTAGGTTTTAACCTTTCGTCATTTTGTTTACATAGATTACGTTATCTACGTGTATGAAATAGTCTACGTGTAGATTATAGACTATCGTTGTTTACACGTAGATGCACATCACTGATAGCAACAGGATAATCAAATTACTTATTCCGGTATTCAGTGGCGGCGATTATGGGGGAGGGGTCTGTTGCCTCCCACTTTTTGCAACTTTTGTCCACGCACTATGCTAAACCTTATCTATCGAGGGAAAGTAATGTGTCCTTGCCCCCCCTCCCCCTGCTTTAGCACCTTGTTCTCCGTTTTGGAACGCAATGGCTGCCATTATCTGAATTATATATCAAACTTTAGAGCAAGTTATATGCACACACTTCAAATTTCAAAACAATTCAATGTGTGCTACATTCGTGATTTTACTCTGTAAAT
This sequence comes from Lepisma saccharinum, assembly GCF_977018435.1. Classification (NCBI taxonomy): domain Eukaryota; kingdom Metazoa; phylum Arthropoda; class Insecta; order Zygentoma; family Lepismatidae; genus Lepisma; species Lepisma saccharinum. The sequence goes on along the minus strand of NC_139250.1, from coordinate 38,853,139 downwards.
TGTCCATGACTATTTTAATTTTTTCCTTACACCATACGACGTGATTTTATGGTAAAGATCTTTACGTATGATGGTGCAGAGGTATGATCTGCTTGTTTTGTGTTTTCTTTCATTCTTGAAGCTCTCGTAGCATAAAACAAATGGAATAAACACAGTCATGGAATTTTTTTTGTAATATTTATGCATCACACTCTTCGTACAGTGGGACCCATGAGTATTACTGTGCAAATTACTCAGGACTATTTTAATTATTTCTTCTCTTACGTCATATGTGTTTTTAAGCGATGGATTTTTATGTATGCTGGTGCAGCAGTTAACAACATCGTTTTGAGTTTTTTTTAATTCTTGAAACTCTTATTGGGTAAAATAAAGTGCACGGAAATGGTGATGGACAATTTCCACGGTAATACTCATGGATCCCACTGTACAATATCCAGTGGGTGTCCAGACTATAGTGTGGATCCTTACCACACAATGCTTTAATTGTAATGAGTAAAGAGCCGAATCTTTTCATTTTTACCACCACAAAACCTAAAAACAAAAAATCGAGAAGATTATTCTGAATCCCTTGGAACAGGCCATTATTATGTGGCTCGCGTGAATAATTCAAGCTTTTTCCAGGGTCCGTGTTCTGTTAATAGATTCCATTTTACCCCGGAGATCAACAATGGCTCTTCCCATTAAGGTTTCTTTGTATACGGTGGTCGTCTGTTGCATATTGATTACGCAATCCCGGCATCCGCCAACTGCTGACGTTCAACGAAAATAACTCGCAAGAGTAAATGGAGACCAGACATTAAATTTATGCATGATCTTTACGTATTTTGTCCCTATTTTGTAGCAAAACTTGACAGTAACTCAACGTGAATCATGAGGTTTGCTCTACATTTCCAATAAAACTGAAAATTCTTAAACAGCCAAAAAAATACAGTACTGGCTACTAAAAACGGATGTAAAGCCATATCTTTATGAGACAAGAAAATTGTAAACTGTATTTTACAATAGATGAAGACATGTTTTGATGGATTTGGTTTATTTTACTTCGCTTTTCTGCAAGTATTTGGATATTCGCGAAGATGAGGATGAGTGATGATATGATAAAATTGATGAAAGAAGACTCACAAAGGACACCAATGCCAGGATTCGAACCTGTAACCCCTGGTGTCGTAGCACGCTGTTTTATCCACCCTGCAACGGATATAGGCCAGATCATGAACTGATCTCTCACCTTCTCTCCCATTGAAAAAAACTATTTCACGGAACTAAATTAGTATCAGCTATGTAAGCAGTAACGCATTATGGACATTTTAGTCGACGGAAGTACAGTCATGGACACTTCTGGACTTCAACGATCACATTGAAAGTTAATGGGAATGATACAACCCAGAAGTGTCCGTGACTGTACATTAATCTCAATGGTAATTCATTACATTCTTCCACAAAAATATCCAAAGAACATAAAGAAGCCTGTTATTTAAACAGTGGATTGTTGCAGATACGTGTTTTGCTACTAATGCAAACGTAGTCTTCTGCCAAGCATGTATTAAGGGAGTAAAATTGTCAAAAAAAGGTCTAAACATAATGTATTTGTAAAGTAACTGCAGGCATAATGTTTTATCTCATGCTCAAATATCACCGTGGATGTAATTTGAAGGAACTCTGAAAGTTCATACATTATTTATACCCATCTGTCAGTCCACAGAAAAATGAAGACCAGTGTCTGTAGATCAGTTTGCAGTACCGGTGTCAGAGGAGATTGGGGAAAATACCCCCCCCCCCGAGTCGAGCATTCCTTCCCCTACCCTTACAGATAAGAAAAAATACTTCAGTAGACTTTTAACCTCAATACACACTTTTTTGCGTTAAATTTATAGGTATATTAAATATGTGTCTCTAAAACAATTTCGTCCTGTCTTTTCATGCGGTTTGTTTATAGCGTGTTTCTCGAAAATACGAATTCATCGACGGGATAATTTTTACCCATACTGGCGTCCTTACAGGTTAAACACTATACGTAAGTTGTCAGCGCAATTACAGTTTTGTTTTTCTTGATCATTCTGTGAAAGAAAACGCCATCCCATTGACATGCAAAAGTTGATTGAAGAGTGCACAAAGTGTGACACTGTCTGAAGCTCACGTTACAAGCGTATTTCCTGAACTTTATATTGAGTTTACTGAGATATTTTCAAACCGAAAGTACCCCTGAGGGGCATTGGTGCATGTAGTTGATTTATCAAATATTTCGGTAGGGCAAAGTACATTAGAAAATACATGTTGGCATCGCACATGATATATATCTATACATCAATTAGTCAGTATGTTTTTATAATAGTACAGTAAAACCTCGTTAATCTGAACCCCGATAAGCCGGACTTAGCATAATACGGACAAGCAAAAAACAAAAAACAAAAAAAACAAAAAAAACAGAATGCAAGGTTTTCAATGTGGCTAGAAGTCAACAAGAGAACTTCCCAAAAAAAAGGCAGTCAACCACTGATGAAATTCTGTTTCCCGCCGACTTTGTACTGTACTGTACAGTGTATTTAGGCCTATGCCCTTTAAATACACCATAATAAACGTGTTTTGTTGCTATAAACGGAGTTTTAATGCACTTTCTACTGTTCTTTTAGGTTATTTCAGTTAATCCGGACTTTCATTAACCCGGTCAACTTATCCCCCCATTAGTACAGATTAACGAGGTTTTACTGTATAACAAATTAATAATACAATGTAAAACCATACAATGACAAGTGGACTAGTGTTGTAAAAGTACAATATTATATAGTGTATACAATCTAAATTTATTTTATAAAGTTATTTAATTCCTGAAATTCATTAACTGAATATAATGTATATTCCAAAACCAATTTTTTCACCTTGCTTTTAAAGACCACGTTTCTTTCAAAAAAATTTGTACCTATTTGGTAACGTTTTGTAGAACTGGATGTCTGTGTAAAAAGGTCCTGTTTGTTATGAAGTTAGCCCAACTTTTGGAATGTGGAAGTTATTGAATTGTTTGGTATTGTAATTATGAGTGTTTATGTTCTTTGGATATTTCGATTTTGCTTCATGATTGATTTGCTTAATTTTACTTGGCTTTTTGTGCCACTTTTTTCTAATTTGCGAAGATGGGGATAAGTGATGATAAGATGATATGATGAAATTGATGAATGGACACTCACAAACATCCATGCCCACGCCAGGATTCGAACCTTGGCGTCGGAGCGCGATGTGCTAACCACTCCGCCACGGGGGCCGGCGATTTGTTTTGTGTATGAAAGTAACTGTTTCAATTATGTACAATGTTGGAAGTCTTAATATGAGATTTTTTTTAAAAAAGAGGTTTACATGTTATCAGTTTTGCGTGCATTCGCTTATCAGTAGTTCTGTTCGTTCTAGCGTGCAGTGTAATTTCTCTCTAATTTCAGTGCGTGTGTATGTATGTGCGTTTGTGTGTTACTTTCTTCTGTGTAATTCCAATGTGTGTTTGTTTAATAAGATTGTGATATCATTAAAATGCCAGCGAGAAGTTCTCCTTAGAACAATGAAGTTTTATGTATGACACTTTAAGTGAAAACCGAATCATGTCGGGACGTTTGTAGGCAATTTTCAAGCATTTCTCCGGCGCTGCAGCTCCAGGTAGAGAAACAGTTAGGCAACTTGTTCTGAGATTAAGAAAAACAGAACTTAACAAGAAACAAGAATTACGTAAAAGGAACTTTTGGGTGTCAATCAAAATTTCATAAAAATATATCGGGAATGTATGAATGCAGTTGGCCATCACTTTGAACATCTCACATACTCGATATGCAGTTATAATTGTCTGCGTGCTAAAGATATGCGAGTAAAAATAAGCAGGACGTTAAGGATCGAAAATACCGGAATCTGTGCCATGCCACGTCGTCTGCAGTCAGGCGCTTACTCGGCCCCGAGCCAAACTGAACGCACTGTGGTTAGTCATTGAACAGTATATCCTTCAAAACATAGAATGTTCCCACGTCACATCACCTGCCATTTGCTGCGCTTCCTCAGACCTCAGTCTAAGGCTATACTGCGCTCATGAACACAATTCGATTTGTGTTACTATACCCTGTCCAATCTAACTGTAGAGCAGATCTGCGCCTATCGGCAGAGGAGGAGGAGGATAATCGAGTGGTGAATGAGCAGTGTTGCCAACCGTACGGTCCTGGCCGTACATGTACGGACATTTCATGGCATGTACGGACGTACGGTCCAGACCTTAGTCCTTAAGCTAAATGCATGGCTTGTCAAAATTTGCTCTTGCAGTTTTACCCCTGGAGACAAAAATACGGTCCGTTTGCCATGTGCGTTCGGTATTATCCTTTTCAAAAGTTTGCAACGCTTACAGAGAGAAAGAGGAAATCGGGTAACTCCCGTCGCCCATTACACAATCCCTTTTTCCTCACTGTTCATTGGTGGAGTCGTCTCGCGTCACTACTTGCGCAGGGATTTGTTCTCGTTCGCCTGGTCTACAGTTAGTTGGTACGGAGTTTAGCTGGTGCTGTCTGTGTAGAGAAAATCGGTTCCCTCTTCTGGCTTTTCATAGGGAATTCACTCGCTCCGAGCCGTGCGTTAGTATCTACAGTCATTCCATTCGAGACGGTGTTACATTATGGCAAATTGATGAATTCTTTTAAATGGGAAATATCAATGGTAATACCACCTCATCTTGTTTCGAGTATGGCAGGCGCAAGAATTAGCGGGTGGGAGAGTAAGGACAACTGAAAGCTAAGGCTGTGCCTTGCATTGTAGACAGTGAAGTGGGGGAGGAAAGTTAGCTACCAAGCGTGCAACGTCTGCAGTAATAATACGGATACGGCGGAAGGGATAGACACATTATATAGTACAGTAGGATCCATGAGTATTACCGTGCAAATTGTCCATGACTATTTTCATTAATATTTCCCTTACATCCTATGTGTTTTTAAGCAATGGGTTTTTATGTATGCTGGTGCAGAAGTTCTCAACATCTTGTTTTGAGTTTCTTTTGATTCGTGAAGCTCTAATTGGATCAAATAAAGTGCACGAACATGGTGTTGGACAATTTGCACGATAATACTCATGGATCCCACTGTACCAAGCAGCACGTTTGGACTGAGTGAGTATTGTTTATATACAGAGATAAATATATCTTGTTGATTCGAACAGTCGGTTATTACTAGCAATAAAGAGCTGCTAGAAAGATTAAAATGGATTTTCTGCATGTGATAGTCTCATCGGCATCTTTGTTTGGTGTATGCAAATGTTATAATTGTTCACTATTATCAGCGGAGCGAGGTGGAAACTTTTGCTAAATATTTTGCTAATTGACAATAATATTGATATTGTAGATCGGTATTTCTTGTTTTGAGTGATTTTGTCAAGTTTTCGAATGATGAATTATTATAGCCTCTCCCTTGTAATCAAGGGATGCAGGGTTCTATTCCCGGTGAAGGCACAAAACCAGAACAGTCCGTTGTCATTTCTTTTATTGACACTGATTTGAATTCTTGTTTTAAGTCCACTTTATGCACAGAAAGGCTAATCGGGACTAGACCTAAAGTTTAAAGTGGAATCCTAACCACCG